>NC_136067.1:1261331562-1261681562 GCF_964261635.1 Lissotriton helveticus
GTGGAGATTTTAATTCAGTTGTTTCTGGTAGGGATGATCGTCACCCACCCAGAGACCTCGCTGGATCACAGAATTGGCTTACTGGTTTCCTGGATACTCTGGGGTTAGTGGACTGTTGGAGATTGCAACACCCGACACAACACCAATACACTTTCCACTCAGGTGCACACGGTAGCCTGTCCAGAATTGATTACATATTAGTGCCAGCTGCTCATGCCCCCTCTGTTACTGAGGTTCGACATCTAGCTCGGGAAATATCCGACCATTCCCCTTTGTGGCTTCAGATGGAATTGCGAGTAGGTGCAGCGGGGCGGGTGGCCCCAATTAACCCATGGTATCTCCGTACTCCTAAGACCCGTGCGGCCTTGATTAAATCCCTTAATCACTATTTTATCGAAAATCAGGGATCGGTGGCTTCTGCTGTGTCACTCTGGGAGGCCTTCAAGACGGTCATCCGAGGTCAGGCGCTGTCCTTGATAGCAGGCGCGAAGAAAAGTAGGAATGAGAAGGTGGTGAGTTTAGAGACAGAGATCACCGACTTGGAGCATGCTCTGGAACAGGGAGTCACCCGTGAGAAGTTGCACACCTTGCGTCTCAAACAACTTGACTACCGGGCGTTGGTCACGGATGCCACGAAAGTCATGGGCAGGGAGCAGCAGGGTCGACTGTATGATGTTGGGGATAAAGCTGGCAAGTTGATAGCATGGTTAGATAAAAAGGAGAGGGCTAGTCGCGTGGTTCCAGTGATTGAGAGAGTGAATGGTATGCATGTGACTGATCCTGATGTGATTGTCCAGAGTTTTGCGGAACATTTTCAGAAAGTGTACACCCCGGTATCTGATAGACCGGAGGAAGACTCCCATTTCTTGTTGCGGGATATTGCACTGCCCAGCTTGTCCGACGCCGACAGGGAGTCACTGGAGTCTGTGATAACTGCGGATGAAGTTGCTCTCGCTATTCGCTCCATTAGTTCCGGAAGGGCGATGGGCCCTAATGGTCTCCCCATTGAACTTTATACGTTGCGCCCCAATACAGTGGCGCCATATCTTCGGGATATGTTTTGGAGTCGCGAGATACGGGCTCCCTTTCTCGTGATCAGCGTCTTGCGACCATAGTGGTGATTCATAAGGAAGGGAAGCCAAGGGACCATTGTGCCTCTTATAGGCCGATATCCCTCCTTAATGCAGAACCTAAGATTCTTGCTAAATTGTTAGCTAACCGTATAATAACGGTGATCAGTGACTTAGTTCATCCGGACCAATCCGGTTTCATCCCTCATCGGAATACGGCTTTGAGCCTGCAACGGTTACATGGCGTTCTCGCGAGCGTTTCGTCGCTGCGTGAGCCGGCCATCTTGGCCTCCTTGGATGCCACGATGACCTTTGATACTGTTGAGTGGCCATATTTGTGGGCCGTGTTGACGAAGTTTGGTTTCGGTCCTGGCTTTATTAGCTGGGTCAAGCTCCTTTATGAAGATCCCTTGGCGCAGGTTGTGGTAAATGGTCGGGTCTCTAAGCCTTTTGCTCTTGGAAGAGGCAGAATACAGGGCTGTCCACTGTCTCCACTTCTATTTGCCCTTGCCCTCGAGCCCCTAGCTGCATGGATTAGATGGGAACCGTCGATGAGGGGTATTCGGTGGGCCCCTGACTTTGAGGACCACATCTCCTTATACGCGGACGATATACTGTTGTACCTGACGTCACCCCGGAAGTCTTTAATAGTTTTCGTTGATGTCCTTACTTCTTTTGGTAAAAATTCTGGCCTAGTTATCAACTGGACTAAATCTTACTTATATGTCCTTTCTGGTGACATCCCTCTGCTGCCGCGTGATTGCCCCATCCAGATTGCACACACGGGTTTTAAGTATCTTGGGATATACGTGTCATTGGACCCGAGTGTCTGTTATGAACAGAATTTGCTCCCGCCGCTGAACCGGTTGAAGCTGGATGTGGTACGCTGGCGTAAGCTCCCGCTTTCGCCGCTTGGTCGTGCGGCGCTTTTTAAGATGATGACATTGCCACGCTTTCTATATGCTCTTCATAACACCTTTGACGTGGTCCCTGCGAGTTACTTTCGGGCTATTGAGGGTCTTCAGAGAAAGTTGATTTGGGACGGACGTTCGCGCATCGCCCTTGCTAAACTGACGCTGTCTTGGTACGATGGCGGTATCGCTCTCCCCGACATCAAGCGGTATTACTGGGCGGCTCAATTAGGGGCCATTAACCATAGTATATATGGCCCCGAACTTAACCCCGCTTTTGCGATGGATAAGTGGTTGTGGCCGGGGGGTGATTATTACAGAGCGCTTTATTCTAGACAGGACAGAGGGAGGCTCTCGGGGCCCACACAGATTGCGGTACGAATATGGGACTGCGCAAACAGTGCGATGGGTTGGAAAGATCGACTGACCCGGGCGACCCCGCTTTTTGCTTCCGAGAAGCTGGGTAGCTTGTGGAATACGAAAGGCTTTGAGAAATGGGATATGATTGGGATCAGTAAGGCGAGCGACCTAGGGGTTAAAGGCAAGTTTAAAACCTTTGTGGAATTGCAAGTCGAGTTCCAACTCAGTCAGAGGGAATATTTTCGATATGCCCAGGTACATCACGCTTTGCGGTCGGTCTTTCCCGAGAGTGCAAATATCCCTGAATCCTCGCCGCTCGAGGATAGAATATTGGACGGCCATGTGCCGGATAGCACTATCTCCTTAATATACAAAAAACTCATCAACGGTTGAACTGACCTGTTGGTGCCCCTCCGGGACACATGGACCCGAGACGGTCTCGAATTGGACGACGAGGACTGGCAATCCGCGATCTCCTCTCCTAAGGAGGTAGGGATTCCAGCCCGTCTGCGGTTGGTACAACTTAAAATCCTACACAGAGTCTACGTGACTGGTCCCCGCTTGGTTAGAATGGGTTATTCTGAGGATGGTCTTTGTAAGCGTGGTTGTGGGCAGCTCGGGACTTTTTTACATATAATTTGGGAGTGTCCCGTTGTTGTTGCCTTCTGGACTGGGGTGCACAATAAGATGAGGGAGGCTACTGGTGTTGCTCTACTACCCGAGGCTAGACGCTGTTTCTTGAATGTCTGGGGACCAACTGATTATAATGTCGCACAAACACAATGGGCAACCCTGGGGAATATGGTGGCTAAAAGAGACATAGCACAGTTGTGGGGTTCCCAGAGGCCACCCATGGTCGAGGCTTGGATGGAAAACATGGATTGGTGCATGTTTAGGGAGAAGACAATATAAGTGGCACGAGGGCGACCCAGAAAGTGGGGGAAGATCTGGGGTCACTGGAATACTTATCGTGGGGATATCTGCACTCCTCCTCTTCCGGATGTCCCTGAAACTCAACTTTCCCCCTGACCCACCATTCCCGTGATGTAGAACATATGATTGCTCTGGAACTTGTCTCTCCCCGGTGTCCGTCCCCTGATGTAACTTATATACCTTACTGTGTTATTTTTGCCTCCTTCCTCGCTCGGACTATATCCTAATGTACTGTGTCTCTTGCCTTGTATGTTCTTTATTTACAATAAAAAGAAATATTAAAAAAAATCTCTACTGTCTGTAATGTAGATACAAAGCTGAATTGAAGTTGTAAACACTGTTGTCCTCAGTGTAGATCTTAGGGTGTACTGCATCATCTGCAATCATGATTGAAGTAGAAGATAGAACATATATGCAGCGTAAATTTTATTATTCAAATAAATCTATAAGTGATATAAAATAAGTTTTTCAAGGAAGCATAATTAAGGGATATTGTGTAGGGTTTGATAGGTGTTCTACTTAGTTTGGTTTGCACTGAGTTAGTACTATCTAAAACAACAAGGTTCTGTGGAGCCTGCGATGATGCGTGGTCTGGGCAGGCCGTACTGATAGTAATTTTTTGTGTGTTGTGAATGCTTCCTAAGTAAGGCCACGTGATAATCATTTTTGGTGCACTGAGTTACTAGTACCTTTGGTGCTTAGCGTGTACAAATCCTGTGATGATGCGTGGTCTAGGGGTTGGGGGTAAAGTAATTGCAGTAATGTCTTTTGTCGATTTAATTCTGCATGAATTCCACTTAAAAGTGATAGTATGCCTCATTGCTGACATAAAACTGTTCACTCTTCTTTTCGATGATTTATGGTGCACTGAGTTAGTAGTATCTTTGGCACTGAGTTTGTACGTACCCTGCTATAATGCGTAATGGAGGGAGCTGTACTGGAAGCAATGTCTTTTGCCTAGTAAATTCTGCTTTAATAAGGCTACAGGGAAATGACTTGTGGTGCAGTGAGTTAGTGGTACTGAAAGAACTCAGCGTGTGCGTACCCTGTGATGATTTGTGGTTCAGGGGGGGTCACAGTGGTATAATGTCTCTTGTCTACTGGAATGCGTCACGTACAATCGTCATTCTATCTGAATGGTGAGCCCTCACAATGTAGATCGAAGGCAGTAGTCATCACTGACATCAAGAAATTATTTTTTGTCATATCTTTTAACAAAATATGAGGACATAAAGTACAATTAACTCTACCTTAAAAAAAGGCTAAATTTCATGCTGTTCGTAGTATAGATTCAAAGCTGAATTCAAGATGTGAACCGTGCTGTCCGCACTGTAAATCGAAGGCAGTAGTCAGCAGAGATATCGATGAATGATTTTTGTCACTTTTTTTTCAAAATCAGAACACATACAGTACAATTGTCTCTGCAGTAAATGAATCAAGGTTGAATTCCTTACTGTCCGTAGTATACATGCAAAGGTGACTTCAAGTTGTGAACCCTGCTGTCCGCAAAGTACATCGAAGGCAGTAGTTGACACAGACATCGAGGAATGCTTTTTTTGTCACATACTTTAACAAAATCTGAGGATTAAATGCCTTAAATAAATCGAGACTGAATTTTATGTTGTCTGTAGTGCTTATCCGCCACTGGTATCAAGTGGTAAACTCTTTTGATCGCAGTGTACATTTGAAAACAGAACTCAGTACAGTCATTGAGGAATGTTTTTTGTGGCGTCCTTTAACAAAATAGTCTTTGCCTTGCTTAAATCAAGGATAACTTGAATGCTGTCCGTAGTGTAGATGGAAAGCTGAAGTCGACACAAACATCGATGATTGCTATTTTGTCACAGTTAACAGAATCTGAGGACACAGTACAATTGTCTCTGCCTTAAATAAATCGAGACTGAATTAAATGTTGTCTGTAGTGCTAATGCGCTTGTGGTATCAAGTAGTGAACTCTGTTGATCGCAGTGTACATTTGAAGGCAGTACTCAGTACAGACATTGAGGAATGTTTTTTGTCGCATCATTTAAGAAAACTGTCTCATAAATCAAGGCTAACTTGAATGCTGTTGGTAATGTAGATGCAAAGCTGAATTCAAGTCATGAACCCTGCTATACACAGTGCAGATCGAAGGCAGTAGTGACACAAACATCGAGGAAATCTTTTTTGTCACATACATTAACAAAATGTGAGGATACAGTACAATATTCTCTGCCTTAAGTAAATGTAGAATTAATTTAATGTTGTCTGTAGTGCTTCTGCGGTTCTGTTATCAAGTGGGGAACTCTGTTGTTCGCAGTGTACATTTCAAGGCAGTACTCAGTACAGACATTGAAGCATGTTTTTTGTCACATCATTTAACAAAATTGTCTCTGTCTTATATAAATCAAGGCTAATTTCAATGCTGTCTGTAGTGATGATGCAAAGCTGAATTCAAGTTGTGAACCCCGCTGTCCGCAGTGAAGATCTAAGGCAGTAGGTGACACAGACATCGAGGAATGCTTTTTGTCACTTATTTTAACAAAGTCTGAGGACATAGTACAATTGTCCTCTGTCTTAAATAAATCGAGACTGAATTCAATATTGTCTGTAGTGCTTCTGTGCTTCTGATATCAAGTGGTGAACTCTGTTAATCGCAGTGTACATTTGAAGGCAGTACTCAGTACAGACATTGAAGTATGTTTTTTGTCGCATAATTTAACAAAATTGTCTCTGTCTTACATAAATCAAGGCTAATTTCAATGCTGTCCGTAGTGTTGATGCAAAACTGAATTCAAGTTGTGAACCCTGCTGTCCGCAGTGTAGATCAAAGGCTGTAGTCAGCACAGTTATAGACGAATGCTTTTGTCACATCCTTTTACAAAACCGGAAGACATAGAGTACAATTGTCTCTACCTTAAATAAAGCAAGGCTGGATTCAATGCTGTTGGTAGTGCAGATGCAAAGCTGAATTCAAGTTGTGAACCCTGCTGTCTGCAGTGGAGATCGAAGGCAGTAGTCGATACAGACATAAGTCTACGGTGCTGTGGCCTTCAGTTCGGAATGGGCCTGTATCGAGGATGCACGTGGTCATGGTGGCAGCCACGTGGCAGGGTGCGGACCTTCGCTGTGACGGAGTCTCTTCTCTTTGCAGAAGTGAACCACGCCCAAGGCGTAGGCTAAATATTTATAGTCTTACACTGACATTGCGTACGTTGGAGCAGCCCACTCCGCTTCTGCTTCAAGGGAGGGGGGGAGACAACACAGCTACATGACCAAAATATTCCCCAGTGTCTGAGATAATATGGTTGCATCCACTGTGCAGTACACTACACGTATCAATAGCATATCTACACACGGAAACGTTTTTGGTTTCTATAGTGTGTTGTGTATAGCATATCATCGGTAGTATCAGCAGTGTGTACATTATTGTTGATGTGTGAGATCTTCCCTTACACATAGTTGATTGCCACATCTCTGAACATTGAGCTTGTGTGATGTTGAGGGGATATATTATTTTTGGAAGGTCCGTAGTCCTGTTTTGCGCTGCGTCTGAGGTAGTAGAGAGGGAGCAGTCAGGAGGGGTGGTTCTTTTGGTGGTGGCGCTAAGTGTTGTTATTTTGTAGGGTGTTGGAAGTTTATAATTAGTACCTCTATTACATATTTGTCTTTAGATATGGGTGTGAGTTGGATGTAATTTACACAGTACATAGTCGACGTCCTTACACTAGTTCGATGTTGATATTAATTTGTTAGTGGTAAATGGAACTATCACCTTTATTTGGGATAGCATTGTAGATTTGCTTTTGAAAGTTTGGGAAGTGGTGTTTTTTTTTGTTTTTTTCTACGAGAATGCCTAGTTTGTATATTATTAACGTTAGTTGTGGTTCTGGTTTGTAGCAATTTTCCTGGAAGAAGGAATAAATTGAAGAGTGACAATATTTGCAGTTTTTACTACGTTGAGAATGGGATGATAATTAAAAAAGATAGGAAAAAACAGATATGCTTATTGAACATTATAAATAGGAATTATCATTTAAAAAAACCTTACAAATTCACTGAAAAAAACATAGGTTTCAAGCAGGTTATACTAAGGTATTATCTTTTAAAAAACCTTTGAAATTCACTGAAAAAACATAGGTTTCAGGCACGTTATAGTTAGGAATTAGCATGTAAAAAACCTTAGAAATTCGCTGAAAACACCATAGGTTTCAGGGGCGTTATAGTTAGCTGGACATTTCTCTCATACAAAACCATTGAAATTCCCCAGTTATAGTTAGTTCAGCTAACTAAATCAAATCAAATCAAAAGAGACTTTATTTCGGTTATATTTCAAACCATAAAAGTGCACATATACACAACAGTTTAAAAACATTACACACATTATTGCCATATATTAAAATCATTATACAATACATGTTTCCTTTGTCCCAATTTCGATATACAGACAGGATGGTTATAAAGTGCAAAACAGTGCTGAACAAAGTGCAAAAGACGTAATTGAAAAGGTCCAGTAGTTTAGCCATTTAGACAGACAGAATTTATGGTGTCATTGATCCAGACAGGTTCTCATTCTGATGGCTAGTTTTAAAAACGATATGATTTGGAGAACACTGTCCTGATGCAGAAGTTGTAGGTAAATAAGAGCTGGTCTGATTTGATTAAAACCAAGTTTCCTTAGTAAGGCAACAAGATAACGACGGCGGGGGTATTCATAAAACCTACATAAAAACATAAAATGCAGCATATCCTGTGGAGACTTCCCGTCGCAGCCACAGGGAGCTGCACATTTGCTAAAAATGTCCGACTTGGGTCTGATTAAAAGATGATGAAAAATGTTGAATCTGAACCTCGACAACAGAAATTTTTCATGTGAGCTGAATGATCCTGCCAGGTAGGGTTCTATGCTAACACATGTCTTTAACATGACATATTTCCTAACACTTGGCTTCAACAGTTCCACACTCTCTCTAGCGGCCAACTGATACTTACAAAATGCAGTTTTAATTGCTGATACATCCCCCTTTACAATCCCGCTCGGTCAGTAAACAGATCTGAACGTCCCAACCTTTCAAAACAGGATTTCAGGTATTTTAGCCAGGGGATGCACATAGAGTTATCCTGAGATACAAGATCTCTCACAATCTGGTGGGTAAGAGGTATGTCCTCATTCAACCACAGGTTAACCCAACAAGTCAATGGCCTTAGAGCAAAGTTGTCACATAAGTACTGTGTCCCAAGTTCCTCATGAACTGCAAGATTAGGGGTACTGGGGGGGACACATAGAAGACGTTTAAGAAAAGTGTTTTCAGCGACCTGTAACTGTTCTCCTGATACATAGCCCCATAGTTCGCTACCGCACACTGCAGTAGCAACTGTTTTGGCGTTGTACAATTTAACCTTGCACTGACTGGTTTCTTCCCCAGTTTTGTTGCAAGATTAAAAATAGATGCATTGACCCTCAACATTTCTCCTTTTTTCTTTGCCAAATGAGGGCCCCAGCTGAGTTTAGAGTCAAATAAAACGCCAAGATACGAAAATGTTTCTGTAACCGGGATAGGTACATCATCAAGTTTAAAAGCAAATTTCTTTTTTGGCTGCCGGCCAACATGCATAATATATGATTTCGAGTTGTTGACCAGTAGGTCGCTGTCGGTCATGAAGGCATTAAAAGCATTTAAAAGCAACTGAAGCCCCTTCTCCGTCCTTGAAATTTAAACCGCATCGTCTGCGTATAAAAGAACAGGGATACCCCTCCTGCCCACTCTCGGACAGTCTGACTGTACCTTCTGTAGGACAGCATCCAATTCATTTATGTAGAAATTAAAAGGAAAAGGGGCAAGAATACATCCCTGGCGTACTCCCTTCTTTATATCAAACTTATCGGTGGTGTCACCATTTACAGAGTATCTAACGTTAGCGCTGGTGTGATTGTGCATGTCCACCAGGAAGTCAACAATCCCTGTGTCAACTCCCCTCTCCGTCATGTACTGCCACAGCCTTCCCCTGTTAACACAGTCGAAGGCTGATGACAGATCCATGAAGGCGAGATGGACCGTTCCCTTCTGCGCCACCGTATATTTACTAAGAATAAGAAACAAATTCAGACACTGGGTTGTGGTAGAACGCCCCACACAGAACCCATACTGGGAGGTAGACATGATGTTATTATCATTCGCCCAGCATGTGATTCTCCGCAGAAGAATTCTCCCCATGATTTTGACCATTGAATCAATTAATGAGATTGGCCGATAACAATGGGGGCTACCCCTATCTCCCTTTTTGAATACCGGCACAATAGTTGACAGTCCCCAGGCCACAGGACAACCTACATTGGCAGCAGCATTAAAGACTGCCACCAAAATTGGTGCCCAGAAAATCGGCTTTGACTTAAACAGGTCAGGGGGAATCCCATCCGGGCCAGGTGCCTTGTTTGCTGTCAGTCCTTCTATGGCCTCAATCACCTCCCTGTTGTAAAACTTAATGGTTCCTCCACTATCACCAGTTGCTGGCCCCACACTTACGGTATCCTCTGAACAATACAAAGTTTTGAAATGCCGCTCCCAGTCCTCTTTAGTTATACAACACTCGAGCCCGTCCCCTAGTTTTTCCGCCAGAAATGGTTTTTTGACTAACGCCCAAAATTTGGAGCTGCAGTTAAGGGTCGATGGTTCTAATATCTCACCCCATGCCTCTTCTCTCAAGAACTCCTTATGAGTTTTAAGGACAGACTTATAATTTTTCGGACAGGCTCTGATGTTCTCCTGAATTCTCGGAGAAGCTGACAAAGCTAGCCTGAGATTGCGAGCCGCTTTGGAGCAATCGTGGTTAAACCACCTTGGTCCACATTTCTCCACACTTTTTTTGACTGGTACCGTCAGCAGCTCTGACACCTTCCCCGACAGGTCTTGATAGGCAGTTAGCACCTCCCACGGATCTGCTCCTTTCCTAATACAATTAGTAATGTCATCTGAAAAATTGTCCTCAATGTTCTTATACAGAAGGTCCGGAGTTACCATTGACCATTTGAGTCGCCTCCTCCCATCTGTAGTGCTCAGCCTTCCTTCCCTACGGGTTTGCTTTCCTTCAGTGATCCCAAATCCCCTTAGATGAATCACAAGAGGATTGTGGTCACTAAACTCACTTTTATCAATATCAAAAGATTCTAGGAAGGGCAACATGGTCTGTGAAAATAACATATGGTCAATGAAAGTGCCCCTGCCATGCCCCTTGAATGTAGGAGTATCAAAGCTTCTTTGCGGGTCCCTGATTGTGATGCCCATAGAGAGATCCAAGTTATCTAATAGGGTATTGCACAGTTCCCCATCTGCTGTGTGTTCCAGGTGTAAACCGTTAATACGTTCGCACTGCAAGTCCCCTATACATTTCTTCAGCGGGTCGCCACACAGGTGCACATTAAAATCTCCCATAATCATTAAATTGTGACTGTACTCCTTCATAGAAGTGGTAATAAAAACATGAAGTACAGATAATTGATTAGATACTGTGGTACCATTAATAGCATTATAAAAATTCACCAGGCCAACCCTGTTATTCCTTCCCTTTAGTACTACACCCTGCACACAGGCTTGGTGTACATCAATATTGTGGATCGTTGAATTGACCAGAATTGAAACAAATATCACCAAGCCACCCTTTGGCCTGCCTCTGATTGATGGTGTGGCCGGTACATAAAAAGCCTTATAGCCTTCTAAAAACAAGTCACATTCTACATCCCATGTTTCTTGGAGACAGATAACCTTGAATTGCTTGATGTAAGTGACCCAATTTTCGTCTGCCATCTTTGCAGCCAGCCCCGCAACATTCCATGAAACAACATTCCTATGTCCATTTCCATCCTGTGAGTTAATAATGGGTATTAAATCTTCAATGATTGTCCTACCCTGACCCACAGGTATTTCATGTCAATCACACATTTCCAGACCAGATAAAAGCTCATATCTGTTGTGTGTGTTGACATTAAAGCCCTGCTGATGTTGACCATTGTCGTTGAGTCTATTATGCGTGTTTACAACGTTTCCCACTTCACCAGAATTAACAACATTATACATAAATCGCATGTCATTAGACGGGGTCTGGGTATCATTCAAAGGTGTCATAAGTCTTTGTTGAGGGGGATTATTACACAAGTGAGCATAAAAATACCCTAATGGGCGTACACATATTCTATCCTCATTAAATATTAGGGAAGATGCTCTCAAGAGGACAGTGGCCACATGTTGTGGGTGTTTAAAGTTCACCATGATACAGTCTCCACTACCCACTTTTTTAGATGGACCCACCCAGTTCACCCTCCTAACCGCCATTACCTGGTCTGAATACCCAATGGGAAAGTCACAGTGTTTATTTAACCACGACACTGTTTTATTCTTTAGTGAAGTGTGTGACTTTCCATAGGGTGAAGCAGGATGAGTACCGACCGGTGGGCCATTAGTCAGTACCACCACAAAAGGCGCACAGTCTGGTGGTAAATTAAGATAGTTGTTATTTCTATGGTATCTGGGAACAACTTTGTTGGTTATTATTGGATTTGGTTGCGACTGCAAGTTTAAGTTTTTAGGCTGGGAGGGATTAACTGGTGGTATTTGAGGCCTACTGCTCACAATGCTAGGTACTACATCAGTTTTACTGGTATTCTGCTGATTTTTGCCTTGTAGAACCGATATCTCCCTGACTTCCTCTGGTTGGGCCCTCAGACCAGCCCTAGCCCTTTGTTGGGGGGAGACCAAGTCTCCAAGCCTGTCCACTTCTTTGACCAGGGTATCTATTCTGGCCACCAAAGGTCTAAGTGCCTCCTCTAACTTTGTCTCCAGTTTAGACTCCAAGTTTTTAATAAGAGTTGTAAACTGTTCAATAGTAATGCTTAAGTTAGGGCTACCTCCTTATCCCCCGAAAACACAAAGGGGTTAGTACCTAGGCCCATATTAGATTTTGGACTAATAGCTCCTCCAGTTCTATTCTGCTTCCCCCCTTTTTTTGTCAGTATTTTCCTGCACAACCTTACCGGCCTTGTAGCAGGAGGAACCTCATCCCTCTCTTCAGTAGATATATCATGTTGCTCTATATGTTCTGAGTGTACCTCTGCCCTGACCACAGTGGGTATTGGGAGCTCTATACTAATTAGACTATCATTATTAGCTACCATCACAACATCCCCTGCAGCCTGCGGCTGGTCCGCCAAGCAAGGTATTGTGTTTCCTTTTCCTAGGGAGGCCCTACGTTCGCTGTTAATCTGGGAGACCTTTTTAACCATATAGTTATCAATAACATTTTGGCCAGTAACAGTTTTATCATTTCTGCATTTAGACATCCTGTATCTCTGAAGGGACAAAGGTCTGACTCTATATGGCAATAGTTACACACAAATAATAAAATACAAAAACGGCAAGTATTAAAACGTCTTACTTTGATGATTTGAAAGGATAAGATGGGGGTCAGGTCAATTAGACAGAGACCCTAGCCCAGTCCAGTCTCCTCAGGCCTCTGAGGGCCACAGAGGGCCCGCCCTTTGCCCGGGCTTAGCCCTGGGCGCTCCCGCGCGCGACTCGCGTGGCGAGAGGCGTTCCTCTCTTTTGTGGCGCCTCCGGGCGCAGAGGTGGCGTCAGGGACGCGACACAACCGCCGGGGCACCTGGGAGGTGTAGTTTACTGGCCCCCCGGTGGCTGTAGGCAAAGTTGCGTGGTTGCGCGTCGGCCGTTCCCCTCATGGCGTTTCCCTGGTGTGGCAGGAAGATTCTGCAGCCGTTCCCCTCACGGCAGGTAAGAAAAATGCTTTCCCGCGTCTCACAGAGCCCTCGGCGCTCCTCTCTTTTGTGGCGCCTCCGGGCGCAGAGGTGGCGTCAGGGACGCGACACAACCGCCGGGGCACCTGGGAGGTGTAGTTTACTGGCCCCCCGGTGGCTGTAGGCAGAGTTGCGTGGTTGCGCGTCGGCCGTTCCCCTCACGGCGTTTCCCTGGTGTGGCAGGAAGATTCTGCAGCCGTTCCCCTCACGGCAGGTAAGAAAAATGCTTTCCCGCGTCCCACAGAGTGCTCGGCGCTCCTCTCTTTTGTGGCGCCTCCGGGCGCAGAGGTGGCGTCAGGGACACGACACAATCGCCGGGGCACCTGGGAGGTGTAGTTTACTGGCCCCCCGGTGGCTGTAGGCAGAGTTGCGTGGTTGCGCGTCGGCCGTTCCCCTCACGGCGTTTCCCTGGTGTGGCAGGAAGATTCTGCAGCCGTTCCCCTCACGGCAGGTAAGAAAAATGCTTTCCCGCGTCCCACAGAGCGCTCGGCGCTCCTCTCTTTTGTGGCGCCTCCGGGCGCAGAGGTGGCATCAGGGACGCGACACAACCGCCGGGGCACCTGGGAGGTGTAGTTTACTGGCCCCCCGGTGGCTGTAGGCAGAGTTGCATGGTTGCGCGTCGGCCGTTCCCCTCACGGCGTTTCCCTGGTGTGGCAGGAAGATTCTGCAGCCGTTCCCCTCACGGCAGGTAAGAAAAATGCTTTCCCGCGTCCCACAGAGCGCTCGGCGCTCCTCTCTTTTGTGGCGCCTCCGGGCGCAGAGGTGGCCTCAGGGAGGCGACACAACCGCCGGGGCACCTGTGAGGTGTAGTTTACTGGCCCCCCGGTGGCTGTAGGCAGAGTTGCGTGGTTGCGCGTCGGCCGTTCCCCTCACGGCGTTTCCCTGGTGTGGCAGGAAGATTCTGCAGCCGTTCCCCTCACGGCAGGTAAGAAAAATGCTTTCCCGCGTCCCACAGAGCGCTCGGCGTTCCTCTCTTTTGTGGTGCCTCCGGGCGCAGAGGTGGCGTCAGGGACGCGACACAACCGCCGGGGCACCTGGGAGGTGTAGTTTACTGGCCCCCCGGTGGCTGTAGGCAGAGTTGCCTGGTTGCGCGTCGGCCGTTCCCCTCACGGCGTTTCCCTGGTGTGGCAGGAAGATTCTGCAGCCGTTCCCCTCACGGCAGGTAACTAACTAACAGAAAGAGGGAGAATAAAGGTCAGAAAAGAAAAGAAAGAGGCAAAATAAATGTGAGAAATTAGCAGAAAGAGGCAAAATAAAGGGCAGCAACAAGCAGAAAGAGCAATAAAAAGGTGAGGAACAAGCAGAAAGAGGCTAAATAATGCTCAGAAATGAGCAGAAAGAGGCAGAATAAGGGTCAGACATAAGCAATGTGTGTGAGTAACTCAAAGTGAGCCATTTACACATTGAGCCATACAGCACTCACACACCTACTTACTTCTTACTGTTAGTTTCTCACCTTTACTCTGCCTCTTGCTGCTTGTTTCTGACCTCTATTTTGCCTCTTCATGCTCGTTTCTCACCTCTATTTTGCCTCTTTCTTCTCGTTTCTCACCATTATTTGTCTCCTTCTGCTGGTTGCTTACCTTTACTCTGCCTCTTTCTGCTCATTTCTTACCTTTGTTCCGCCTGTTGCTGGTTGTTTCTGACCACTATTTTGCATCTTTCTGCTTGTTTCTCACCTTTATTCAGCCTTTTTCTGCTCTTTTCTCACCTTAATCTTGCAGGTTTCTGTTAGTCGCTGACCTTTATTCTGCTTCTTTCCGCTCATTTCTGATCTTTATTCTGCCTCTTTCAGCTCGGGTCCCACTTGCTGCTTGTTTCTGACCTTAATTCGGCCTTAATTCGGCCTGATTCTGCTTGTTTCTCACCTTTATTTTGCCTCTTGCTGCTCTTTCCCCTCAGGACTGCAGGGGAGCCTCAATGCCTCAGCAGGCACTGCAGGTTCTGTGCCTCCTGCAAGAGCCGACATTGCTGCTGCATGAAGGGAGCTGTTGAAAAGCAGTCTCCATTGTGCAGGAGGAATCCTTTCTTGTGTCTCCCTGCCCGCTTGACAGTGGGCAGGTAAACTGATGAAACCTCAGCCTCCAGCAAACAAGAGCATTTTGTCAGCTCTTGCTTGCTGGAAGCGGAGAGTTTGCTCTGACTTGATGAAGGTCATGTTAACTTCCGGTAGCTCTTTTTTAAACTACCATGTCCCAAGAAGTGATCATTGTTATATGGATTAAGTGTTTTTCTTTTTTTCGTCTAAATTCAAACAAAGATACCCTAGCCTGTAGCGGGGGAATAAGAGAAAGCATAAAAAATATAGTTCTGGTTTCTTTTTAGGTATTGATGAACTCGGATGTGGGGGGTCTATGAATGATCTTTTCCCTATTTGCTGCTCATAGAAGCCCTGTGCATCCTCCAGCTTTGGTGATGATAGGCCATTCAAAGCTAGCATTAAATGTCACCTTGTATTAATAATGTTATAATCACTTCCTTAAAGTCAATTTTTGTGGCTCCTTCAGGGCCCAACATCACACGTCACTTCCTATAATGGGGAGAGGTGTGGCACATCGGCCAGCGCGGCTGACTTCGGAGCGTGGGACTCACGGTTCAATCCCCAGCACCAGAGGCAGAGCAGCTCAGCATCATGTGGTAATGGCTCAATCTCCTCGACAGCCCCAGCGCCTTAAGACCCTTATGGGTGATTAGTTCACGCTTTACAACTACCGGGTTATTATTATTATATGATGTCACCATGCCTATATGTCATGTGATGCCACACCCTGTTAAAGGGCAGGTAATGTCACTTCCGCTACCCCAGGCATTTTGGTGAATTAACATCCATGGGTGGTAGTGGCAAACTGCATACTTTAATGTGAGAAGGGTCAGGCAGAAAAATGATACAGTGATCAAGGTCTTATTTACAGTTTATTGGATGCCAGACATCCACCAAAAGGTGGTGGATGTCCAGGCCTCCCTCTCTAGAGTATATAGGGCCTCTTTGCACTTTAAATGGACATCCACTGCTTTTTTAGTGGATATCCACATCCACCAAGCTCTAAACAAAGCCCTGAGTAAGGAAAGAGAGAGCCTGACACTATCACCTTCATTAGGATGTTGGTGGAAACTATACACAACAGCTACTGAACTTGTATTGCACACTCACCAAATCATCATCTGTTTTATCAGTAGTTGAAATAGTAACACAACATGGTATGTGATATTACCGTTTCATCTCAAGTTAGTTTCAGAGATGTCTTCAACAGCTGTGATAATGCGTTTCTGTTGGCTATTCCTTGAATCACTAGGCGTAGGTCTAAATACAGCAGTATGGGCTACCAGTAATTATATTACTAAATCAACTATTTCTACCTGTATTTACTTGGTTGGTTCTATTTCTGGATGTAGGTAGGCTACCTGTGTCATGTAATTTATTACAGTAGTTTTGGAAAAAACATAATTTTATATTTAATCAAAAGACAATTGCTTCCCCAATGTTCCATGTGCATGGCGTGCACGCCTTATATTGTTGTAATTGTTGTCTGCATCCACAGTTTGACCTTGTGTGTGGCGACGCCTGGAAGTTGGACCTCCTTCAGTCATGTGTGAATCTTGGATTTTTTATTGGCTCTTTATGCATAGGATATATAGCAGACAGGTATGTATAACATTTATCATGTCTCTTCCGATGTATCTTATTTCCATTTCTATTAGAAGAACGGTAACATTAAATGAAGTTCCAAGTCCGCTTCCCTTTCTCAAGAAGAAGGAATTGTGGGGGTTATTTCTTCCATGTTACCTGCACTTTACTTGCAAAACCTAGAGTGTCTCCCTGTTTTGTGTTAGTCTATAATGTTTTGTTTGTGGCTGCTTCAATGGCTTCAGTGCTGGTAGATTCATTAAATGAAGTATTGCCACAGGCAGAATATAATGAATAAAAAGCAATGTCTAAGTCTTTAGCAGATATTTTGCTTTAGGGGCAGACCTGGGCTGCTTTGTGTAGGCTTCAAACCATCAGTGATAGTACAGAGACACTAACAAATGATGAAACGTGGATGATATTGAGCCTCAAAGATACAATCAGGTGAATCTGGTGAACGTAACCACCTACATTTGCCAAAGGCTAGCAACGGAAACATTTTGGGCATGACAAGGACATTTTTCCTTTGAAATTTAAGGATGTGATGCACCAACTATGCAACAGGCTAGATCAGGCAGCCACCGTCCACAAGGCCAAACTGATCTATTATGAGGAAAAATCCTAATACATCCCTGGTAGAGAAGCTGGAACCCAAAGCACCTTTCTTTCTTTAAAACGTAAATCCACGTCTTCTCGGTCAAATGCCTACTCTACACCAAACAAAAGAAGGCATAGTTTGCACACTAAGCCTGTCCTCAAGGGCACCTCAGATGCGTGCAGCGCTTCTTTTGGTGGAAGTGTCCTAAAGTTTTAAACCCAAAAACCCATGGAATTTACAGTGCTAAACTCTAGGGGCCTCATTTAGCATCACTTTTGTGCAACCGGAATGTCACTTTTCTGACGTTCCGGCGGTGCAATGTGCAGCAGCATATTTACCAGGCCACATAAAACTACTTTAAGTGGCTATTGATGTGTCCCTTTCACGCAGGACACTGCTTGAAAGGGGCGTTCCATGAGTGTTGCTGTGGGTGTTCCCTCGTGACACCCATGGAACCTAAAACATTCCCATATTTACGAGACATCATAAACCTAGGAATGCGTCAGGATCTAAGGCCACCCCAGGTGTGCCATTAGGGAGGAGCAACAAGCAGAAATGTTTTGATTCCTCCTTTTTTTTCCTTTTTGGATGTGTGCTGTAGAACCTTGTTTTTTCCTTTTTGGATGTAGAAAGAGGAAATCGCCTAAATGTAATTATTTTCTGCAGGAAGGTGTCCCTTCCTGCACAAAATCAATCAGCCCGCAATGCAGGCACACTTGCACCATGGTGCAAGGGTGCCTGCGTTTGGGGATGGCAGCTCATTGTGCGCTGGCTAAGGGGAAAAAGACAGGAATGCACTGTATTTTATAGATACGCCACATTCCTGCCCGTTTGTTTTGACGTAGGGCAGCCCAACAAGATTCCTTGCGTCACTGCCCTGCGCCAAAATCTCAAAAAGGAGGCCATTAGAATTTTTACTTTCCATTGGACCCTCATTGACTTAGATATTACTGTGATTAGCATCGGGCCCATTCAGCTGGGCAGATCCTGTTTCTCTAGAATTATGTTATAGATTTAAGTGCACATATTTCCTACATGTTTATATTTAACTGCACATCTTTCCAACACGTTTTATAGAACGGAAAAGTCCTGATTACCCGGAGCTTCCCTGCCTTCAAAATTTTGATACTATGTTTTACTACTTCTACTTTTTGAATGTGGTTAGGAGCTCTTTCACCTTTGAAGATGTGTGACCTTGTATGAACCATGGATATCGATGGTCTGTTTCTGAACTTGACAGGTGAGGGCACTAAAGCATGAAAAACTGTACAGATAAAATCCTGCTGTCTTGTTATAAAACTATGTATTTTGGGTAACTTCCTCAAAGGTAAAATTAGGAAGAAATGGAACAGCACAGGAATGGGCAATACAAATTGCATCACAAAATATGACATCAAATATTACATAAAAAAATGTATTATCTATTAGAGATGTCTTGAAAAAAGATGACCGTAAGCAAATCAAGATATAGCATTTCATTAAAAAAGACTTAGGTCCTGATTACGAGTTTGGCAGAGTGGGAGCGGGCCGCCACGCCACTGCTCCGCTTACACACCGCCAAACCTCACCTCCCGCCTCCCACCAGATTACGAGTCATCTCGTGATCTGGCGGGTTCTCTTTTGGCATTCCCACAGTGGTGACTATTAAAAAGCACTGCAATAGGAGCGCCAAAGCCCGTCCCTGCAAGGCATATACTTTGCAGTCTATGTCGTGCAGGAAAGGGGTGCATGCACACAGGGGGGCACCCCATGTGCCCCCTGGATGCACCCCCATTCACAGGGGCACCAGGTGGGCCTTTAGGGCCCCCTTACTTTCTTGACTGCTACACTTTTCATGGCAGGATCACTGCCCTGAATAGTGTGGCGGTCAGAAAAGTCACTATCTGCTTGGCGGTGCCGCAGCGGCACCATCAGCATACTGCTGACCCAGACTGCTGCGCCAACGCCGAGGGATTACGGGATGGACTGCCGAAGTTGGAATACAACAGCAGTCGGACCGCTGGTGCGGCGGTATCCGCCAAGCCACCTTGGGTTTGGCGGTCCAACTGGTAACTAGGCCCTAAATGTGTGGTTTTCAGACATTCTGCTGTTTTAGTTTGTGTTGTTTCTTCTTTATGCAGATTTGGACGAAAACCATGTCTTCTCATTACTATCCTGATAAACGCAGTATTTGGAATACTCATGGCAGTTGCTCCATATTACACATTGGTTGTGATATTTCGCACAATACAAGGATTGGTCAGCAAGGGATGCTGGCTATCGGGCTATATTCTGAGTAAGAATGGTGTTGTTTTTAATTTTTAAGTGGGTAATGAATTATTAAAACATAGTGCATGCCAATATATATTAGTAAATGGCATCTTTAGGAGAAGGTTTCTGAAAAGCAGTCAACTTATCTCCAACTAGTCTTGGGCTAGAGCATATTGTGGACAAGGCTAAAATTACAAACTCATTGCTGAACTTGATTTAAATACCCAGTTGATATATTCCCATAAATCCGGAGATGTGTTAATTTTAAATCTTTTATTTCAGTTGCAGAATTTGTTGGTTTGAACCAGAGGAAGATTGTCGGCATTGTTTACCAAATGGCCTTCACTGTTGGACTAGTAATACTCTCTGGAATGGCATACCTGATTCCACACTGGCGATACTTGCAGATCGCTGTCACGATCCCCAATTTCTTCTTCCTGCTCTATTATTGGTAATGCACTTTACAATTTAATACTGTATAATTTGATCTGCTCAAATTATTTGTAAAACCAATTTCAATGAAGCCTGACAACAGATGTAGGGCACTATCACACTTGTATCACAAGAACTGCTATAGGCTATGGTGCATACAAAACATTAGAACAATATATATTGATAGGAAGCACTAGATTTGATCCTATGAAAAGTAGCCATACTTGACAAAGTGTTTTGTTTCAAATGAGCTATCAGTTCAAGAACAACTGAAGGAAATATAATCATGTTGTTGGATTTGTGGTGCAACAGTTATCACAGTAAACGCAGAATTCAGAGACCCTGAGAAGGAAGTTTTGGCCCAAGCACAAAAGTTCTAAGAAGGAGAAAAGGGTCTTTAAGAGCGATGAGCAGAGCAGAAGGGGTGATGCTGATATCAGCAGGCGTGATTTCAAGTGTGTCTAGTGGAAGTTATCTTAATGCCTTGAGACCTTGAGAGGATATTTCGAGTCTGCTGAATTCTGATGGTGTTAAATTTGCTAGCTTTATCAAAGCGTTGTTAATGCATGGGCAAAGTGGTAAAATGCCTAGGGCCTCAACCTTCCAATGAACGCCCCGACTTACCCCCCCCCACCCGATTAAAGCATCTCTCTTTCCTTTTCACACCTAACTCTTTCACTGTTTTATTCTCTCTCTGTCAAACACTCCAGCTTTGAATCTGTTTCACTTGCCACTCTCTACCTTTATCAACCTCTTTTTCTCTGCTCGCCAATCACTCTATAATCACTCTCTCCCTACACAGGTTCACAATTCTTTACTTTCCTATCTACTTCTCTGTCTGTCTAGCTCTAATGTTGCTTTCCTTCGTCTACCTTGCATCTCTTTCCACTTCTCGTTCCATCCCATTTTTCTCAGTTTCACCTCTATAACTCTTTTTCAATCTCTGAAATGCTGTACTGCATCTCTAGCTACCTCAAAAATTGCTATAAAATCAATCCATTTCTTAATCTGCCCTTCACTCTGACTACTGCTATGCCATGCCAATGTACCACCCGCTGCCTTGCGGTGCCTCATCCTGGTGTTTCATGTCTCTCCCCTTATTTTATCTAATTTCTTCTATATTGCCCTCTCCTTTCTGTCTCTCGCCATATCTCTACATTTCTATTCATCTACCTGCCCTTCCTCTTTTAAATCTGTTTTCCTCAGCTCTTTTTCAAATAAGTCTATTTCTACCCCACCACCATACCTCTCTCTCTCTCTCGTGAACTAACATCTTTCTCTACATCTCTTTTTTTGTTTAAATATCTTTATTGGTATTTTCTGATTTTATCATCTCTTATATCACAATACCGTACAGGATATCCAAAAATAAGTTTCATACACGTATGATACAAATAAAGAATATTATACATTTCAACAGCATGCTATTATTGCTAGGTTACTATCCTTAGTTACATACACATGTTCCATAGAGGAATATTTGCTCTTGGATGTCTGTGTATCTTTCTCTACCTCTCTTGGTGCTTAGGTCTATATCTCTACTTCTCTAGTGCCTCTCAGTCCCTCACCTCTGCTTCTCTCCGCACCTCACTGTGCTGTTCCATCTCACTTCGTTGTTATCCCCTCAAATTCTCCACGCCACTAGCCTCATATTTCAGTCTATCTGACAACCACTTAGCAATAGATGGATCCATGCAGAATCCCACCAAACTCCTAGAAAATTCTGATTATTTACTTTCCAGCGTCCACTGCCCTCTATGTCCCTATTGTTTTCCCTGGAACGCTTTTTCACCATCTCCCTTCAACGTGAACTTCAGAGTGTTATTTGATTTCATCCTGCAGGTAAAGATGCTTCTATGCTCCATTGCCACACCAATCAGGTGTTATATGTTGAAGATCACACAAATGTGCTGCCAAATTCCCTTTCAAACAATCAAATTCTACACCAATGCCACATTAATGAGCAAATCACATATTATTTATTTCATTGTAAGACATATTAGGAAAGCCTTAAAGAGTTCTAGTTGGCTTCCCAAAGTTCTCTTTCTCCCCCACAGGTAAATAAATTAACTTTGCTACTCAAACCATATTTAACATCCCCAGACACACTCCCCTCTTCTTATCAACACCAAGCAGAAGTCCTTAAACTAGTCTAGGAATCTTCCAGGAAAACATATTTGTTTACAGATTTGAAAGCAAATTGGCGCATTTTAATAATGAGAGGGAGATAAACCACTAGACAGCACCAGATGTTAACCATATGTTTTAACCTGTGAAACCGGTCCTCTCCTATGAAGTGTCCCACTTCAACTTGATGACCTACTCCGAGCAAAAAGGTCTGATAAACCTGTCCTGAAGCTGTATTAATTAGGCATTAGCTTTCCAAAAAATGTATGACAGAGCTTTATAATGACATTCAAATGACAACATACACAGACACCTTAGGAAAACAATCACTGTACACACATACACCGACTTTTGAATGCAGTCAAATGTTCATGTTCAACCTGTTGTGTGAGAAAAAGATCTCCTCCATATAGTCAGAAAATACTCAGGTAAAGAAGTTTCCCTCTTATGATGTTTTACTTGTGTCCCATATGACTATACAAAGCCATGCACTTTGTCATTAAATACCACACAAACTAAAATGTCAATTCTCAAATATCTATTTCCTAGATGTAGTCTGTGATGGAATCTCTCGAGGCTTCCCTAGGACAACTCTAAACTTATTTTCTAACATTTATGGGAACCCCATTTCAGAGATGTATTTCTTAGAAATAGGGAAGCCTCAATCAATAGACAGCATCAGCTTTTGAGGCCTCCAGAGACGGGTAGCAGGTGAAGATGTAAGGAGGGGGGTTATAGTGAATTGCGTTTAGAGGAAGCAAGTGAAGCATTCTTTGGACATAAAGTACCATATACTTTAATGTTAATTATTTTTTATTTTTTGGGAAATATATTCGAACAGTGAAAACACATACAATGTGCTTTCAGTTGGTGGGAGTGATCCAGTGTGCAAAGCGAACTATGAATAAATAACTGTGCATCTGGGTACATATAGGGACACCAACCTAGTTGTTGATGATTCTGACACTCGTCTGCGCAGAGTGAAATGAAGCTAATTCTTTCTCATTAATCCAAAGGCATGTCAGGTGAAGAGATAATGATCGGGGTGTTTTGGTCCTTGTCCAGAGTTCAGGAACCTGTCAACGTCAAAGGATATTTTAGTATTAATCTCTAAATGGAACAACACATAATAACAAACCAATAAAAAGTAACAAACGATCAAGTAACTCAATTTAAATGAAGGTGTGTCACAGAAATATTGAAACATGAAATGTAGATGGACTAGTTAAAGCTCCAGCACGCAACACTGGATATTCAGGTACCTGGCTTGATCTCTCATCATGTTTACTCATAAGTTGCCATAGATTTGCGAGACAACTCATATATGTAGTTCCTTATCACTGTATAACACTAAATCCCTCATTATTAGATCAAGCATGTTATAATCGGATTTAACATCCCCTGGTTTCATACATAACAAGTCACATCAGGTTTTACCTGCTAGTATGCTACATTCCAGTGCATCCTTGGAATGGCTTTGCATCAGATGCACCACTCGAGTGAGTAAAATGGGATTCAGCCCCTGTTGGCCTTCTTACATCTTCCTGAAGACATCACATAGCTTCCCGGTATAGAAAGGGGTAGGGGGATTATGGTGACAAACCGGAAGTCATAATTGTAACATGGAGTTTGGGTTCCACCTATGATAGAGGGAGGGAGTGGGGCAGACACACCCATACGTGTGGCCGCACAAACATGCAAACGTATATATTATTAAAATCATGACACATACCTTTATACACCTGCAGACAAAAACACAGGCACATGCGGACACTTGCACACACACACCACGCGTATGAATGACATTCACAATTTCACCTGCTCCTTTGATCCGCACTGATATTATTCATAAACACTGGTCACAACAAACAAAACAATCAAATAGTTTAAAAGAAAATGCAAATAAACATAAAAGTACAGACATGAGAACAAAGTAACCATGAGAGACAGGAAAGGAAAAAGTCATCATAATTGGAAAATTTAAACATTTGAAGATGCAACTGAAAACTAGAATTAGTTTCAAGGCTTTTTCATAATAAACAAGAGGGAGGAAGGAAGGTTTCTTTGAACGGCAGATACAGGCAGACTCGATGTTCATGTACGGAAATTCTGATTTGTCGCAGCCTGATAAATGAGGTGGATACGCAATATGCTGGCTGACAAGATGGACATTAAAATATATCTAATGTTACTATTAATAGGTAAAATAACATAAGAACAAAGACTTAGAAAAAAACATCCTTTATCTGTAGATGGAGGGAAAAGCTACATATGGTCTTGAAATATTGAGGACATTTTTTTAAACAGCTGAATGGGAAAAACCTTTAGTTTGAAAACCAATTGTGAGATGGACTTAGAAAATTACTCAATTTGAAGAATTGCATTGATCAGATGTAAATGTCAACTTTTTTGAAAGATGTAAAGGCTTGTTTAGTAAACATTAAGTATGGTGTGTAATGTATTCTTGCCATAGGTGTCTACCTTGGATCTGAGTTGAACGCGAGTGGTTTAGAGCATGTTCATTTTCAGTGTGTCACCAACTATCTAATAAGAGAGAGATACAGAGGGGTGGGGAGAGAGACAGCGAGAGTGGGAAAGATAAGCAACAAAGAGAGGGGTAGCGAGTGAGAAAGAGATTTCGAGAAAGTGAGAAGCAGAGAAATACGGGGGGTTGGTAGGTTGTGGAAGATGTGAAGAAAAATGCGAGAGTAAACACTCTCGCTTAACAGCCTGTGAGGGTGTAGTCAGCTTATGTGCTTCATGCCTTGAAGCACGTGACAGAGGAGTTTGGAGGTGGTTTGAAAGAGTTAAGAGTAGTTGTCTTACCCAACTTCTGTGGGAAAATTATGTGGCGCCACGTTTTGCAGTTTTCTGTTACTCCACTCCCATGAGAAGGGAATTTGTAGCTTACTTGTAAAGGTGGCTCACCTCAGAACCTGTCGAACTGATTTAGAGATGAGACAGCTGTGATGGGAGTGAGGACCTATGAACTTGTTGCATTACTGTCGCAGACGCTGCAATGTGTGGCCTCAGAAGTGTGAAAGGACCATATGATATGAGCCACTCTCTGCTGGGGAAACTATTGATGTTGTCATTCACATGGCAGTGTGCAGTAGGACCAGGGTCCAGAAGTGTAAGGTTTGCCTTAATCTGTATTACACTGGGAGGGTACAGATTTTATTATTGTTGACGATTTAAGTGACAATACCTTATTTTATTCGTAAACACAGTGTTGCTTTAGCGGGGATTATGAGTGGGCCTATTTTAATTAATTGCCCTCCTCTAAGGATTCCAAGTGGAGACACTATTTGGCATATTTACAAGCCCCTATAACGTCACTTTTCACGACATTGTGGTGGCGATATGGGCTTTGCCTTATTTACAAGGCATCATTAAGCCACTTAACGTGGCTCAACGCTTCCTTGTAAATAAGGCACCCTTTCACGCTATACTTAGCGTGAAAGGGACGGGCACGATGGATGTACCAGTGGGTGTTCCACCACAAAACCCGTAGATTTTGATACAGCCCCATATTTACACGGGTGGCGTAAATATGGGGCAGCGCCAGAATTAAGACCAGTGAAAAACAGGTCTAACCCTGGCGCAACGAGGAGAACTGTTCAATTTCTTTGTGTTTTTGCTGTTTCTATGTGTGCTGCGTTGTGCAGCACAGATGGAAACAGTAAAACGCCCTTGAATGTTTATGTGCAGGAAGATGTCCCTTCCTGCACATAAACAATCTTCCCCTGCAATGCAGACACCCTTGCACTATGGTGCAAGTGTGCCTGCATTGGCGCTAGGCAGCTACATTTAGCACTAGTGCAGGGGGAAACACAGAGCTGCACCATATTATATGGCACAGTCCTGTGTTTCAGAAGTGGCGGAGCGCAGTGTTAAGCCAAGAAGGCTAGGGCTGCGCTCCATCACCTCTATTGTACATCTGCCCCAATGTGCTAAATGTTTATGTAAGTCAAGTAGACAGCTATAAATTGGTATACATCAATACACCCACCACATATATTGCAAGTTATCCTATGCTGATAATACACAAAGGACTGACTGCTGTATGTCAGAGGTGGAATAAGTAATACTGCACGTGTGATAGGTACAGCACCGTAGTCGAAATCGGTGAGCTACATATCTGATAGTGTTTACTGAGAAGTTGTTGCCTGAGGTGGTGTGAGCTGGAATTAGCCATTCTAAGAGGCAGCCATATGGTTGGTCTGGCATCCAGTGGGATACAGTGATTTTGAATTATAGTGGCTAATGAGGGAAACTCATTTTTTTGATAGTACCAAGTTCGGTGCGGGAGGGGAGGAGCTTTATCCAAGAGGTTCCCTGTCCTAAGGGGGGTAAGGCAGGGTTGCGTTTTGGCGCCAACACTGTTTTGCCTTTACGTTAACAACGTCCTGACCCACTTAAGTAAGGTCAGGGACAATGATGCCCCTTTTTTGGCGGGCAGAAGGGTGCCGGCTATCATGTTTGCCGACGACACCCTCTTGCTCTCCAAATCCCCAATGGGTATACAGCGGATCCTGGACGGATTTGGTCTTTTCTGTAGACAGTATGGTGTGGAGATCAATACAGGGAAGACCAAATTCATGATTTTTAACCCCCCCCCTAAGACAAGACCTAACCCCACACTGAGCTCAGTAACTTTGGAGAGGGTAAATACCTTCCAGTATTTGGGCGTATTGTTGCATGAGAATTTATCTTGGGATCCACAGATATCAAGCTCACGGTTAAGGCTGTCACAACTGTCCGGGGCAATTTTGAAAACCCATAGCCCCTGCAGTTGAAATGTACAAAACACAAGCCAAGTCGGCTGCACTATATGGCAGCGAGTTGTGGGGATTCAAAGCTGGAAAAGAGTTGTCTAGTTTTGAAAATAACTTCTTGAGACGCCTTTTAGCCCTTCCGCGTGGTACACCTTTGCTTCCTCTACGACTAGATACGGGTCTACCTCCCATATTGGAGGATCTTGAGTTAAAGCAATTTAGATTTTGGCATAGGCTTTGGTCTACTAATGAGCTCAAACATTATAGGCAAGATCTCCTCCATGTTATGAATTTAAATCACAATGGAAAAATTCCATGGTTATCCTCTGTAAAGCAGGAATTGTTTCGGTTGAGTCTCCAGGAGTTGTGGGAGGCTCCTGAATTGGGTTGCCAAAGGGTTTCCCGGAAAAGACTTGTAGAACTTCATAAGGAAAAAAGTCTTGCCTCCCTTATGCTTGCACCCCGCACTGGGATTTTAACTGAACGTTTCCTGGATTCCAAAAATTCTTATTACTTCGAAAGTTTTATGGACATCATCTTCCCGATTCTGGCAAGAAAGCTATTCATCCAATGGAGGTTTGGCACTTTACCTATTAAATCCTTCACGTGCAAGTGGGCCAATGGGGGGGATAAAATATGCCCCGTTTGTAGCAACTGTGAGGAGGAGGAATCTCATGTTCTCTTCTTTTGCCCAGCCTACGAGAGACCAAGGAAACATTGGCTAGTGCCTCTGTGTAGGAATCTGGGCGTAAGGAGCTATGTGAACTCGCTCAGAATACTGAAAACGGACTCCTCCCCTCATATTGTATTCGCAGTTGCTAAATTTTTAATGGCCATGTGGCACATTAGGAGCAAATTACTTAAAGTATGATTATCACAGGATTTATTGCCAATTTAACTCAAATGCCATTGAATTTTTTGACTAACTCTACGGGCAGTGGTTGTTCCTTTACATATCCTTTCCAAGTATGTCTTATGTCTTAAATTTATGGTTTATCTAAAAAGTTTCTATGCATGTTTTTATCTATTAAGCACGTCTTAATGTGATGTCATTTAAAATGTTTTTATGTATGTTTTTATGCATCTTTTATGGCCTAAATGGCCGAAATAAAGAATTTTTGGATTGGATTGGATAGTACCTAGTGAGTGAAGAAATAATTGTAAAGGATTGAAGAGAAACTAAGGAAATTGGTTAGTATCTCTCATTGCATGTGCTGCTGTGGGACATGTCCTCAGGAAGTGTCCTGTGTGATGGATGGTTTAAAATCGGCCTTCTTCCCACCAGGCAACAAGGTAGCACTTAGGGGGCCATTGATATTTAAAATCCCATTGGCCCTCTCCCCATCCATCGAGGCAGTGGAACCCTGCTCCCCGTTCGGAGTTCCTCAGCAGCACCAAAGGCCGCCTAGGAGGACCCTGGTGCACACACAACTGGGGCCTTTTTGTGGGGCAGCATTTGAAAGTCAGATGGGCGCCTTGAAGGGTGAGTGTTGGGGAACAATCAGCTTCTGTCCTCTTCAGAGGAGAGGCAGCGCACATAGAACTAGTACTATCAATTGATCTCATGTAGGAGGAAATTTCACATCTGTAGGGTGACAGGCTTCCCATTGCATAAGAGGCATGAAACATTTCCTGTGAAACTTAGCCCAGTCAGAGTTAATGCCAAATGGCCTTACATTGAAATAATTTTAATTTGCCAGTTTCTCTCAGTTCTCTTTATTCACTCCATTTCTGTTCTGTTTCAATTGTGCAGATTATATTTTTGTTGTAGAAGGTACATAGGAGAGAAATGCAACGGGATTCTTTCAGTACCTTTACAGTATTTGCTTCCATTTTAGGTGTGTGCCAGAGTCACCAAGATGGCTGATATCTCAAAACAGACATGATGAAGCCCATGCAATCATAGAGCATATTGCGAAGAAAAACAGGAGAAAGCTACCGCCTGACTTTGAGGTGGGTACTGGGTATTGCATCTGTATAGCAGTGTAGTCAAATTACAAAGAACATTATTGCCTTAGACCTACGTAATTTTCCACCCGAATATTGAGGCCTAACCTCTCAAGAACAAAAATATTGGGAAGGGAAGTATATATATAAGTATAGGTTTACTATATTTACCTTCACATATATGTACCATTAATATACATGTATATATCGACAAGGCATTTAGTTGTGGAGTTAAGAATAGTAAATCTATAGTTACCTATATGCATTTACCGTCACAAGATTTATTTCTCAATATTTTGGCCCGATGATATGTTTTGCTTCATATTTTGAGATACAATCACATACATTTTTTAAGGATTTAGGTTTGCAAGGATCGGTGTGATGCTCCAAAGTACTGCATTAATGTAGTGGCATAAAATCACTTCTTTAACGTTGAATCTTTCATAGATTCACATGCTTGAATCTTTCCCATCGTCACAGTGGGAGTCTCACAGTATTATTTAAAATATAGCAGTATGAAAGAAAAGTTCATGTAAAACCAATGCAAAGGGAACCAAATTTTGTTAACCTATTGACCTTCTTGTAAGGTCTAACTAAAAGTCAATGAACTGCCAGCCCTGAAACCACAATCCCCTGGAGAGCCACGATACCTCAGATTTCTACCGCACGTTGTGTGAGAAGGAGTCTCCCTGAGCTCTACTCAGCTTTTTCTCAGTTGAACTTTTGACCCTACCATTTCCACTTCAGAACTCTCTACAGAGAAGAGGTATTGTTGTTTCTTCATATTGGAAATGTTTTCTGAGGAATCCCACAAGGACTGTCTCTACTGCTTACATCCCGGCTGTGTTCCCAGGGATTTTAAACATTGCAGGACCTTTTCTGCGAAAACTATTAAAGACAGAGAGGCACGTTTGCTTCTGTGGCTACAGAAGAAGAAATCCAGATCAGAGTCTGATTCGAACATTGAAGAGGCTCATTCTACTCCAGAACGCAAAAGAAAGCTGGAGTCTGCTTCCAGTAAATCTGATACTAAGAAGCCTGAAGTCTCTAAGACCAAGGACATTTTTCCAGCCTCTCTGCAAGCACCTCTCTTAGGAAGTCTGCTTCATCTTCCTCAGTGCCACATTCTCCCCTTAAAACATCTGTGGGAAAAAAGACTCCGTCAACGACCTTTCGACGGCAACCCCGTTGACAAGGGCAGCAAGATCGTCGGCAGTCAGTCCCTCACTGATAGTATTATCAAGGGCAACACTGACGACAACAGCGTTGTCGACGTCAGGGATCACAACAGTTACTACGTCAATGGCCTCGTCGATGGCCGCTACGACAACGACCTCGTTGACAACAGTTTTCAAATTGCCAAAGATAAAACACTCGTCGACCACAATAACGATTAAAAGGAAGGCACCGTCGACGATCTCGTCGACGGAGTCAGAAAAGTTCTTCATGATGCCCGAATCTGGAAGGAGGTCATCTGAGTTGGTATCTTGGAGTAAAATCTCGCCACTTCCACCTTCTCATTTATCAGAAGTGCAGGAATCGGAGGAGGAAGGTCAGTTTGGGCCTGCTTATAGTCCATCTCACCTCAAGGTAAAATGCCAGGATACAGTTAATGAAGAAGAATATCAGGATAAGTCGGAGTATTTAGAGGCAGATTTCTCCATTGAACATACCCAACCTCCAAAATCACATAAATACGAATCCTTTCAGGAGAGTTATGATTTTGAGGAGGAAGAGGATAATCTTCCGCCGCCACAGGAAGATACCATTTCAGTGCCAATTTAATTGATCTCAGACCTAAGACACATGGTAAGCGACCATTACAAACAATTCTCGGAAGCTTATGCTCCAGCACCTACCACCCGAGTGTGCAGCAGGCTGCACCTTCTTCTGAGACTTCACAGCCGCCACTGGTTACACGGAAGGCACTACCTCCAAGAGTGATAGCCATCAGGGATGACTATATAGAGAGTGATGTGGAGGACCAACCAGAAGAGGGAGCGCTGACTCAATATGTGGTGCCTGTGGGAGATAAATGGGATGACTATGTGGCAACTTCCTCTCCTTCTCCCTCTCATTCCCCAGCGAACTCTCTGCCTGAAAACATTAGAGGGTTTCACAAACTGCTAGAGCAGGCCTTGAAGACGTTTGGCTTTCCTCTTTCCGTGAAACAGGCGGACTGTTTCCTATACGATTTTAAGGATTCCGCTAGAAAATCAATCCGGGCCATACCAATAGTGAACCCCATATGGGAGGAGGGGATAAAGATTATGAAAAGTCCGGCTTCAGTACCTGCGGCAGTTCCAAGAATGGAGAAAAAATATATGGCTCCGGAATCGTCCACAGCATGTCTAATCGGCCATCCAAGACCTGAATCGGTGGTCATGCAAGTAGCCCAGAGATGCTCAAGAAATCCTATGGCTACATGTTCTGATCCTCCTAATAAGGATGGTAGAAGACTGGATAGTACGGGAAAGCGTTTCATAGTAATGGCGGCCACGTCCATCAAGGCATCAAATACGTTAGCCATATTAGGTCGGTACAACCGACAAATGTGGTCCGATTTGGCATCTTTTGTAGACCATCTTCCAGTCAATAAGGAGGAAGAGGCGATGCAGATTTTACAAGAAGGGGCTAGGGCAGCTTTAGAGATCATAGATATAGCCATGGACATCTTTTCAGTAGCTTTCAGGCAGATGGCAGGAACAATCAATCGCTCTACGCATGCAGGGCTGACTTAAAGCTACATCTTTCCGTATGGAGATCCAAGCCAAGATTCTCGACATGCCCTTTGATGGCGAAAATATCTATTTGGGAAGCATATAGATGATGCGCTTCAAGGTATTAGGGCTGACACAGACACGGCACGCTCACTAGGAGGACTGCAACATCAGCGGTATCAGTCCTTTCGAGGTAGAGGTAGAAGAGGCCAATTCCAACAAAGGCCATCTTTTCAATCATATAGATACCAACCCTATCGACAACAGGGTTTCCGCCAATATGCAAGTCAGCAGCAATACTGATCACATAATGTGCCCTATCAACAACAAATGGCTGGAAGACCTGCGGCATGAGGAACGACACAGGACAGTGGTAGACATCAGTGACACTTTCCGAGCACCACCCACCTCGCTATGACGCAAACCTCATCAGAACCACTACATCTCTCAATATTACCATCAATGGTTAGCAATAACAGTAGACAAATGGGTGTTAGACATCATTCATCAGGGACACACCCTAGAGTTCATTAAAAAAATCCCTATACATCCTCCCAGTCCCAAGAAACATCATCTGACATTGCTAAAGGAGATCTCAGACCTTCTTTTGAAAGGAGCGTTCCTCAACAACAGCGAGGAAAAGGATTCTACTCCCATTTTTTCCTAATAAAGAAAAAACAAAGTACCAAATGGAGGCCGGTTTAAACAAATATATAAAGAAACAACTCTTCAGAATGCTATCGCTACAAGAAATTCTCCTAATGTTAAACAGAGGAGACTTCATGACATCATTAGATCTCTTGGACGCATACTTTCACATACCTATTCGCGTCAAACATCGACGTTACCTGAGGTTCGAAGAGGCGGGGTGCCACTATCAGTTCAAGGTATTGCCCTTTGGTCTCCGGTCAGCACCAAGGGTGTCCACAAAATGCATGGCATCAGTGGCGGCGTTTCTGAGACAGCAAGGACACCAGGTCTATCCTTATCTAGATGACTGGATAGTAAAAGGGCCAACATATCATTCAGCTCAAAACTCCTTAAGAGCTTGTCGTCGGCTATTCAAAACCCTAGGCCTAAGAGTCAATGTGGAGAAATCCTCCCTGGTATCATCTCAAACCCTACAATTTCTAGGGGCAGTAGTGAACACAAGAGAGGCAAAGGCATACCCATCAGAAGAACGCATTCAAAAAATCCTAAAGTTGGCGTCTCAAATCAAAAGTAAAGAGTATGTTTCAGTGAGAATGTACAAGTCTATGCCAGGGATGCTTTCATCCTGCATTCCACTAATTCCATGTTGTTGACTTCACATGCGGCCACTTCAAGAGCAAATCGATCTGCAATGGATACAGGCTCAAAGACCATTCGAGGATCTTGTTTTTATCACTCCACAAATGAGGAATGCTCTATCATGGTGGGGAGGGTTAGATCTGGGGGTCTCTAGTGGGCAAGGGTATTCACCTTTGTCAAAATAGGGACCCTTATTTCTAAGTCAGGATACGGGGATTACACTCCTTAATAACCCCTGCTCACCCCCTTGGTAGCTTGGCACGAGCAGACAGGCTTATCGCAGAGGCAGTGTGGTAAGCATTTGTGAATATGCACAGTAATACAGTGATAACACTACAGATGACACAACACAGGTTTTATAAAAATAAGTATTCTTTATATAGACTTAAACACAAGACCACAAACGACAAAAATCCACAATACTACACTTAAGATTGCTTAAAAGATGATTAAAGTTGCTTAGTTCAAGTTGATGATGAATGCGACAAAGTTCTCAACAGAGTAACTGGATGCGTAATGCAAAGTAAACAAAAGGCTCGCAAAGGGGGAGATGCGTTCGTTCCGTGATCCAGGCGAGATGATGCGTCCTGCCTCAATGCTTGCGCAGAGTAGGGGATGCGTCGTGATCCTTACCGGTGCGGAAGTGATGCGTAGATTCTCGTCGTGCGGGCCCGTTGCGGTGTGCAAGATGGCGCCTTGATGCGATGCGATGATCCGGTTGCGATTCGAGAAGATGGCGCCCTGGATGCGGCGATGCGATGAGGATGCGATGACGCCCTGGCAGCCTTGCGACGACTCTGTACTTTGGAGCCACGACAGGTCCTGCGACATGCTTCTCCGGTGATGCGATGGCGACTCTCTCGATGGCGTCACGCTTCTCCGATGATGCGACAGCAGGCAGCTTTGATGAACATACGCTTCCAGGGAGATGCGGCAAAGGCTCGCTTCTCCGGCGATGTGACGATTTCAGTTGCGGCGGCGACACGCTTCTTCTTGATGCGTCGCGCATCCAGTTCCCAGCGGCACGCAAGTGTCTGGAGTCAGAATTCCCAGCAAGGAAATTCAGTGGGGAGCTGGAGGTGAAGTCTTTTGTCCCTGAGACTTCAGCAGGAGGCAAGCACAGTTCAAGGCCTTGGAGAATATTCTGTAGATGAAAGTCCTTACAAAGTTCCTTCTCCTTTTCCTTGGCAATGAAGCAACCACTGCAGGCCAACCCGGCAAATAGCACACTGGCAGAGGGGCAGTACAACTCCTGCAGCTTCCTTGGTTCTTCTCCTTGGAAGAAAGGTTTCTTGTCCAGAAGTGATCTAATTTCTTGGCATCAGCGTCCCAATATTTATACCCCAAAATCCTTTGTTCTCTGAAGGCAGAGAGGCCTCTGCCTAGTACAAACCAGTTCCTGAGCACTTTGTTTACATGACTCTCTTCTTCCTTTCACTGTGCAGGGCAGAGACATCAGCCGCCCCACAGGAGGTGGAGCCAGCACAAGGGAGGGAAGATACAGCTCTGGAGCACTCTGTTGACATGATTCCTCCTCTCCTTTCACAGTGCAGGGCAGAGACATCAGACAAGCCACAGGAGGTGGAGCCAATATTGTAGAGGGAAGGCCCAGCCCTATTCAGGTCCCAGGTGCAACTCCTCCCTCCCATCTAGATGCATATCTCTCTATTCACCACCGGGCTGCCCCAGCCTGTCTCCTGGAATCCCCCAGCCTTGTCACTTACAAACCGAGACAAGGATACACAACCTAGCAAAGGCAGGCCTGGACAGTTAGGCAAAAAAAATACCTACTTTATAAAAGTGGTATTTTCAAACACAGAATATTAAAACCAACTTTACTAAAAGATGTATTTTATTATTCTGATTTCAGGCATACTAAATTCGAATTTCTACCATGTTCCCTGAGTCAGTTAGGATTATAAGAATGTAATACTCTAACTGCCCATTCTGGCCTATGAGAACAGGTAGCCTTCAATAGTGAAAAACGAAAATGGCTGTAATTCACTATTAGAACATGCTACACACATCAGAGCATCCCCTACCTTATACTTACAATGCACCCTGCCCTTGGGCCTACCAAAGGGGTGTCTAATATGAAGCAAAGGGAAGGTTTAGGGACTGGCAAGTGGGTGCACTTGTCCAAGTAGACATGGCAGTGCTAGACATCACACAGGCCTTGCAATGGCAGGCCTGAGACACATTTTACAAGCTGCTTCTGTGGGTGGCACAACCAGTGCTGCAAGCCCACCAGCAGGATTTGATTTACAAGCCCTGGGCACACATGGTGCACTTTACTAGGGGCTGAAAGGTAAATCAAATAACCCAATCATGGAATAACCAATTAGTACATCAATTTAACATAGGGAGCACTTGCACTGTGGCACTGATTAGCAATGGCACAGTGCCAAAGCATAAAACCAGCAAAAACATATCAAAACAGAGGAGGCAATCCGTCAAAAATGGAAGGGAGACTCATGCCAATGATGCCAGGTCTAACATGGAGTAAGAACGAATCTTTCAACAGGACTACTGTTCGAGCCTCTACCTACCAGTTTCATAATGACAACGGACGCATCCTTGCAGGGGTGGGGAGCGCACCTACAGGACCTGGAAATTCAGGGTCACTGGAACTCACAGAAAGCGCTGATGCACATCAACTTGCTGGAACTAAAAGCTGTGTTTTTAGGCCTATAAGCATTTCTAGTTCTAGTGAGAAAGGACAACACTACCACTATGTTTTACCTGCTCAAGCAAGGAGGAACAAAATCACAAACTTATCCTCTCAGGTTCAAGAGATTTGGCAGTGGCTTCTAAAATACAATATCACTCTACAGATTCAACATGTTCCAGGAGTCCACAACACATGGGCAGACCCTAAGCAGATCCTCAAACCTCTGCCACGAATGGGAGTTGAATTGCCATCGGATTTTACAAATATTTGATCAATGGGGGACTCCAGGTCTAGACCTATTTGCAACAAGAGAAAACAAGAAATTCAAAAGTTTTGCCAGCAAATTTCCTCAGAAGGATTAGTGGGGGAATGCTCTTCAACTTACGATGGATGGGAATGTTTGCCTATGCATTTCCACTATTTACTTTAATTCCGAAAGTAATACGCAAGATGAAATCAGAACCGTGCCATCTGATCCTCATAGCACCGGCATAGCAAACGGCATTGCAAAGACAGTTCTGGTTCAAGGAACTCCTGTGAATGTTGATATCCCTTCACATTCGATTTCTGCCTGTACACGATCTGATATCCATGAGAACGGGTCAAGTGGTGAATCCACAGATAAGCTCTCTGAATTTGTCGGCTTGGAACCTCATGACCAGGAATTTCAATCCTTGAATATTTCTCAAGACTGCTGAGATATTCTCAGTCACTCAATTGCAATTACCACCAATAAAACATATGCTGCAAAATGGAAAAGGTTCTGTCAATGGTGTTCGGATCACTCTTTACACCCTCTTCAGTCAACACCCAAGCAAATACTGCTGCATTTGCTACATTTAGCCAAAACAGGTTTAGCCCATTCATCTCTTAAAGTGCATCTATCTGCAATATCGAGGTACCGGAGAAAACCGTGACAGGTTTCTCTTTGGTCTGCCAGAGTAATGAAGGAGTTTATGAAAGGACTCTTCAGAGTATTTCCACCAATAAAGCTTCCAGCCATTCCCTGGCAATTGAACACGGTTCTTGCACAGCTGATGAAAGCATCTTTCCAACCTATTCATAAGGCTGACTTAAGGTTCGTGTCCTGGAAAACAGCACTATTACTAGCCCTGACATGGGCCTGGAAAGTTAATGAAATACAAGCTTTCTCAATTTCTGGACCCTTCATGCAATTCAAGAAGGGTAAGGTGGTGCTGAGAATGAATCCAACGTTCATTCCAAAAGTCCTCAGTTCTTTCCATCTAAATGAACCAGTTATTCTACCTACATACTTTCAGAAGCCAACTTCCCTAGTGGAAAGATCTCTTCACACGCTAGATGTCAGACGTTGCTTGAAATGTAACTTTTTTTTTTTTTTAGAGTTTTATATAACGTGAACTAGACCCGAGAAATCAGGTATCAGAGCACTTTACATGAGCACCAGTTTTGTTACAAACGGACACATTCATTTTTGTTAGGCACAGGGAGATTAAGTGATTTGCCCAGAATCACAGGATGTTGAGCGCTGCTGCCGAGACTCGAACACGGTTCCCCAGCTTCGAGGTCGACTGCTCTAGCCATAAGGCTACATCTTCTCCCCTACATTTATAGGACAAAGACATTTCGGAAATCAAATCAATTGCTTAATGCTTTTGCTCCTCCCAGAAATGGGTACTTTTTGTCTAGAAACAAAATATCCCAGTGGATCTCTTCAGCAATTGCATTTTGTCACGAGAATGCAGGAAGACCACTGACTTCGAAAGTATTGGCTCATTCGACAAGGAAGATGGCTACTTCTGCTGCACTGTTCGCGGGAGTGTCACTAACGGACATATGTAGGGCAGCAACATGGTCAAATGTACATACCTTTACCAGACATTACTGTTTGGATGCAGCATGGAAAGGAGATTCCGCGGTGGGACAGACTGTACTCCGTTGACTATTTCATTAGGGTAATTTTCTCAGAATCCTATATCTGTATACACATAAATATGTGTTGTGATTCCATGCGTTTATAGTTTTATATATATATATATATATATATATATATATATATATATATATATATATATATATATATATATATATATTTAGTCTTTGTTGTTTTAACCTTAGGGACAGACAAGCTACTATCTTTTTGCTTCAACCTATAGGTTGTAAAGTGTTTTTTTGGTTCAGAAGGAGCAAAGGAGTTTTGCCCTTAAAACACTCTTCTGGATTTTATGTACTGCTTTCTATTCTGTTTCAAGCATGTGAATCTATGAAAGATTCAATGCTGGAGAAAAAACAAGTTACCTGTACACTGTGGTTCTCCAAAATGTATATCTTTCATAGATTCACATGCAGCCCGCCCACCTCCCCGTTTTAAGGCAAACCACTCTTACCTTATGATGGGAAACTTACTCTATACTTGTGCTTGAAATCTGAGGTACCGTGGCTCTGCAAGGGATTATTGTCTCAGGGCTGGCATCTCATTGGCTGTTAGTTGGATCCTATAAGGAGGACAATAGGTTACCAACATTTGGTTCACTTTGCATTGGTTTTCCTTGACATTTTCTTTCATACTGTTATATTATCCAGTATTATGGGTGTCTTTCATAGATTCACATGCCTGAATCATTCCCCGTCGTCGAGATGGGAGTCCCCGGTACATAGAAAAGTAATGTCCTATAGACATACATAGAGAAAAGTAGGCCTAAGGGCCTTGCCTTAGTAGCCTATCTATGTCCTTTTGTAAAAAGGACCAAACTCCAGAAGGTAGCCAATCAGCTACCACCTCCCTCTAGAACCTTCCTGTCAGGAGCCTCAGTCTCTCAGATTTTCTACCGCACGTTGTGCTAGGGAGTCTCCACCTGAGTTCTCCTCAGGTTTCCTAGATCTCTTTTCCTCACAGAAATTGGATATTTTCTTCAACAAACAACAATGGCTGTTCACCAGAAGAAAGGTCTATTCAGAGCCTGTTCATCTTGTGGTAAGAAGAGACTGCACGTCGATGACAAGCATGAAACTTGCCTATACTGTCTTTATCCTGATTATTCTCCTAAAGAATGTAGAATTTGTAGAACATTCTCTACAAAGACACTTAAAGACAGGGAAGGAAGACTGCTCCTCTGGTTGAACAGACTCAAAACCAGAGATGATGATATGCTGTCTTCAGAGGACGGTGAAATGGCTTCAGTTTCATCAAAACTATCCCTGAAGAGGCCAAGGGTTGCTTCCCCTAGCCCTACAGACGTCCCTCCTAAAAAGACTGCCACAAAGTCTTCTGAGGTAAAATCTGTCACATCTGACAAGGAGGTTCCTGCCTTCAGGAAGCCAACACAGTCATCGTCGACGAGTTTGTCGACGCTTTCTTCAATGATGAGAAAAACCGTCTCTGCAGTCTATGTCTCCACATCGACGACGACGGTGTCGACGACGATGGCGTCGTCAGCCTATCATCGACGACGACGACCACTCAATCATTGACGGCGGGTAAGCCTGTGTCTTCGATTATCCTTATAAAAAAGCAATCGACGTTGCTTAAGGTTCCGTCGACGGCATTGACGAGGACGACACCGTCGACGACAAAACAAAAACCGTCGACACCTGCACTGACGACGAAGACACCATCGGCATCAGGTGTACCGTTGACGAAGACATCGACGACGTTAAAGACATCATCGACGACAAAGACACCGTCGTCGACCGCACCGTCGATGACGAAGGCACCGTCGACGAAGGTGCCGTCGACGACGAAGGCACCGTCGACTAAGGGACCGTCGACGACGGAAGTACCGTCGACGAAGAGTCCGTCGACGACCTCACCATCGCCAATAGGAATACAGTCGACGACAGCACCATCGACGACGACGGCGACATCGTCGACACCATGGAAAAAATCAGATTTGATTCCGCCAAAAAAGAGTACCAAAAATCCAATTACGCCAGATCTAACATCTCCAAGTAGGGTACAAAAATTACCACCATCTTGTCTTCTACAGGATGATGAATCAGACAATGACCAGTATGGTCAAGCAACTAGTCCTTCAGATCTTATTGTAAAGTGCCAAAGCACAGATGAAGATGGAGATGAAGTCGTTTTTACGGAGGAGACTGTACATGCACAGGTCCAGTCACAGGTCACTCCTATGTCTGCCTTCCAGTATCTATAGTCTCAGATCTACAGTTCTTGATACAGGACTACAAGAAACGATTTCCTGAATCACCAACGGCCCCTTCAAAGGAGAAAACACCAGCATCGTCGAGGCCGCACCCATCTCCAAAGACAAGACCAGCACCTTTGGAAATCCCTCAGGAGAGAGAATCAGTTCATCATATCCAGTCCTCTGGCGACGAGGGCGAGGAACCAGAAGAAGGGGAGGTACGGGAAGACCTGTCCAATCACAGAGATGATGAAGATTACATCGCTCCTTACCCAGCCACACCTGAACCCAATACTTCAGAATCCCCGCCAGCGGACATTGGCGGATTCCACAATTTAGTGGAGAGAGCAGCCACGAGATTCCACATGACTATGGAATCACATGAAACAGACTGTTTCTTATACGATTTTAAAGACCCGATCAAAAAGACAACCAGATCAATTCCCATAATTGATCACATATGGGAACAAGGTCAACAATTAATGCAAACACCAGCCTCGGTCTCCATAGTGGTGCCCAGACTGGATAAGAAGTATAAAGCTCCAACAACAGCACCAACCTGCCTTAATGGGCATCCCAAGCCAGATTCTGTGGTCACCCAGGCGGCTCAAAAGAACTCTAGAAATCCGTCCTCTCCACTGTCAGCACCACCAGACAAGGAGGGCAGGAAACTAGATGGTATTGGCAAACGTTTTTCAACCACATCAGCCATGACCATCAAAGTAGCTAACGCCATTGCGCTACTGGGGCGATACAACAGACAATTGTGGGAAGACATTGTCCCATACCTGACAGAAATACCTGAAGACCTAAAGGAGAAAGTTCAATCACTCCTAAAGGAGGGACAAACCTCAGCATCAGAAATTATTGATTGTGCTGTAGATGTCGCAATGACAGGCTTCAGACAGCTGGCAGGCGCCGCGGTCTTGCGACGACAAGGGTGGCTCAAAGCAACATCCTTCCGCCAAGAAGTCCAAACTAAGGTCCTAGACATGCCCTATGACGGGCAACACCTATTCGGTGAGAAAATAGACGAAGCCTTACAGACAATCAAGAAAGATACAGACACGGCACGAGCTCTTGGCACGTTACAGTCCAAAAACCAGTCCTTTCGAGGGAACAGGGGTAGAGGTCAGCCCTCTTACAGAGGATCATACCAGAGCAAACCCTCAAATTCATGTACCCAAGGCCGTTCACAATACCAGCAACACCCACAGCAGCAAGGTCGCCAGACCTCTTACGGAAGATCAAACTTCAGGGGAAAAAACCAGAGGAAAACAACTGGCGGACGCCAATGACCATTTCCAACAGCCAGTCCCTCCACCATCTCGTTCTTTCAAAATTGGAGGAAAACTAACACACTTCCTCCACAATTGGAGATCAATAACAACGGATCGGTGGGTGCTCCAAATAATGCAATTCGGACATTCATTGTAATTCAGTTCAATCCCCCCGATAACTCCTCCTCACAAGGTTCAACACAGACACCTACGCTTACTCCTTCAAGAAATCTCTTCAATGTTGAAAAAAGGAGCAATAGAGCGAGTCCCATCTGCTCAAAAAGGGAAGGGTTTTTATTCCCGCTTCTTTCTAATTCAACAGAAAATGAAGAAATGGAGGCCCATACTAGATCTCAGGGCTCTCAATACATTCTTGAAGAGCCAATCGTTTCGGATGGTGACCATTCAGGAGATCTTGAGCTCTATGGAGGAAGGAGACTTTATGACGTCTTTAGACCTACAAGACGCATATTACCACATCCCAATACACAAGCGCCACAGAAAATTCCTAAGATTCGCAGTGGCAGGTCAGCACTACCAATTCTGTGTCCTCCCATGCCTCAAATCGGCACCTCGAATTTTCACCAAGTGCCTCTCCCCTGTGGCAGCTTTCCTATGACAGCAGGGACACCAAGTCTTCCCCTACCTGGACGACTGGCTGGTGAAAGCACCATCTATGGCAGGCGCAGCAGAGTCTTCCAACGCCTGTCTCAATATTTTCCAAAAACTAGGCCTGACGCTCAATCACGAAAAGTCAACCTTACAGCCCTCCAGAGTTCTAACATTTCTAGGGGCAACTTTAAATACGACATCTTCAAAAGCATTCCCATCTCAAGTGAGGAAACACAAACTAATTACTCTGGCCACCGCAGTGACTTCCAAGAACACCATCCGGGTCCGTACTTTCAAGTCCCTCCTAGGGATGATGTCCTCGTGTATACTACTCATGCCTCACTGTCGGCTCAGGATGCGCCCCCTACAAGAGGCCTTGACCAAGCAGTGGACTCAGTGTACAGGCTCCTTCGAGGATCACATCGTGATTACTCAACAAATAACCAAGGCCTTAATCTGGTGGAGAACACCCAAGAACCTATCGCAAGGCCTAACGTTCCTGCTGCCTGCAACTCCACACGTAATAACTACAGATGCCTCTCTAGAGGGATGGGGAGTACTGAGAGCAGTTTTTCTATCTCTACAGGCCTTCCTCCCACGCATCAAAAACTCAGCAGTGCTTGTAAGAACGGACAACACAACAACAATGCACTACTTGAACAAGCAGGGAGGGACGCGTTCGCTGACACTATCTCGCGAATCGCAGAAAATTTGGAACTGGCTAGTACTACACCATGTCACGCTAGTAGCAGAGTATGTCCCAGGCAAGGACAACGTCATAGCGGATGCTCTAAGCAGACAGAGATCCCTGTCCCACGAATGGGAACTAGACCAAAAAGTGCTGAACGACATTTTCTCGGAATGGGGGAGACCGCAGATCGACCTCTTTGCCACCAAACAGAACGCCAAATGCCACAGCTTCGCAAGCTGGCATCCCCAGTCGCGGTCACTAGGAAATGCATTTTCCATCGCCTGGCACAACATGTTTCCGTACGCATTTCCGCCATTTCCCCTGATAACAAGAGTCATTCGGAAAATAAAAATGGAGCACTGCACCCTGATTCTCATTGCCCCGTACTGGCCGAGGCAGCATTGGTTCACGGACCTCCATCGCCTCTCAGTCCAACCTTCAATCCATCTGGGCCAACATCCATCCCTACTCACGATGTCCAAAGGCCAAGTTCTGCACCCGAATCTGAAATCTCTCAGATTGTCGGCATGGCTCCTGAGTACCGAGAGTTCTACCAACTGAACATTCCGCAGGAGTGCAAGGATGTCCTAGCGTAGGCAAGAGCAGACAGCACAAACAAAACGTATTCCTTGAAATGGAAACGCTTTTGCCTTTGCTGTATGGACAAAGATCTCCATCCCTTTCGGGTTACTCCGGAACAGCTCCTACCATATCTATTACACCTGGCACAATCGGGACCTGCACATGCCTCTATCAGAGTTCATCTGGCAGCAATTTCCCGCTTTACAAGAACTTCGCAAGGACCCTCTCTCTGGTCCCACAGACTAATAAAGCAATTCCTTAAAGGGCTCTACAGATCCTTTCCTCGGCCACGCAGAGTTCCACCAACATGGCATCTTAATGTGGTACTCAACCAATTAATGAAACACCCGTTTGAGCCCATTCATAGGGCTGAGATCAAATACATTTCATGGAAGACAGCCCTTCTTCTAGCTCTGACCTCAGCGAGACAGGTCAGCGAGCTACAAGCTCTTTCCATACAGGATCCCTTCATGCAGTTCAAGGAAGATAGAGTGATTTTAAGAACTAATCCTCGCTTTATTCCTAAGGTCCCCTCGGACTTCCATTTAAATGAACCACTAGTCCTAAGATCATTCTTCCCAAATCCTAGTACTGCAGCTGAAAGATCACTGCACTCTTTGGACCTAAAGAGGTGTCTTAAGTTTTACCTTGACAAAACAAAACATTTCAGGAAAACGAATCAGCTTTTCATAGCTTTCAGCAGACCGAGGAAAGGCATGCCACTTTCCAAACAAAGTATTTCAAGATGGACATCTTCGGCAATTGCCTTTTGCCATGACAAAGCCGGACGGCCACTACAATCCAAAGTACGAGCTCATTCTACAAGAGCTGTGTCCACATCGGCGGCACTATTCGCTGGAGTGCCAATTCTGGACATTTGCAGGGCAGCGACCTGGAAGTCGCTGCACACCTTTACCAGGCACTACTGCCTGGATACGGAACTGATGCAGGATGCGGCTGTGGGCCAGGCTGTGCTTCGCCATCTATTCCAGTAAGATGAGCCTTCCTCCTTCCCACCATCCTTTACTGGTATGCACATGTATTTACTTTATTCTTTTTACTTGTTGATGGTTACTAGTCGCATGATATGTATTATCTCAGACTGCTTATACTGTTCCATCACAAATGTGCATAATGTATTGCTTGCTACTCTGATTCAGGCATGTGAATCTATGAAACACACCCATAATACTGGATAAGAAATGCGCTACTTACCTGTAACTGCAGTTATCCAGTATTGGTGTCTTTCATAGATTCACATGCAACCCTCCCGCCTCCCCAGGAAGGTCTCATCTCTCTCTCTCTCTCTATACCATATATTACACCTACCTAGCTTAGTGCGTACGAAAATCTGAGAGACTGAGGCTCCTGACAGGAAGGTTCTAGACGTAGGTGGTAGCTGATTGGCTACCTTCTGGAGTTTGGTCCTTTTTACAAAAGGACATAGATAGGCTACTAAGGCAAGGCCTTTAGGCCTACTTTTCTCTATGTATGTCTATAGGACATTACTTTTCTATGTACCGGGGACTCCCATCTCGACGACGGGGAATGATTCAGGCATGTGAATCTATGAAAGACACCAATACTGGATAACTGCAGTTACAGGTAAGTAACGCATTTCTTTTAAATACCGCGAGACTCCTACCATGACGACGGGGAAGATTCAAGCATGTGAATCTATGAAAGATATCAATACTGGAGAACCACAGTGTACAGGTAAGTAACTTGTCTTTATTATGGCTAGATAAATGACATTGGCCCCGCTGTGTTGCGCCAGTTCTCCTCATAAAATCATCCTGGAGGATCCTAATACCCAAAGGAACAATAAGAGTAACATAGCAAAGGATGCTTGTTCTGATACTAGTACCCGCTAACAGAGGGTGTGCATGGAGACTTTTATTCATCTAGATTACATTTGCAAATTTGTCATTCTAGTGAAAAACAGATATCACCCCTCCCCATTTCTCATCTTTACCTCTTTGAGTATCATTATGTGTCTTTCTCCAATCTGTATTCTCTGTTTTTATCACTGTTAAGTTGCTGTGTATTCCTTGTATGGACGAGGCCACACGGTTGCCAAATAAACGGACACAGGCACCCGGGTAAGATTCACTGGTAATCAGCAATGAGGCAAAACTCCTGGGCCCTTTTATTAACTCTCCCCTGACATCATTGCAACCGACAGGTACGGCGTCCACCTTCTAAACACCCCTGGGTCATTACATTTTGCTGGGATGTCCTATCCCTAACATAAAAATCATGTACTGTCTTCACAGTCTTCACATTTTGTGTTGCGGTGTCTTGGATTCTTTGCCATCCTTTCTACTTTCTTGCATTTCTCCTTTTCTTTTTCCTTCCTAGTGATTTCCACCCTCACCCCAAATCTCTTTCTCCACATTGTTATTTCCTATTATCTGACTCACCTTGACAATCCCTCTTCTCAAACCATTGCTCTTACTTTTACATTATCATTTCTTTTGCTCCCATCATTCTCTATTATTTTCTTTTCTTTCTCCTTTCATCTTTCAACACTCTTCCTTTCCCTTTCCTCATCCACTTTCACTCGATGTGAATGCTGTTCTCCACATACATTTCTTTTTTACTTCTTTTATTTTCTCACTTCTCCCATAATCTGATTGTTTAGCCTTTTTCCATCCTCATCTAACTTCTTGCTATCCTTCCTCTGCTATTTTCTCTTTCGTTTTATGCTCTCTAATCTTTTGTTTTCAGCATATTCTGCTACCTCTTTTTTTTAATTTTAATTTTTTTATTTTATTGTTTTATTGCAAGGAAATACAGCAATACAAAGTTACACAAATAGAAAGATATCCACATTAAATACAAAAAAATATACAGAGTTTATACAATTCAAGCAGCATAATTAAATCCATTCAGCAATAGGTGCCCAAATTTTCCCCCCCAGAGCTCTTCTTTTAACCCCCTTTAACTTATAAATAGCAGACTCAGTATTATACATACACAATAATTTTTCCCGCCAAGTAAAGAACGAGGGAGGATCTGGACTAATCCATTCCTTAGTAATACAGGACCTAACTGCAGCCATACATATAAATAAAAAATAAGACATTGGCTTTAACCTAATAGAGGTATGCTCAGTGCCCAATAGCACCAGCTCAGCAGTTACTATTATCTCACATTTAAGAACAGCTGAAAGGAAGCTTTCAATTTGTTGAAAAAACGTACTGAGTTTGAGGCACGAAAAAAACATATGTAGATATTCTGCCACCTCAACGTAATTATTTCCTAGGTCTGTGTCTCTTTTTTCTCCCTTGGCTCTAATTTTAACAATATAATTTCAAATTGCATATCTGCTTCTAACACTGGATGGCTTCCCTTTCTCTTCATTGTAATAGCTCTTAGCCTGAAATTATTGTTCTGACAGTTTCTTGCTTCTCTCTATGAATCTCTTCATTTTTTTTAAAACACATTTTATTAAAGTTTACAATTGTAGACAACCTCACATCATGTAAATTTCCATAGCAAGGTGCATATAATCAGAGAGGGTGTTGGAACCAATGTGCAAGATGCAATTATTTAAACCGTTCTATGTTTGGCAACGTCTCTCCTTTGCACTCTCTAGCTCAAGCATAAACTAAGGCCATGAAAATTAATCCCACACGTACATCATATTCTCAACATTCGTTCCTGAAATTGTCAAAACTCTATGACTCTCTTCATCATGTTCATCCTCACTCTCTTCCTTCTTCCACTTCAAATTGAAGCCTAGGGGTAATTTTTGATCAACCTCTCGCTTTTTCCAAGTATATCTCAGATTTCTTCTTCTGCTTGTTGTTTTCAACTTTGACATACCAACAAATTCACCCCTTTCTCAACTTTCATGATAACAAACCATTGTTTTTCCTCTTGGTTTTTCTCGCTAGAATACTGTTACATTCTCCTTCTTGTTCTTCTTTTCTCCTAACCCACTCCAAATGGTATTGAATGTTTCTGTTAGCTTTCTTTTTCATCTCCCTTTCATGTTCAACTTGTTTTCAATATTTCATGTCTTGTCCATTAAGATAGTCCACATCTTGTTACTACTAATACTCCCTCTCATAGTGTTTGCTAAGCTACCTAAATTCCATTTTTCACCTTTGATACTCCTTGTGACAAAACCAATTTTTGTTCCCCAAATGGCCATGCCTAGATATTCTTCATACCCTTTCGGTTCCTTCTTCTCCTATTCTGCTTTTGCTTAGTTACTTTCTTATGGAACATATTTTATATTTAATTTCCTATGCCTGTTTTGACCATCTTACGTAATTGTGTTCAGCATGTTGTGAAAGCTCATTATAAATTCAATGAAAACTCAATGTTGAAAGTTTGACAAAAATCACCATAGTCCTTAAATGGCCACCGAACAGTTTCAATATGGAGAATCTAGTTTCCGCATGAGCCATACTCACTAAGGACCATCTCCTCCAGAACTCACCAGAATAACAAATAAATACAAAAAATAAGCCTTTATATTTTATGTGTAGGCTTGCGCCGATAATATCTGCCCATGGAGCTCTCAAGAGAGTTACTTTAGCAAACCCTAGGTTGTGACAAGAAGAAGATAGGAACACAGAACAAAGTCAGACAAACTCTACATTTTTCCTAAGAAGTCCAGCAATTCCCACTTCAAATTAACTCCACAGCAAATCCTCCGGTAACTTTATTCTGCACAATCTTCTTCCAAGCCGTTGCAAAGTTTCTGTTGACCAGACCCTCTGACAACTACTGTCACCCCTGGTGGAAAAGGGCAAAAGGTGAATTACACACCTATGGCAGCAATGGTGGGGGATTAAATGGAAAGGGAATGCGTGGGGAGCATTGGAACAGAATTCACTCTTGGAATGGATTGTTACAGGCTGGGTAAAGTTTATGCTGGAGGAATGATTCATCACACACTGTTATCACCCAGAGGGAACTATTAGAATTTATGAGCAATAAGAACTCCAGGATGCCACTGCAACCCAGACTTGAAATGAGCTCAGGAGATTAAAGGGAGGGTATCGTGCACAGCCAAATAACCACTAGAGAAATGTAACTGGAGGGAAACCAAACGTGAAGGATAAGCCTCATTACAATGTCGGGCGGAAAGCCTCCGACCAGCGCTCGGATGCTTTCCACTGGACATGGTAGGTTTACAGTCCGACCACTGTATTAGGATGACGGCGGTCGAAGTTAAACCAGTTCCAACAGGCTCAAGGAGTCTACTGGTGCATCGGAAAGACAGCATAACCCCTTAATGATGGCAGCCTAGTGTTCACAGGCAGTTCACTTTCCACTGTCTCATTCTCCACGATCTCCAGGCCTGTCTAAGCCTACGGCTATTAATCCGTCTGCATTGAGCCTACATCCTGACATTTTACCACACCTTTTGAGATTGTTTCAAGAATAAATTAATTCTTCCCAGATCCGATACAGAGGGTTTAAAAACAACAAAAGCAAACATTTGAATGCCTCCTCTCCCTATAGTCCATCATGCAGCATTGCACACTGGCAGGTACTGCATCATACTATGGGAAAGATGCAAGGCCTGCCTTCATCTTCAAAGCCTGCTCACTCACCAGTTAAGTGCTACTCCACTATTATAAATCACTGATGCATCACTGTTTTAACAAATATTTTCTTATGCTTTCAAAACCAGTTAGTTACACCACTACAAAAATAACACAATTTCGGTTCTTCCATCTCCCTCACTCTTATGCCTATCACGATGTCAACAAAGTATCAAACCACTTTCCAGGTACAACAACCTGGGATTCAGACCATAGTGCATCATAGAGAAAGTCACACATCAAACACTTGGTGATGCCCTGAAGGATAAGGATGATAGGACTTTCTTTCTAATCTCACGTCTTGATGAATTTGTGAATTTTGTCAGTATAGATCAACAGTTACTTCTATCCATTCTCGCCTCATACATGTGCATCTGTGAGTCAATTTCAAAATGGGCTGAGTCACTTTTAGCAGACAAAACACAATTTATCACTATAGAATATTCAAGATTCTTTCCTCTTCTTCCATGTGAGTTACCACCAGAATCTGTTGTTTCTTTCACTTATTCATTATCCAAATGGCTCCACTATGGTCCATAGTTTTGTGATTGCCAGTATTCAGCACACAAAGTTCATACAAAAACATTCTGCAGTGCTAGAGAGCTGGATTACAGGCTTCTCTCTGAAACAAAACCCAAGCCAAACCAAATGTCTTCTTTACTATGATGACTCACCACCCCTCATCACTCTTGCAATGACCTGCAAAACTTGCCCTGCTGGGTGTAACCATCCTACATTTCTTAGAAGACCTTGCCAAAAACAGATTTTCTCTCATCATAGGCTTGTACAAAAAAACTGTCTGTATGGGCTACTATTCATATGTAACAGAGAAACTTAATTTTGTCAGAAGCTGTATGTAGTTTAATTTGCAAGAAAATATTTACACGAAGCAAGTCCTTATCTATTTACTCCCCTGGAAGCACCTAAGAAGCGAGTCGACCCTCACCCATACTACTAAGGGCTCAATCACCAGCGCAAACAGCAGAGGTGACAAGTGGCAGTCCTGGCGGGTCACCCACGCTACTGGGAACCATCCCAATGCCACCCCTCAAACCTATACAGTGGCCACCAATTTGGTGTTGAGAAGGTGCACATATCACACAAACTTTGGACCAAATCCAACCCAGGTCAGGAGGGCAAACAAAAATATCCAGTCTACTGAGTCGAAAGCCTTCAGAACATCGATGGACAGAAGAGCTCTGTGACCCTGGAAGGTCCTACTCAGGGCAATTACATTGTTAACTCTTCGTAGGTTATGTTGGGTAGCTCGGTTGGGCATAAACCTTTGTCTGGTTGGGGGGGACTAGGTGAGTAATGACTCCTGCTAGACGGGTGGCCAGCAGTTTAACCCAGATTTTCGCTTCTGAATATAAGAGCGAGATTGACCTGAAATGCTCACAGTGGGTACCCTTTGTATCCAGCACTGATATTACCACAATCACAGCATTTCTAAGATCTGGGGGCAGTTCTCCTTTCACTAAGGCCTCCTGCAAGGTCTCTAGTAGTAACAAGCCAGTCTGTGGCCACACCAGGCACCAAAACTCAGCTGGAAAGCTATTAGAACCCAGCGCTATACCTGCACGCAGCTGAGTCAAGGCTCATCTCATCACAGTAACCTCTGCCTCCACAACTTCGCACTCTTCGAACGTCAGGTGAGGCATCAGCAAATCTGATACAACTTGGAGTAGGTCTGCTTGGGGCTCAAGGAGCCGTACTGTACAACAAATGGTAGTAGGCTGCAAAGACATTAACGATAAGTTCACTCCCAGTGACCCGTGAACCGTTTTCTGCCAGCAGGTAAGCCTCTGAGGCTCCCACTTCTCTGGGGGTGTACAGCCAGTGCAGTGGCTCACTGACCTTATCCCCCCATTGGTATACTCTGCTGCGGGTAGCCAGCCACACCTCCCTTGCCCCTTGCGTGATCGCCTTTCAGAGCAAGGTCTTAGTACGCGTGTTGGACCCGGGCCTTTTTGGCCAGTTCACCCCTGAACTTTTTGCTTTTGATGGCGACCTGGCGTTCATGATTTCTGGGTTGGCGCACTTTTTCCCTGTGTCCCAGGGTACAGTACGGGCGTGTAGTGTATTGTATTGTATTTGTGTATTTGTAAAGCGCAGACCTGTCACCCAAAGGGCATCCTGGCGCTTTGAACTTCTGGGCGGATACACTTCTCGCTACTCAAACACTTTTCAGAAAGAGGTGCGTTTTCAGCGCTTTCCTAAACGGCAGGTAGTCCCTGTGGCTTCTCAAAGAGCCAGGCAAGGAGTTCCAGAGTTTGGCCGCCGCAACACTAAATGAGCGGCCGCCCATCCTAACTCTCTGGAATCTCGGGACAACCAGCAGTTGTGCCGTAGAGGAGCGAAGGGGCCACGAGGCAGAGTACCAGGCGAACATTTTCCGCAATGGTATTGGGCCCAGTTGGTGTACTGCCTTAAACACTAGGCACGCGGCTTTATACTGCACACGCAGGTGAACCGGGAGCCAGTGTAAGTCTCTAAGAGTAAGAGTGGAGGAGCTGGACCTTGGGCGAGACAGAGCCAACTTAGCGGCCATGTTCTGCACTCGTTGTAACTTCCCCAGCAGATATTTAGGGGCCTCCAGAAGTAGCGCATTGCAATAGTCAAAGCGACTTAAAATTGCACTGCGAACTACTTCCGGCCTGGCCTGGGCGGGGAGAAGAGGCAGAACTTTACGCAACATGCGTAACAGCATCATGCACGTGGAGATAGTTTTATTGACGTGCAAGTCAAGCTGTAGATTTGGGCCGAAGATCACTCCCAGGTTACGCGCTGATTCCGACGCCGCTACTGGTTCGGGAAAGGTGGACGGCCAAAAGTTCTCTGGAAGAACTCGCGGAATCCGGTCTATAGAGCAGTAGAGCACCTCCGTCTTTGAGCTGTTAAATTGGAGGGAATTGGCCCGTAACCAGTCCGCTGTGGCTGCCATACAGCGGTGAAATGCCTCCAGCGGGACCGCATTATTTCCTTCCAGAGAAAAGACCAGTTGGGTGTCATCGGCATAATTGAAAGCCGAGACACCGAAAGATTTAATAAGCTGGACCAGGGGGCGAAGATACAAGTTGAAAAGTATCGGGCTGATGGCCGAGCCCTGAGGAACCCCCTGACCAACTTTCCTGGGCTCTGAGCTGAATGGCGGGAGCGAGACCAGCTGTTGCCGATTACTCAGATAAGATATCAGCCAGTCTCTTGCCCCCTCTGTGACCCCACACTCCTCTAGTCTCCTGATAAGGGTCTGATGGCAAACAGTGTCGAACGCGGCCGACATGTCGAGCAGCACTAGAAAGGCTGCACGACCACTGTCGACACGCGACCGGAGATTAAAGCCTATGGAGAACTGGGGTTTTTTGGAGTACAGGGAAATACTAGGCGCACAGCACACGTTAGTGTAAGGTATATATCGGTCTGGGTGCAAGTAGGCGAGGGGAAAAAGGCCCTAAACCCCTCCAAGAGTGTGCCAAGCACACGCCTTACAACGCAAGAACAAAAACCAAATGCACACCAAATTACAGTATAGAGAGAGATGTCTCAATGGACATTAATAAGTACAAGTAACAGTGTTCAAAGCAAAGGGAAAACGATTGTAGTACGATTCCTCTTTTATTGCATGGATGGCCAGCCGACACGTGTTTCGTCGTCAAGCGGTAACAGTGCTTGCACGACTCATCAGGGCTGGGGAGGATACAAAGTACAAAATGGAATATGATGTCCACACGACATTTACGTCAACAAGTTTCAAATTGCACTCGTGTCCAGTTTTCTAGTGCGCGTGTGAGTGCAGGTGGAAGTCGTGAAAGTAATTCATTGTTTAAAATAATAAGGACTACAAGGTGGAAGCACACTGTGCCAAACATAGTGATGGTGAGAAAAAATTTACATCGGCCGCAGGAGGTGACTGGATGGCGGTGCGTGAAAGAGTGCGGGTACTGTGGAAACCGGTCGCCACGTATGTTTGGTGGTCAATATCACTGGGGGATGATGGTGAGAGTGTGTATCCCGTGACCAGACTGAGGGTGGTGGTGCCCAAAATAGTAGTTCAAGGAAACAAAAATTAGTTAGCTGTCCTCTATTGGTGGTGGGTAAAGGCCAAAATAGGACGCAGTTAAATTGGAAAAAGAAAAAAGTGCATATACACAGTGTCTACTAAGGAGGTGGGGCGGATTGGTTAAGCGCTTCCTACCTGTAGCGCGAAGGGAATGGACCAAAGGTCTGTAGAGTGAAAAAGGAGGAGGAAACAAAAGGGCAAAACAAAGTATCAAGACCAATGTGATCATAGCATGAACATTGTACCAGACCTTAGTAGACACTGTGTATATGCACTTTTTTCTTTTTCCAATTTAACTGCGTCCTATTTTGGCCTTTACCCACCACCAATAGAGGACAGCTAACTAATTTTTGTTTCCTTGAACTACTATTTTGGGCACCACCACCCTCAGTCTGGTCACGGGATACACACTCTCACCATCATCCCCCAGTGATATTGACCACCAAACATACGTGGCGACCGGTTTCCACAGTACCCGCACTCTTTCACGCACCGCCATCCAGTCACCTCCTGCGGCCGATGTAAAGTTTTTCTCACCATCACTATGTTTGGCACAGTGTGCTTCCACCTTGTAGTCCTTATTATTTTAAACAATGAATTACTTTCACGACTTCCACCTGCACTCACACGCGCACTAGAAAACTGGACACGAGTGCAATTTGAAACTTGTTGACGTAAATGTCATGTGGACATCATATTCCATTTTGTACCTTGTATCCTCCCCAGCCCTGATGAGTCGTGCAAGCAAGCACGCGACCGGAGATTGTCCAATACTGTTACAAGGGCAGCCTCCGTCCCGTGCCCGGGGCGGAAGCCAAACTGTGCCTCGTCAAACCAGCCGATGTTCTCCAGGAAAGCTGAGAGTGAGCGGGTCACCCATTTTTCCATGATCTTAATAGGAAATGGGAGCAGAGAGATTGGCCTATAGTTAGAAAGGCAAACAGGGTCCAGCGTTGGCTTCTTGAGCAGCGGTGACACTACTGCTAGCTTCCAGCACTCAGGGACCGAAGCCAACTCCAAAGACTGGAGGCAGATGGAATGCAGGGGCTGAAAGAGTTCTGCATGAAAGGCCTTCCAGAACTTAGGAGGTAGTGGGTCGAGCGGAGAGCCCGAGGCAACCGTATGTGCCAAGCTGCAGAAAACCTCAAGGGAGGGGACTGGAAACAGTCTTAATTGGGGTCGACTGGAGAAGGACTCCGGAGCTCCCAAATGAAGAACTGGGTCGCTCGGCTGGGGTCGACTGGGTGGTCCATCCGGAGCTCCCAGACTAGGGCCAGGCCTGCCCATCTGGGGTCGACTGGGCGGACCAGCCGGAGCTCCCAAGCCAAGGATACCCTGTGTGAGAGCTGCGACCGCCGGCTGGGGTCGACTGGGTGACCCGTTCGGAGCTCCCGAGCCAGGGCAAAGCCCTGCTGGCCGGGGTCGACTGAGCGGGCTAGCCGGAGCTCCCAAACCGAGGGCAGCGGGCAGAGGGTTTTTTAAGCCCTCTAAGATCTTTGCAGTCTTCTCCTTGAAAGCACCCGCCAGGGAATCGCACAGGGCTTGCGACGCCACGATCGTGTTGGCTACACACACTGGGTGAGACAAGTCCCTGACAATTTTGAACAGGGCTTGAGATTTATTAGGCGCCTTATTCAAGGTGGATTCCAGAAAGGCCGCCTTTGCCAACTTAATCTGCGCCTTGTAGCCCTGCAGTGCGAGCCTGAACGCTGCCTTATCCAATACTGAGTACTGCTTCCTCCAAGCTCTCTCCGTACGTTTACAGCCCAGCTTTAGCTGTCGTAGCTCTTCCGTGTACCAAGGAAAGGCACGATTCACTCTCCCTCGAGACCTACGAACGGGCACCAGCTCATCTAACGAGTCAGTGATAGACCGACACAAGGAGAGGTAGCTTTCCTCCACCGAGTTGCTCAGACAGATATTGTCTGGTAGTAGAGTAGGCAGTGGAGATGGCTTGAGAAGTCGGGACCAAGGTCTGCCCAGTTTCGATAATCCTACCCCTGCAGCTTCAGAAGAATAAACCCCTATGCCGAGGGAGAAGGCCACCAATGCATGGTCGGTCCAACATTGGCGTAGTATACCATTGACCGCTATTGAGCATCAGCGAAAATCAGGTCCAAGACGTGACCTCCCCTGTGAGTAGCGGCGCCAACCAGTTGCTGCAGCTGAATATCAGCAAAAGCCTGGCAAAGTGTTGTGAACGCTCCATCCAGTGGACCGCCCTGCCATAAGTTAAAATCCCCCAAGACCAACAACTTGGAATGAGTATTCGATAAGTCGTAAATCAAATCAAGAAAGTCTGATAGCGAGGGGGCGGAACCGGGAGGGCGATAGCATAACACACCAGCAAGGAGTGTTCTCTCCAGGTCTTTAATGGAGAATCCCATTAGTTCGAAGGCCGAGATCTCACTGATTTTAAGCTGGGAGAGGCCCAGCGACTCTCTAAAGATGATGCCAATTCCACCACCTCTGTGCTTCAGACGTGGGGTGTGAATAATTTTAAAACCTGGAGGGCAGGCCAGTCCCAGTTCAACTAGGCAGTCCTCCCGGGTCCAGGTCTCTGTTAAAAACAACAAATCCAGCCCTGAGGATTCAATCAGGAAGGCAATCTCTGAATGATGCTTGCAGAGCGACCGGACATTAAGAAGTCCGCAAGACAGAGTATGAAACGGGCCAGAGGCAGTACCCCTCCGCATCAAGGGCGTCTGAGGTGGTCTTAATTCCAGTAAGGCAGCCCGAGAGTATACTAGGCGGGGAAGGTGCGGCGAGCCAAGAGGAGCGGCCCTGTGCGCGCCCGTTACGCGAACGGGCGCAAACGGGCTTACCTCTGGCGCACCTCTGGCGCGCCTACGTCGCGCCCGCTGCGCGTAACCGCTGCGCGCTTGGGCCACCATACTTTTATGGTATTGGACCGAGCGGAAGTCCGCCTCCTGCGTCCCTTGACCTCCTCAAGATGGCGCCTGAAGTGCTCCCAAGCTTCACCCCCACCCAAGATGGCGGTCGGACCCGGTAAGCTGTCTATATCCCGCCAAATGCGGGTGTAACCGAGTTAAGGTGCAGGTGAGCCTAACCAGATTCCCCGGCCTACGGAGCCGACACTAGGTGAGCAGCGCGGTATTAACGAGCTCTTAGCAGCTCTAAGCGCGATGAACAGCGCGAGTAATTTAAGTGAGGTTGGCCTGCCCTCCCATAGGAATGCATGGGGAATGTATGTGACCATATTAGTTCCTGATGTGTGGGGAGTGCAGGCTCGGGTTTGGTATGTGCGGACTCGTGAGGGTGAATGCTGCGCAATGATGCGTGCAGCATGTCTGTGTCTAATATGGAAGTGCCACTTCTAGAAGTGTGCCTGTCTGTGCATTGAATGTGCTGGCGTGTGATTGGCTGGAGCTGGCTGGGGTGCCAGGCTCCATGAGTCATGATGGGTCTGCCCGGTGGTGAGTGTTGAGATTAGCATGTGTGATGTGAGGGAGTGGTGCACCTGGGACCTGAATAGGGCTGGGCTTTCCCCACACAATGCTGGCTCCGCCCCCTGTGGTGCGTCTAATGTCCCTAGCCCTGCCAGTGAATAGAGTGAGGGGCTGAGCACATCAAGAGTGCTCACAAACCAGCTGCAACTGGTTTTTCCCCTCACCCTGAAGCCAGACAAAGGATTTATCAGTATATAAAGGGGCTGTGTCCCCTTACAAATGTTCTCTTCCAGGATCCTATCTGAGGGGGGGGGGGGGCTGCTGCTGCCGGGCGCCAGGAGGACCGCCACTTGGACTGCCTCTCTGCCTGGAGGCCCAGTGAGCTGGCTCTGGCCCCACCTTGCCCCCTGCCCGCCTAAAAGTACTTTGCTGGATCTGGACCTTGCCTCTAGCCTTTGGGAGCGCTCTGTTGTGCTTATAGCACCTGGGAGCGCTTTATTTTACTTATATCGCTTGAGAGCGCTTTATCTTGCCCTTCAGCGCTTGGGAGCGCTGTGATCCTTTACCTAGCGCCTGGGAGCGCTTGATTCTTCCTCTAAGCGCTTGGTAGCGCTTTTATTTCCCTTTCGCGGCTGCCCACGCCGCGTTTTGCCGTGTGCCTCCCCCTTTGTTGACCCTTGACAGGTGCCCACCCCGCCAGGGACCTTGCCGGCATCATTGTTTATTTATTAGAAGGAGCCCACCCCTCGTGTTGCCCCGTGTTTCACCGCCGCTGGCCCGGAGATCGACAAGGAGGCGCTGTGCCCGCCTCCCTACCAAGGGCCGCGCTGCCATTGGCGGCCCTCAGCACAGGAAGTCAGGCAGGCCGGGGGTGGGACTGCGGGACAGCCGGAAGCATCCTGCCGTTCCTGCGCGGGGCTCCCGAGTGCAGGGAGAGCCCCGGACTTCTGCCAGCAGCCGGTGAGGAGGCCCGCCCGGAGAGCCCCGCCTAGGCGCCTGGTGAGCCGAGTGGGAATTGAGGAAGTTCGCCCGCAAGGAGCAGAGACACCGCCGCAGACCCCTCCAGAGTCCCTGTGCTGCAAACCGGTGAGTGGAGCTGGCCGGGAGGAGAGGGTGTGAGGCCGAAGCCCCGGGGTGTTAGTGCGGAGAAGAGGGGGAGGCGTCGGGGCACATTGCCGGTGCCCGCCCCCCCCCCCCCCCCCCCCCCCCCCCAGTGTTATTTGCCGCAGACGGGGCATCTCTCCAGAGCCTGAGAGGTTCCGACCTGGGGCATTGTCGCTTGAGCCCCGAGGCTCCACCCAGGTGGCCCATTGGTTTGCGAGTCCAGAGAGTCTTGTGGGGGCATACTTGTTGAAAAGCCCAGAGGGGCTCAGGGGGCATTACGTAGTTACTGAGCCCGGGAAGGCTCCAAGCAGTCTAGTTGTTGACGAGTCCCGAGATGCTCGTGGGGGCATATTCGTCTAGGGCCCCCGTGGCTCTGGAAGGCCGCATCTGTTTCTTTAGAACCCAGAAAGGCTCAGGGGCATAGCTTTGTGTTTGAGCCCTGAGAGGCTCCGAGCGGCACATTTATTTAGCGAGCCCTGAGAGGCTCTTGGTTGCCCATTTGTTCTCGAGCCCCCCGAGGAGGGACTCCAACGTGTGGGGCATATTTGCTTTAGAGCCCACGAGGCTCCATCACTTCGGGGCATATTTCTATTCAGAGCCTGAGAGGTTCAGGGGGACATTGTATTTGTTTAGGGCCACAAGGCTCCAGCGTTGCCCCCATTGTCTCCCCAGCTGCCCAGCACTTAGTGGGCAGCTGCTCCGTTTAGACCCCTGACATTTGGGACAGTCACTGGTGGTGGCCTAATCTGATTTCTGCGCAATTGTTCTCTGCTGCACCTCTGCTTTAGGATTGCGTAGGTGGTGTTTACCTGTTACCAGTGAGTGCTGGTTGTGTGCTATATGTGCTATTTTGGTACTAGAGTTATTATATGTTCTGCGCGCTAATTCTAAAAGTGATTATTCCTGACAGTGGCCCATGTGGCCCTGTCCTGTACACCTATCCCCTGTAAATTCTGCCCGTGCCCATGGCACCTTGTAAAGTATATGTTATTTATCTAATGTGTGTGGTATAATACAAAGACTATTTTTTATATATACCCTTGTGTGGAGTTTCCTTTGTGGTGGGCTTGGGTGTTGTTGCTGGGTGCGCGCGCAACCGCTTTTCACATCGCCTCCGAGATAAGCCTGACTGCTCGTGCCAAGCTACCAAGGGGGTGAGCAGAGGTTATCTTGGCGGGTAACTTCCTTGCCCTGACTTAGGAATGGTGGTTTCTGCCTGGCTTTGGCGCAAGCCTTAGCCAACCAGAAATCCCATTTCTAACAACGCGCAAGAGTGATTCATGCTGTGATGTCATGTATCGGCGCTCTAAGGCGAGTATTCAGCCCTTGAGGTCCCTCACCTTCCACCGATCCATGTCCTTTTGACCTTTGGAGTAGCTGATGCTACGACCTTGAAGCGTGGCCTTCCCAGCTTCATGGAGTGTAATGTTGGAAGTCGCAGATTCCCTATTGTCGGCAAGGAATTGCTGGCACATGTGTTGGCACAACTCCTGAAAGTCATCTTTTTGAAGGTAAGAGCGGGTTAGGTGCCATCTCATCCCTGCCCTCCTAGGGCCCCAAGCTAGCTCCGTCACCACCAACGAATGATTGGAGAGTCCACAGGCTAATAATCCAACATCAAGGACCCGATGACTCTCCTGGATATGCATGAAAAAGTAGTTTAATCGGGAAAAGGAGCGGTATGCACCAGAGCAGAAGATATAGCCCCTCTCTCTGCTGTAGTGTGCCCTCCACACATCTGTCAGGTTTCAGTTGCATGCAAAAGTAGCAAGGAGCATAGGCCCGTGACCAGCGGCAGCAGTGGCAGAATAACTGTCTAGGGTCATGTTGTTAAAGTCACCACCTATCAACCATGCCACCTCCGTCATTTATCATATAAGGTCCCCAAGTTTAGCCAGGAAGATCAAGGTACGGGGGGCAGGGTGTAGAAACAGATCAGTGGGAGGGGGTGTACATGGAGAGTGCCTGACACTGCTACATAGCGTGCCATACCGTGGAGATCGCTAAGGGGATGCGCTCCCGAGTTAAGACGACTGTGCCTCGAGAGCCATGGTGGAATCCAGAGTGGTACACCTGGGCGTAACCTTTATGGGCCAAGAAGGGGCCTTTATTGCCCAAAAGATGGGTTTCCTGAAGCATCACTATGTCTGAGTTCGTCCTCAGATCTGCTCTGAGCACCGCCCCTCTCTTGATTTTATCTAACATCCCATTAACATTCCAGGACAGAAGTGTGAGTGTATTTGGGGCCATGTGTCCTTGTCCCGGCCCCCTATGATGGTTAGGATCAGCCATAGCCTAAGTGTGTCTGTGTTCTGTGTCAGAGGATCGTGTACATCCTGCCTACCACTGCGCCCAACTTCTGCCCTGAAGGAAAAACACATCCAAAAACAATACTCCAACCCCACCCCCGACCCACAACTCCCCCCATACTTCATGAATTAGAAGTACCTGTTGTGGTGTGACTAGGGACCAAAACTAATAGGGCTGTTGCGTGATGTGTCCCACTGCTTTCGCCCAAATCCCCCACCCCAGCACAAACCATCCCCAACTAAAATAGAGTCATGGGATTCTGACCAACAGAACAGTGAAGCTCCACAGATTATGAAACATGTGTATATCACCCACTGTTGAAACCCCTGTTGCACTCTATGGGACAGCTGGTGAAGCCTGCGATGGACTGTCCGTGCCGGAGAGAGACGAGCATCCATCTGTTTGTGTGGGCGATTCCCCTTCGGAGGAGGCACGGAGGGAACCCAGAGACCAGGCCCTCCGCTCTCTGCGCCGCAAACATTTTCTCAAGGCCGTGCACCATTCTCTCGAGGGACCTTCATTGCACCCTGACCTTCCTCCCAGAAATGAAGCATCTGCTATGTGCGTCACGGAGGTCACTCCTCGATCCAGTCCCAGACTTCCTTGGGAGAGTCAAAAAAGAAGGTTTTGCCCTGGAAGATTACTTTCAGGTGGGCTGGAAATAAAAGCACGTAGGTGATCCCAATAGCTCTCTGTTTTTGCTTAGTTTCCTGGAAGGAACTGAGTTGTTGTTGTACTTTCAAGGTATAGTCTGGGAATATCATCACTGAGGAGGAGTGATATGCCAGTTGGCAGGCCTTACGTGCCACCCTGAGGATAGTATCTCTATCGGCATAGTTGAGGACTCGCTCAATAAAAGGTCGAGGAGGGGCGCCAACGTGGGGCCTAGGATTCTTTGCTCTATGCGCTCGCTCCACAATGAAGCGGCTCAACACATCCTCTTTAAGGACCCAGCTGGTCAGCCAGCCCCACATGAATTTCGTTGACGTGGAGCCTTCCTCTCCTTTAGGAATGCCCATGGGGTGGAGATTATTCTTTCTAGCTCTCCCTTCCATGTCTTCAGCGCAGGCCTCCAGCTGCCCCACCAGGTGCTGCAGAATGGCCAAGCGTTCTTCATGCAATTTGTCCTCATTCTCCAATACCCTGCTCTACACCTTAGTTACTCCGTGCAGAGTGTTTCAGAGCTCTTGTCTAATTAACGCAAGGTCAACCTTGAGTTCCCCCATCTTGCCCTACAGAGTGACTTTGAGGTCCTGAATCGCATGTAGAAGAGGAGAGGTCTGTGGGTCGATAAACACCGGGGGCAGCCCCTGCCGTGCCCGCTTTCCCTTTAGGAGCATTTTGATTGCTGTACTTAACAATCTTCTGCTGGGAGGCCGCTGCCATTGATTTGTCCCATGCCGTGATGATGTTGCAGTGAGATAGGGACACTGGAGCATTAGTCTTATTTGTATGCGAAACCACTCCTTGCAATTGAGTGCCTGCACTGATTCCCAGCTGCATATCATGGCAACATTCCTGATGGTGCACAGTTGAGGCCCTCACAGCTCCAGTGGGCCTCTTTACATCCCAATGTCCCCTCGATGGATCACCCGAAGGAGAAAGAGAAAGAAAAGCAGGCAGCTGGCCGGCCCACTGTACGCACAGCCTCAGGCCTACCCCAGGCTATGTTTGTCTCTACAGGCCCCAGCCATCTTCTACCACAGGGATACAGATTTGCGTCCTAGTTCTTGCTCAAGATTCCGGAGTGTAGCAGGGGGAGAAAATCATCCGGCACAGGCTCTGCCAAGTCGTGCCTGTCAAGGCGCAACACTGTGGCCCACGTCCCTCGTAGATCCGGACACCAATGTCATCCTATGAGGCAAGGAAGTACGAACCAGGCACAGTAAGCAACACCCCCTGCAAGGCATTAAACGCCAGCCAGCACACTCTAGGCCCTATACATGTGCCCAAGGCTAATCTACACAGGGGCAAGACAGAAGCACTTGGGGCCAGCAGTTTATATAGAATCCAGTCAAAGCCCTCGAGGGGCACCGCCAGGTCCTCACACCTCAAGCAGCTCCATGCAGGTTTCCCCCTTACCCCAGGCAGTGGAAAAGGCCCGTCGGGTCCAGGGAAATGCATCCAGCTCAGGCAGCATCCTGGGATGCCCTCTCTCTCAGTCCCATGGGAAGCCCTGCAGTAGGGTGGCACCCACGTGCAGTGCACCTCACCAACTCTGTAACTCCAGAGTACAGTGCCATGATGGGCCGCTCACCAGGCCTCTCCCTGCCTGCCGCTCGCCATCTGGCCTTCTACCCTACCAGCCATACTCACAGTGCCTCTCGCTTTTGGGGCTCAGCCACCCCTGGCTCCCTCTTCTAGAACGGGAGAAGAACTGGAGACCTGTGGCTGAGCCGCGCTGCCGCTGTGTGGCCGCACCAACTCCCGACTGCCCCTGCACCCCTATGGTACCTTGTCCGTGCCGAGGCAGTCTGATGTAGGCAGCAAGATCACCACTCCCCAGAGGCGCCCTCTCCTGCCTCTCCAGGCTGATCACCGTCAGGGCCTTCACCTCCTGTTGTGATCACTGACACGCCCCCACACCTGTATGGCCGACTCAGGTCTGGTGACCGGCCTCTGCCTCAAAGGGTAATCTGCTACACAAGTAACGTGGGTGAGATTGCCACAGATCACAACTGTTAGGGAGCTCGACCCGGGTTCAATAACCCCAGGGAGTGGCGGGATAAGGTCGGATTGTCTGCTGGGCGAGCGTAACTCTTTGAAAGAGCAACTGCATTGTTCGCTGGCTTAGCCATGTCACAAGAGAGGAGACATTCTTAACTAACCAGAGCTGGAAATGAGATCGACGGCGTTGGCATTGGAAGTTAAAAAATACAGTACTGGCTTCATCTTAAACAAATCGAGGACAGGAGCCTGGTGCAAAATAAGCAAAGAAGGAAGTGAAGGCATATTAACTCTCTCCTCATTATACCCCTCTCTCTTAGCCATACAAAATAAGAAATTACGAAAGGACAAAAAGTACTATAGGTACAGGAAAATTGGCCACCCTATTTTGGCATATCAGTCCATCAATCCACCATTTGCTTTCGGATTCTGATCCATGCAATTTTCCTGTATCCTGAAATTTGTTTGTAATAAGCAGGTTTGTGCCAACTATAATTCTGCCAGCAAATGTTTGTGAAGGTCACAACTTTTCTGCTTCACAAAGATGTAAAGTTTGTCATCGTCAAACAACTTCACCTGCGGGCAAAATATGATGCAAACAACCGTTTACAAAATAGCTTTTTTAAGCAAACTACTCGACCAAAAAGAGCATGATTTGCGCTTTATTCCCAACACCAGACCTTACTTCTTAGTATTTTCATACAGCAATTTTTATAAACTTCGTCAACTTTGTGATGTTGGAAAGTATTTGAAAAAAAAACAACTTTGGCGCAGTTCACCTTCACCGAATTTCTGCAATGAAGGTTGCCATAGTCACTGACAAAACACAACCCGGCTTTAACATCATCAAATAGAGACGGTGTTTGGTGGTGATATAGCAGTGGGTAAAAAGAGGTATGTTATGTCTTTTCATGAGATAGGCTCTTTCATGTTTGAAGCATTTCATTGCGAAAGACAAGACTGTACTCTATGTAAGTAAACGACTCATAATTTAGAACAAGGACCAGTCAGGAGACAGAGGTCAGTACAATTCCTCATATTGCATTTTTAAATTTTAAATATCAAGGAATACCACGAAACGGTGACAGAGAATGTTTTACTATGCAGAATCAAAAGTGAGCATTGTACTGTTAAGTAATAACAATAGTGAAAAATCAACATTATGATACAGCACGAAGATCTAGACAGAACTGCAAACTATTCAACGCTATAACAAGCATTAGCACAGCAATAGGTCTCAATTCCTCATATTGCATTTTTCAATTTTAAATATCAAGGAATACCACGAAACGGTGACAGAGAATGTTTTACTATGCAGAATCAAAAGTGAGCATTGCACTGTTAAGTAATAACAATAGTGAAAAATCAACATTATGATACAGCACGAAGATCTAGACAGAACTGCAAACTATTCAACGCTATAACAAGCATTAGCACAGCAATAGGTCTCACCTGTAAAAGTGGGTGCAAACCTGTTGGCTTTACAAATGTTCGTTTTTTTCTTTTGTTGTTGCGAAAAACATGAAAGAAGCAGTCCAAAGTAGCTGACTTGTGTTTGCACAGTCGGCCAGTTTGGGATAGTTTTCAGAAAGCATAGGAAAAAACATTCCAAGATGGCCACCAAGCGTGTTCATATTTACGAACCATCATCTGAGCCATTCCATTCTTCTACGGTGTCCCTCCCACTCCTACATTCTGAAACTCTTCACAAGTCATTCAGAACTTCGTTACTTATCCTCGTTTCTCTTCCCTTTTACATTTTAGTTTCCTTCCTTCCTTGTGTCCCTCCCCATTGTCTCTCACCTGCCCCTCTAAGTCTCCTTTTCATGGATGAATAATCTTTCAACGCTTCTTGCATTCTGTGCCACTGTAAATAGGAAGGTGCTGCCGGATGTCTTCCTTTCTCTCCTGTTCACAGACTACTTTAAAAAAAAAAAAAACAAGCCATAGGCTATTTTCCATCTTAACCTATCAGGCAGACAACTATAGCTACTGAGAGGGGTATCCTTCTACTCACTGTCAGTACAAAGCAAAGGATGAGTGCAGTAGAGAACCTTTGACAGGTTACGGACATCTTTTTTTTTGTGTTCATAAATAAGTTTATTAAGAAAACAAATTATACAGTACAGTACAATATGCGGAGGTTACAGACATCTGATATGGTGTTAAAACATTTGCAAAGTGTAACTTTTCCCTTGGCACAGCTTCTACCTTGTGAATGCTCGTGGCAGGCAAGAGTGAGCAATGAGTGATCCAGAAGGCCAATTGTTGCCCACTTTCTGCTCTCCTCTTTATTATTCCTTACATACTGCCCTTTATTTCATCAAAAGACAGCCCTGCTCATTTGTGGGCTGCTTTGAAAAAGAAAATTGGTTGCCATGCAGGAATTTCAAATGCTGGGATGGAGGTCCACTGTTGTTTGGAAGCTTCCATTCCTCCATATTCAGCGGTTCTCTGTCTCTGACATATTAGAGATGAAGAAGATCTTACGCTCTACTGTAAATGCCATTTTGCGATGCGACACATTACAAAATGAGCAGCAGGTTGCAAACCAGTGGTGCAGCAGGTATAACGGCACAGGGGTGTAGAGGCCTGAGGGTCCCACTGAACCCTGATTTTTACTTTATTGTATGATCCAGACAGTAGCCAAGGGCCAATTTATTTTCTTGCACTAGGGCCCATTACACACTGGCTACGCTACTCACATAATTCCTACAACATGCTCTACAAATATGCAACTTCTGTGTAAATCTAATAGCATTAAAAATGCATGCTAATAGCTTCATGTGGTGGAATGGCTATTTCTGCAGGACAGTGCATGTCATCTGCCAAGCTACAATCTCAATATGAGCCTTCCTGAAAAATTACTTTTCAGAAGATAAATTGATATAAATTGTTTTTTCAGTTCAAATGAATGTGTATCTTTGTGTAAAGAGACTAACTGGTGCAGCACATTTTCTTTTAGAGACTTCAACCAGAGGATGCTGTGTGTGAAAATGAGAAGCAGGTCCCTTCCTTTATGGACCTGTTCAGAACTCCCCAAATTAGGAAATATACCTTTATTCTGATGTACATCTGGTAAGCGAAAGCATGAAGAATGGACTTCGAACTTATTTGCATTTCTCTTCACTTTATCTCTCAACTTACACATTCTTCTATACAGAATTCCAGAAATGTCGCCCAGACAACGCATCGAACTGAAAGATAATGTACATGAATTTGATGCAACAGAGATTCATTTCCATAGTCATATCACAATGTGTGCTTGCATCAGCATTTATTATTTTGTATTCTGTAAAATAATTTGGCGAGAACTCTGGGTCACACGGGGTGGATCTCAACATGCTCAACAGAAGGAATCAGGCGTCATGGAGTTTTAAATATCTTAAGCCAGAAAGCCAGATTTACAAAAAAAGATAGTAAACTCTGAACGATTCGCAAACAATGAGCCGACCAAGAAATCTGAATGTATGAATATGCATTACGTGTAATAACCTCGCTAGCAGTATGAAGCAGTGCAGCTGTCATGTATATGCAAGTGAAGGGTCAGCCCCACCTTCAAAATTGTACTAATCTCAAATCAGGCACAGATGTAAAAAAAAAAAAGCAAATAGTGTGAGTTTTCGCAAAATAAGGTATATGAAAAATGTATCCAAATCAACAGAGAGTAATATTGCGCCCATATAAACGTGCACTCCGGGAGGTCCAGGTTTACCCCTAGGATGGCAGGACTCTGTGCCATGCAACAACCTGAGTGTAGGAACAGGGATTGCACAAGGAGGGCATTGCCCAGGACTCCTACATCCTTCAAAATAAAATACTAACATCTATGAAAGGCTGTTGAAACGACCTTGGAGATGGGTGGTTGCTTTGAATGTAAAACACATGAAGGTGGAATTACACACATGACCCACATGCGCACAGTAGGAATACATTTTAAAACCCACAGAAGAGACACTGAATATGGCATTAGTCTGTTGATGACGAGAACTTTTGAACATACCACAAGACATGAGGAAGGGCCGGTACAATTCTGGCCTTACTTAAGGGCATTTTCACAGAAAACATTTGGCATCTTTAAGCCTTGCGGCTTCAAAAACTTGGAAGAGCAGTACTATTCTGTGATCTGCTGCTGGACCATTGCTACTACTCCAGTATTAAAAAAAAGGATGACTGACATAATATTGAAACACAAAAAATTGGAAATTAAATATAAGAAACAAAAATATAGCCTTACTGTACTTAACAAATAAAACCCAAAATATCAAGAACACAAATATCGTTGTTAAAAATATTTATTTCTACTTATATCCAAAAGGCAAATATCTGAAGCAAAAATATTGTCACCTTTAAATAACATATAATATGTAAAATTATCGATCTTCATAATATCGACTGCAGTAAAATATTCAAAATAATTAAATTATCATTGATAAATATAAAAAAGCTCTTTTTACATATAACAGTTATTTACAATAAACCTAAAACATTGGCTACATGTCTAAATTACAAATAAATATATGACATCACTAAAATATTTATAATTTACTCCAATAAAATATAAAACTACAATAATAACAAAATAGCCAAACAGAATTAGCATATACTACAAATATTTACACAAAATCAAAATAATAATACATATATATATATTTATAAAATAATTATATTCAAAAACGATCAAACTATATACCAAAGATTTTAAATAAAATCTAAATTAGCATTTACCATAGGACATAATTTATAAAAACATTCTAACTAAAACTAAACTAACCAATACAATCAAACTATAAACAGCCTTAAACAATAAAATCAGACAAACAATTAAAACAACAATATAAAAGGCCAGCTAATTTTGGCAACTAATTACTTCAAAAACGACAAATGCTGAAAAGACGAGGAAACTCCTCTGGATTCTCAGCCCAGATCCTTAAAGAAGAAAAATATAAATCTGGACAACTACCTAACCAAGTAAGTAAAACTTATATTTAAACTAAAACTTACTTGCAAATAAAAATAGGAATGTAAAATTGCAAATAATTAACAAAATGCTCTTCAACTTCTATCTCTTTAAATATACTTCCTGAAACAAAACAATCCAACTTTGAAAAGTAATAACCTGCCAGGAAAAAAACACAACTATCACAAACCAGCAAAAGATATAACAAAGTAAGTATATATAAATCATTTAAAAATATAAACTCATCCCAATAGCGAAAATAAATAAACATAACAGCCTCAACCTCTAGAAACTACCAACAAATAACCCTTTAAAAGGAAACTAATGCATTTTTTTCTTACAACAGAAAAGAAAGCACCTGCTCCACATTACTAGCACTTCCAACGGAAAATCTGCAAAACAGTGTGAAAAATCTAAAAAAGAACATGCATGCGAGTCTAAAAAAATAGAAGTAGTTGCATAATATTATATGCAAATAACAAACGTATAAACTTTGAAAAATTGTATTATTTATTTTATTACATTACGCTACTTTTAGATACAATGTCAGAGAAAGCTAAATATATAACATCCCGGAAAGGAAAACAATTACTATGTCACATGTGCTACACCTACGACCAAGAAAAAGCATCAACAGATAATGTGACCTTGAAATGTACCATATATTATTCTAATGCATGCTATAGGAGAGCCACTACAAAAGACGATGATGAAATTAATTAAATGGAACACAATCACCCGACATTTAAAAAAAAAATCTTTTTATTGACATTTATATATTTTTAACAGTACAGTACAACAATAGTTCAATGACCACAAATGCTAGGTAAGAATACGTCAGCAAAACATATGGTGCGGTTTTAGCAGCGATGGCGGGAGTGCTCTGTGTTGGATACAGTGTAATAAACGTATCAACAACATCAGAACACCTGAGAAGAAGTGTAAGCAAATGTATAGGCAACGCGCTACGTATTGTGATGTTATACTATGCGTGATGTAGAGTAGTATTGCACAGTGGGTAGAGGGTACAACATAGTGAGGACAAAATAACTTGACTAAGGGAAAGGGGTTTCTGCCTGTGACCCAATGCCCTGAAGTGTAGCAACAGCTAAATAACTGCTTGTAAAGCGCGTGAAGGTACTGTGATTCACCCGGGTGTATGGGGATTGTATGAGGCAGCCCCTTTTATAGTGCTGCATTAGCAGGGGTGGAGGACCATATTGGCACTGATGCGACCTCCCCCTCTTCCTGTGTGACTACAGTGGGTGTAGCTGACTTCTGCAATTCAATCACCATAGCCCCCCTATCTGTAGCAAGAGGGAACTTGCGCAGTTCCAGTAAGTCCTCCATCTGCAGAGCCATGCCCTCTGTCTTGGCCCAATTGACCATAGAGCGGCGCCAGGCCAACGCATGGGCGTTGCCGGAGCTTTCCATCTTTTGGTGAACAGGCGTTTCCCCGTGATTAAGCCCAGGCCTAAAAATCATGTGGTAGCCTTGTGTTTCTTGCTCTTCTTGAAGAGATGCAATATATACATCTCCCAGTGAAAGGGAACTAAATGCCTGGTGCAGCGGGACAAGGTGGCTGCCACATCTATCCAGTATTCCCCCAGGGCAGGGCAATGCCAGAGCATATGTAGGAGGTCAGTGTTGGTCAGGCGACACCTGGGACCTCCAGAGTCATCATCAATCTATAGGGGTTAAGGGGGAAGGTAATAGGTAAGGCTGCCCCCCACTCAAACAATAATTAATCAACCAAAGCCTCACCTAATCGGAGAAGCATCCACATATACGACAAGAAACCGGGGTACGATATCTTATTATCAATATGAATCCCCTGGATGTGTCAAATAACACTAGTCCTATGGTCACGATGCGTAATTGTTCACTATAAAAACACACAGGTCCACATTCCCTACAACCAGTAAAGGTGTAGAAAATAGAGAGAGTGCCTCACGGTAGTCACACCCAAGGGGGTTCCCGGCTAGCAATTACCGGTGTACCCACTTCTCATCACTGGTCACTCTCTATATGTGAAAAGACAGAAGTGCACAAAAACATATAGTCGTGGAGGCAGAGGCAGTGTAAAAAAAATGGATCACTCCTAAAGAAGCAGACTTTATTATTAACATCAATCCGAGGGTGCCGGCATTTTACATCTTGCCCAAAATCCACAAGCCCCAACGCCCGCCCCCAGGCCGCCCCATCGTCTCTGGGATTCAATCCATTCTTAAACCCTTATCCCAGTTTCCGGATTTTTTTCTGAGGGAAGCGGTGGTAACACAGGAATCATACGTACAGGATACAACGGACATCCTTAACATCCTGAAAGATACAGCCTTCAATCCTAAGAACCATCTACTGGTTACGATCGACATAGAGTCGTTATATACCAGCATCCCCTAGGATGCCACGCTGGTGGCAGCAGCGCGGGCCCTGGGGTCGATGGAATGGTTCTACGACACACCCCAGACGTTTGTGCTGCAATGTATTGAGCTCCTCGGATGCTTGATTCCGTTCTGGGAAAGACATGGCTTTTGTAGTTCGGACTGGACTGTTCCCATGGGGCAACAGGGTCAGAGCTGATTTGCATATCGCCATTGTCTAACCCAGGGTGGTGTGGAGTGCAAAAAAACGATGGATTTGGGCCCAGATCTTTTGACTGGGGGAGTGTGTGACATTGATCCACATTCAGTCCATCACTTGTTGTTTTTGCAATTGCCGCCCTAAGTGCGCTGGGGATGCCCAGACGTGGGTCCCAGGCACTCCACACCACTTGGAGTCAAGCTAGCCGGGCTGAAGAGAGGTGTTACCTCGAAACCGGTCCGGTCCTCGGATGCTTGATTCCGTTCTGGGAAGGACATGGCTTTTGTAGTTCGGACTGGACTGTTCCCATGGGGCAACAGGGTCAGAGCTGATTTGCATATCGCCATTGTCTAACCCAGGGTGGTGTGGAGTGCAAAAAAACGATGGATTTGGGCCCAGATCTTTTGACTGGGGGAGTGTGTGACATTGATCCACATTCAGTCCATCACTTGTTGTTTTTGCAATTGCCGCCCTAAGTGCGCTGGGGATGCCCAGACGTGGGTCCCAGGCACTCCACACCACTTGGAGTCAAGCTAGCCGGGCTGAAGAGAGGTGTTACCTCGAAACCGGTCCGGTCCTCGGATGCTTGATTCCGTTCTGGGAAGGACATGGCTTTTGTAGTTCGGACTGGACTGTTCCCATGGGGCAACAGGGTCAGAGCTGATTTGCATATCGCCATTGTCTAACCCAGGGTGGTGTGGAGTGCAAAAAAACGATGGATTTGGGCCCAGATCTTTTGACTGGGGGAGTGTGTGACATTGATCCACATTCAGTCCATCACTTGTTGTTTTTGCAATTGCCGCCCTAAGTGCGCTGGGGATGCCCAGACGTGGGTCCCAGGCACTCCACACCACTTGGAGTCAAGCTAGCCGGGCTGAAGAGAGGTGTTACCTCGAAACCGGTCCGGTCCTCGGATGCTTGATTCCGTTCTGGGAAGGACATGGCTTTTGTAGTTCGGACTGGACTGTTCCCATGGGGCAACAGGGTCAGAGCTGATTTGCATATCGCCATTGTCTAACCCAGGGTGGTGTGGAGTGCAAAAAAACGATGGATTTGGGCCCAGATCTTTTGACTGGGGGAGTGTGTGACATTGATCCACATTCAGTCCATCACTTGTTGTTTTTGCAATTGCCGCCCTAAGTGCGCTGGGGATGCCCAGACGTGGGTCCCAGGCACTCCACACCACTTGGAGTCAAGCTAGCCGGGCTGAAGAGAGGTGTTACCTCGAAACCGGTCCGGTCCTCGGATGCTTGATTCCGTTCTGGGAAGGACATGGCTTTTGTAGTTCGGACTGGACTGTTCCCATGGGGCAACAGGGTCAGAGCTGATTTGCATATCGCCATTGTCTAACCCAGGGTGGTGTGGAGTGCAAAAAAACGATGGATTTGGGCCCAGATCTTTTGACTGGGGGAGTGTGTGACATTGATCCACATTCAGTCCATCACTTGTTGTTTTTGCAATTGCCGCCCTAAGTGCGCTGGGGATGCCCAGACGTGGGTCCCAGGCACTCCACACCACTTGGAGTCAAGCTAGCCGGGCTGAAGAGAGGTGTTACCTCGAAACCGGTCCGGTCCTCGGATGCTTGATTCCGTTCTGGGAAGGACATGGCTTTTGTAGTTCGGACTGGACTGTTCCCATGGGGCAACAGGGTCAGAGCTGATTTGCATATCGCCATTGTCTAACCCAGGGTGGTGTGGAGTGCAAAAAAACGATGGATTTGGGCCCAGATCTTTTGACTGGGGGAGTGTGTGACATTGATCCACATTCAGTCCATCACTTGTTGTTTTTGCAATTGCCGCCCTAAGTGCGCTGGGGATGCCCAGACGTGGGTCCCAGGCACTCCACACCACTTGGAGTCAAGCTAGCCGGGCTGAAGAGAGGTGTTACCTCGAAACCGGTCCGGTCCTCGGATGCTTGATTCCGTTCTGGGAAGGACATGGCTTTTGTAGTTCGGACTGGACTGTTCCCATGGGGCAACAGGGTCAGAGCTGATTTGCATATCGCCATTGTCTAACCCAGGGTGGTGTGGAGTGCAAAAAAACGATGGATTTGGGCCCAGATCTTTTGACTGGGGGAGTGTGTGACATTGATCCACATTCAGTCCATCACTTGTTGTTTTTGCAATTGCCGCCCTAAGTGCGCTGGGGATGCCCAGACGTGGGTCCCAGGCACTCCACACCACTTGGAGTCAAGCTAGCCGGGCTGAAGAGAGGTGTTACCTCGAAACCGGTCCGGTCCTCGGATGCTTGATTCCGTTCTGGGAAGGACATGGCTTTTGTAGTTCGGACTGGACTGTTCCCATGGGGCAACAGGGTCAGAGCTGATTTGCATATCGCCATTGTCTAACCCAGGGTGGTGTGGAGTGCAAAAAAACGATGGATTTGGGCCCAGATCTTTTGACTGGGGGAGTGTGTGACATTGATCCACATTCAGTCCATCACTTGTTGTTTTTGCAATTGCCGCCCTAAGTGCGCTGGGGATGCCCAGACGTGGGTCCCAGGCACTCCACACCACTTGGAGTCAAGCTAGCCGGGCTGAAGAGAGGTGTTACCTCGAAACCGGTCCGGTCCTCGGATGCTTGATTCCGTTCTGGGAAGGACATGGCTTTTGTAGTTCGGACTGGACTGTTCCCATGGGGCAACAGGGTCAGAGCTGATTTGCATATCGCCATTGTCTAACCCAGGGTGGTGTGGAGTGCAAAAAAACGATGGATTTGGGCCCAGATCTTTTGACTGGGGGAGTGTGTGACATTGATCCACATTCAGTCCATCACTTGTTGTTTTTGCAATGTATTGAGCTGGCACTCACGAGGAATTTTTTCGAGCACCGGGGCCAACTGTACTTACAGACATCGGGGACTTCGATGGGGGCCACATTTGCTCCCAGCCTGGCCTGCATTTATGTGGGCCAGGTTGAGAAAAATGTGGTCCTCCATCCGTCCAACCCATACCGTGCCAACATCTCGTTGTGGAGACGATATATTGATGATGTCCTCTGCATCTGGACAGGTACAGAGGACCGGCTCAATATATTTTTACAATGGTTGAATCAAGTGGACACTAGCCTTCGGTTCACCTGGACCATCAGTAACATATCTGCGGTCTACCTTGATGTAGATATCATCACCGCGGATCAAAAATTGGTGACCAGCGTGCACCATAAGGCCACAGATAGGAACTCCCTCCTTCATTATCACTCCTTCCACCCCAGAGCACTCCAGGACAACTTGCCGGTTGGGCAATTTTTAAGATACCGGCGCAACTGCTCTACCACCTAAACTTTTCTTGATCAATCCACTGAGTTAGTCACCAAACTCCAACAGTGGGAGTACCCAGTAAAGGTGATTAAACGTGCACAGAAGAGGGCCCTTAATACACCGCGAGAAGCTTTATTGGAGCGCAATGTGAAAGAAAAACAAACTTGCCTCCCAGTGGTTACGACGTCCGATCCCCTTTCAACGAGGATAAGACAGATCATAAGAAAACACTGGTCCATATTAGATACTACTGCTGACAAAATGCCGGCCCCACGTTTTTCTTTCAAGAGGGCGTCTAATCTACGTGATAAGTTGGTCCACACACGGTATCTCAATGCCGTCCAGGCAAGTACCATCCCTGCAGGATATTACCCATATGGTAATTGTTCGGTATGTCGGCTAACATCAGCCACAAAAAGTGTGATGCTGCGTGGGGGTAGAACATTGGGGCATATTACCAACAACTAGCGATAATTATCGCTATGTTGGCTTAGCGGCAATATTTTTATCGCCGAGCTGCGGCGATTTTTATCGCTTAGGAACCTTGCTATTATCAAGGTTTATCTCCTAAGCGATAAAAATCGGCCGAAATGCATAAATATCGCTGAAAAGTCAGCGATATTCATGCATTACCGAGCTAATGCTCTTAGCCATGTTATCCACCTACCATTGGATAACATGGCTAAGAACTGCTCAGGGGCAGGTGTTAGCTTTTGGAGATAGCGATGTTAGCGACTGTTTCCAGTCGCTAACATCTTGGCACGCCGACTTTGCATGTCATTAGTGATAAATTTCACTGACATGCAAAGCGGGGCCCAAGATGGTGGCTATCTCCTACTAGCTGTCGCTAACTGGTGTTAGCGACAGCTAGGTAATAGGGAGATAATTTTATCTCCGCTTTCTTGGCTTTTAAAGCCAAAAAAGCGGAGATAAACCCCCTTGATAATATGCCCCATGGTTTCTCAACCGGTTTAGCAATTGTAACACAACACATGTGATTTACAGACTCATGTGTAGTTGTGGTCTGTATTACATTGGACTCACCACCCGCAAAGTGAAGATACGCGTGCAGGAACACCTGAGCACAATCAGAGCCAAAAAACTTACCACACGATTGGTGCAACACTTCAATGAGTTTGGACATGACCCCAAAGATCTAAAATGGACCGTTTTAGAAAAAGTGGTGGGCGACACACACAATCTGGACAACATCCTGGCAAGAAAGGAAGCAAAATGGATATTCTCTGAGAGGGCGGACCAGGAGGGGTTAAATGAAAATATTGAGTGGAATAAAGTGAGCAGGCGGTAAATCCACACTGGCACATATTATTCTATTAATATAAGTGCCTGTACATATCTTTGCGACAGTGGCCCCGGGACTGGAGTATGAGAAATCATGTATATCGACAGGTACTGACCAGGAGACCGGCAATTTCCCCTACTGAACATTCATGGTGGTCATGCTGATAGGACATACCGAAATTTAATAAACACTATGGGGATAAATCTGTTTTGGGGCACTGCTTGACTGTCCAACTGCGAGAAATTATAATGATTTTTTTTCTAATATATACAAAAATAACCTCCTTGCCAGTTTTGCATTGTTTTTCTCCCAGTTTTGAAAATTGCAACATAGAAATATTTGGCACTGTCAGGCCCAGGTGTTAAATTACATTGTAAACGGCATGCACCGGACTTATTTATTTTTATTTATTTATTTATTTAAAGAGTTTTATATAGCGCTGGCTAGACCCGGAGGTATCAGAGCGCTTTACATGAGGTTCAACAGAATTACAAGATTACATCCGTTTCAATATATAACAGTTGCTAGAAAAACAATTACAAGATCATAGAGAACGAGATAAGTGGAGTATAGAGGGGAAGGGGCCATTCTAAGATGGCCGTGCCGCGTTACGTGGGAGGCGGAGTCACGCCCCCCGGCTACTTCAAGTTCCTCTGAGCTATGCTGGGTGAGGACTGTCGGAAGCGCCGGAGGGACTCGGCAGAAGTAAGAGAGTGTGTGGGACCGAGTGATAGAGTGAATGAGGGACCCCCTTCTACTAGCTTATATAAAAATGAATGGTGTCCGAGTTGGAAGTGGACGGAGACACTTTTTATAAGCGACATGGGTCTATACTGAACTGCGGTTCACGCGGTCTTTTACAGAAACGGCTGACAACAACTAGCTCCACATTGACTTCACTTTGACTGACGGAGCTGGTCACAGGCAGTATTACATTTGCTCACGCTTGTGGCCCGGTGAGTGAGAGCGAGCACTCGAAACTTGTTGAGAGTAACCATGACTGCATTCTGTAATTTGCAGTTAACGGAATGGGTGAGAGGTAGCATTGTCGTGGCCTTACTCGCCGGCTGGCGCAGGGGGCCACAGGTGTTTAAGAATGAGTGTGAGCCATGGTACACTTTGAAATCGACCTGACCATTTGATTTCCTGTCCTACTTTTACCAATATGTGCATGTAGGTGGCTCAGACAACTTCTAGCCATTACCGGACACGTGATCACGCGACACGGGGTCCAACAGAGGGGTGCCGGTACGTGCAGACTTGGCACCCTTAAGGTAAATACGACCTATTGGCATATTGAAATGTGTGGTATACTGGTTACGTCCTTGAGATACCCTTCATTCGAAGGGGTGCAGTACAACCTCCACAGTGCTCTGGGTTTTTATTCACACAGGTCCTTGTTCTATTGAGAAGACTGAGGATAGAGAACCCCTCGAATGCCCTGATGAAATCGCTGAAAGTTGGAGCGATGAAACATGTCGGCTTGAGGATAAAATAATTATGGTATATAATTAACCATTTTTAAATGGCAGGTCTTGCAGCAACAGAATAAAAACGAATAGCCAGCAAAACCTTGCCTTGTTTTACCAGTTTGTCTGGTTAGGGGTTTATTTATGTACACAATATTTCACATCAGTGTTTATATGTTTGTCACTGGTCTCTTTTCACCACTATTCTCACGTGTGCACGACTATATGTTTTTGTGCACTTCTGTCTTTTCACATAGAGAGAGTGACCAGTGATGAGAAGTGGGTACACCGGTAATTCTAGCCGGGAACCCCCTCGGGTGTGACTACCGTGAGGCACTCTCTCTATTTTCTACACCTTTTCTGGTTGTAGGGAGTGTGGACCTGTGTGTTTTTTTTATAGTGAACAATTACGCATCGTGACCATAGGACTAGTGTTATTTGACACATCCAGGGGATTCATATTGATAATAAGATATCGCACCCTGGTTTCTGGTCGTAAATGTGGATGCGTCTCCGATTAGGTGAGGCTTTGGTTGATTAATTACTTCCAGAGTCATGCCAATGGAAGGAACACAATCTCCTCTCATGTGACAGAGATAGGAGTAAGGGAAGTATTGCAGAATCTAAGAGAGGCAAGCACTAGCAATGGATGTCTTCTAGAGTTTGCCAGGAGTTGCGAGTGTGACCAATGGCTTGCCCCTTATGACCCCTGGCAGCACTGGCTTCGTGAACCAGCCGCTCCATTAGCTTGAGTGGGGGTTGGGGGGACGTAAGGGTGTTACCAAGCTCCAGAACACTGGGCGAGGAACTAACAGTGTGCAAGACTGCAACAGCTCGGTGTGCTTATTGCTGTGGCTGACCTTCATGGGGGATGTAGTCCGTAGGCCTATTTCCCTTGCTGACAGCCTGCCTTTGTAAAATTACAACCCCCAGAGGGCTTCAACTCCTGCGTGAGACAGTGAGTGGGAGCTGGAGTCCTGCCTTCGAGCCCAGTTCCTACCTTCCATGGATGGTAAGATGTCCGTTTTCCGTTTGGACAAAAGTTGCGTTTAGAAGAGCAAGACTTCAACTGCCTTTCACTCACTGCTCTTCTTTAATGAGATGCTTCTGTCGGAGTGTTACATCTGTGTTGGAAGACTGTCAAACATGCAATCCCTACAGGTTTGCAAAATCTTTATTCCAAGTTAAAATTATATTGCCATAAATGGAAAGTAAGGGGTCTATTATAATAGCGGGCGGATCGCCACTGCCCCTATGGCGGAGGCGATCCGCCCGCTATTATCTACTGCCTGCCTCCCATTTCCCCCCACCGACGAGTTAACGGTGGCGGTGTCTGCAAGACACCGCCATCCATATTACAATTCAGGCGGAGATGTGCCTTTCCATGGTGGCGTTGCCATCATGGAAAGGCATGTGGTCCCTGAATGTGAGGGCCTGTTGTGTGCCCCCAGGGTGTTGGGGGGTGCACATGGGGGGTACCTATTGTAGCACCCCTGCATTTGCATGCACAACGTGGCAGGCACCACGTTGTGCCAGCTACGTTGTGCATGCAAATGCACAAGGTGCATCCACACCATTGTGGCGGGCGGTGCTGTGAGCACCGTCCACCACAATGTTGGCCTTACAAAGAAAGGGGATCTCCTGGAGCGGGCGCCCTGCCACTGCTTGATCTTGGAAGAGCCAGTGTTTCTCCGACTCCCACTTACTCCATTCCACTAAGTAGCGTAATTGCGCTGCCTGGAAGTATTTGCGCAAGTCCAGTATCCCCAAGCCCCCCGCCTCCAGAGCCAACGTAGACAGTGCCCTCTTCATTCTCGGCTTCCGACCCTGCCAAATGAAGCAGGCTAGGTCAGCCTGTGTTTGCTGAATCCAACCTGCAGGTGGCTGTAACGGGAGCGCTCCAAAGAGGTAGAGGATTTGGGGCAAAACGGTCATTTTGACCGCAGCGTCCTAACTCCTCGCGTATCTTCCCTTGGAGCGTACCATAGTTGGCTGTCATCATAGTCGTGAGTGTGAGGGCCAGCTGAATTCCTGGATACGGCACCGTGCCCATTGACCATTGGAGGGGGAAGAGGTTCTGTAAGTAGACTTTTGTGGAGGGAGTTAGGGACAGATCGAGGGCCATCGACTTGTCCGCATTCATTTTTAACCTGGCCATCCCCGCAAAGGTATCCAACTCCGCTATGCACGCAGGCAGGGCCGTCCGCGGGTTGTCTAGCGAGAGCAAGACATCGTCTGTGTAGAGACTAATGGTGTGTGTAAAGCCACCGAACCTTATCCCCCTTGCTGCCTTGTTTTGGCGGATCCTCTGAGCGAGTGGCTCCATATACAGAGTGGGCGAAATCTGCAAAATCGCAGTCCGCGAAATCGTGCAAAAGCGAATTCGCGATCCGCATAATTTGCGAATTCGTTTGAAATAGCGAATTTTTGGGTTTTTGCATGTTCGCAGGGTTTTTTCCATGTTTGCAGGGCTTTGTGCGTGTTCGCGAGCCGCTAGCACGGCAAAGTTACCCATGCGGTCGTGTATGGGCACAGCACCCTCTGGTTCACCACTGCCCCCCTCTGGTTCACCACTGCCACTCTCTGGTTCACCACTGTCACCCTCTGGTTCACCCCTGTCACCCTCTGGTTCACCACTGCCACCCTCTGGTTCATCACTGCCACCCTCTGGTTCATCACAGCACCCTCTGGTTCACCACTGACACCCTCTGGTTCACCCCTGCCACCCTCAGGTTCAGCACTCACCACTGCCACCCTCTGGTTCATCACTGCCACTCTCTGGTTTGCCACTGCCACCCTCTGGATCATCACTGTCCCCCTCTGGATCATCACTGCCACCCTCTGGTTCATCACAGCACCCTCTGGTTCACCAGTGCCACCCTCTGGTTCATCTCTGCCACCCTCTGGTTTACCACTGCCACCCTCTGGTTCATCACTGCTACCCTCTGGTTCATCACAGCACCCTCTGGTTCACCACTGCCACCCTCTGGTTCATCACTGCCACCCTCTGGTTTGCCACTGCCACCCTCTGGATCATCACTGTCCCCCTCTGGTTCATCACTGCCATCCTGGGGTTCATCACAGCACCCTCTGGTTCACCACTGTCACCCTCTGGTTCACCACTGTCACCCTCTGGTTCACCCCTGTCACCCTCTGGTTCACCACTGCCACCCTCTGGTTCATCACTGCCACCCTCTGGTTCATCACAGCACCCTCTGGTTCACCACTGACACCCTCTGGTTCACCCCTGCCACCCTCAGGTTCAGCACTCACCACTGCCACCCTCTGGTTCATCACTGCCACTCTCTGGTTTGCCACTGCCACCCTCTGGATCATCACTGTCCCCCTCTGGATCATCACTGCCACCCTCTGGTTCATCACAGCACCCTCTGGTTCACCAGTGCCACCCTCTGGTTCATCACTGCCACCCTCTGGTTCATCACTGCCACCCTCTGGTTCATCACAGCACCCTCTGGTTCACCACTGACACCCTCTGGTTCACCCCTGCCACCCTCAGGTTCAGCACTCACCACTGCCATCCTCTGGTTCACCACTGCCACCTTCTGGTTCATCGCAGCACCCTCTGGTTCACCCCTGCTGCCACCCTCTGGTTCATCACAGCACCCTCTGGTTCACCACTGTCACCCTCTGGTTCAGCCCTGTCACCCTCTGGTTCACCACTGCCACCCTCTGGTTCATCACTGCCACCCTCTGGTTCATCACAGCACCCTCTGGTTCACCACTGACACCCTCTGGTTCACCCCTGCCACCCTCAGGTTCAGCACTCACCACTGCCACCCTCTGGTTCATCACTGCCACTCTCTGGTTTGCCACTGCCACCCTCTGGATCATCACTGTCCCCCTCTGGATCATCACTGCCACCCTCTGGTTCATCACAGCACCCTCTGGTTCACCAGTGCCACCCTCTGGTTCATCACTGCCACCCTCTGGTTCACCACTGCCACCCTCTGGTTCATCACTGCTACCCTCTGGTTCATCACAGCACCCTCTGGTTCACCACTGCCACCCTCTGGTTCATCACTGCCACCCTCTGGTTTGCCACTGCCACCCTCTGGATCATCACTGTCCCCCTCTGGTTCATCACTGCCATCCTGGGGTTCATCACAGCACCCTCTGGTTCACCACTGTCACCCTCTGGTTCACCACTGTCACCCTCTGGTTCACCCCTGTCACCCTCTGGTTCACCACTGCCACCCTCTGGTTCATCACTGCCACCCTCTGGTTCATCACAGCACCCTCTGGTTCACCACTGACACCCTCTGGTTCACCCCTGCCACCCTCAGGTTCAGCACTCACCACTGCCACCCTCTGGTTCATCACTGCCACTCTCTGGTTTGCCACTGCCACCCTCTGGATCATCACTGTCCCCCTCTGGATCATCACTGCCACCCTCTGGTTCATCACAGCACCCTCTGGTTCACCAGTGCCACCCTCTGGTTCATCACTGCCACCCTCTGGTTCATCACTGCCACCCTCTGGTTCATCACAGCACCCTCTGGTTCACCACTGACACCCTCTAGTTCACCCCTGCCACCCTCAGGTTCAGCACTCACCACTGCCATCCTCTGGTTCACCACTGCCACCTTCTGGTTCATCACAGCACCCTCTGGTTCACCCCTGCTGCCACCCTCTGGTTCATCACAGCACCCTCTGGTTCACCACTGTCACCCTCTGGTTCACCACTGACACCCTCTGGTTCACCCCTGCCTCCCTCTGGTTCATCACTGCCACCCTCTAGTTCATCACAGCACCCTCTGGTTCACCACTGACACCCTCTGGTTCCCCCCTGCCACCCTCAGGTTCAGCACTCACCACTGCCACCCTCTGGTTCATCACAGCACCCTCTGGTTTGCCACTGCCACCCTCTGGATCATCACTGTCCCCCTCTGGTTCATCACTGCCACCCTCTGGTCCATCACAGCACCCTCTGGTTCACCAGTGCCACCCTCTGGTTCATCACTGCCACCCTCTGGTTCACCACTGCCACCCTCTGGTTCATCACTGCCACCCTCTTGTTCATCACAGCACCCTCTGGTTCACCACTGTCACCCTCTGGTTCATCACTGCCACCCTCTGATTTGCCACTGCCACCCTCTGGATCATCACTGTCCCCCTCTGGTTCATCACTGCCACCCTCTGGTTCATCACAGCACCCTCTGGTTCACCAGTGCCACCCTCTGGATCATCACTGTCCCCCTCTGGTTCATCACTGCCACCCTCTGGTTCATCACTGCCACCCTCTGGTTCATCACAGCACCCTCTGGTTCACCAGTGCCACCTTCTGGTTCATCACAGCCACCCTCTGGTTCACCACTTCCACCCTCTGGTTCATCACTGCCACCCTCTGGTTCATCACAGCACCCTCTGGTTCACCCCTGCCACCCTCAGGTTCGGCACTCACCACTGCCACCCTCTGGTTCACCACTGCCACTCTCTGGTTGATCACAGCACCCTCTGGTTCACCCCTGCTGCCACCCTCTGGTTCAGCACTCACAACTGCCACCCTCTGGTTCATCACATCACCCTCTGGTTCACCACTGTCACCCTCTGGTTCACCACTGACACCCTCTGTTTCACCCCTGCCACCCTCTGGTTCATCACTGCCACCCTCTGGTTCATTACAGCACCCTCTGGTTCACCACTGACACCCTCTGGTTCACCCCTGCCACCCTCAGGTTCAGCACTCACCACTGCCACCCTCTGGTTCATCACTGCCACCCTCTGGTTTGCCACCGCCACCCTCTGGATCATCACTGTCCCCCTCTGGTTCATCACTGCCACCCTCTGGTTCATCACAGCACCCTCTGGTTCACCAGTGCCACCCTCTGGTTCATCACTGCCACCCTCTGGTTCATCACAGCACCCTCTGGTTCACCACTGTCACCCTCGGGTTCATCACTGCCACACTCTGGTTTGCCACTGCCACCCTCTGGATCATCACTGTCCCCCTCTGGTTCATCACTGCCACCCTCATTTTGTGAGGGGTTTGGACGTCGGCCGAGCCTACCTTGCTCCGCCGAGGCGTCCCGTGCAGGCTCCCGTGCAGGCGGCCGGGCTTCGCTCCGCCGTGCCTGCTAGCACGCCCTGATTGGCCGGGCTTGGCTCCGCCGGTCGGGGTTGGGAACTCCAACTCCCAGCAGCCTTGAGGCCAGGACACCGCCCCCACTCGCTTTTCGGCGCCAGGAGGCGCATAAGACTGGGACTGCTGCCGAGGACCTGGTGGCATTTTGTGAGGGGTTTGGACGTCGGCTGAGCCTACCTTGCTCCGCCGAGGCGTCCTGTGGTTCCAGCTCCCGTGCAGGCTCCCGTGCAGGCGGCCGGGCTTCGCTCCACCGTGCCTGCTAGCACGCCCTGATTGGCCGGGCTTGGCTCCGCCGGTCGGAGTTGGGAACTCCAACTCCCAGCAGCCTTGAGGCCAGGACACCGCCCCCACTCGCTTTTTGGCGCCAGGAGGCGCATAAGACTGGGACTGCTCCCTCGTCCCGCGAGGACGCGCGCGGGACGCGCCGGGCCAAGCCCGGGCAAAGGGCGTGCCCTCTACGGCCCTCAGAGGCCAGAGGAGGCCGGGCTGGGCCACAGCTCTGACATCCACGACAAGAGGTGAGCTGGGCCCAATACATTATGGGAAAGCGCAATAACAACACGTCTTTAACATCTGCCCCTGCCAGCCCCCCCTTTCCACCACCCTCCTTTGAATGTTTATTAGAAAATGCTTTAACATTGGTGCAGGAGGAAATTGCCAATACTGAAAGAAGGATGTCATTGGGCTGCAGCGCCATTGATATACAGCCATCACAAAGTAGCCCCTCAAATATTTGCCCCTTATCTCCGACAATTACCATCACAAAATCATCTATCCTGGCACCATCGTTGGAAATGCCGTTTGGGGACAGCAGTCAGGCTATAACCATCGCCTCTCAGCCTGACTGCATTACACAGTCTGTAACATCACCCCTGTCAAATGGCAATAAAACCGGAGAAGGCAAGAGGAAAAGGGGCCCCCTGAAATTGACTGTCAATAAAAGGAAGCAACCGGTGTGCAATAAAAATCAACCCACCCCTCAGAGTATGTGGACTAGAGGGAAACAACAACAATCCGAGGCTAACACCGCTAATACTGAACTGCCCCTGATTATCGACTTAGTCACCCCTATAGTTACCCCTATAACTCTTTCCACTGATGACTCCAACTCTTTGGGTACCCAGACAGAGTTCTTGACTGAGAGCATTATTCAACCCAAACCCAATGGGAATTTTATTGAGACAATTGTGGACTCTATTTTTAAACAACTAGAATGTCAAATGATCAAACAATTTATTGCTGTTTTTAAAAGATTAGATAAATTAGAAAACTTAGTAAAAAAGGAAGAGGCAAAAAGGAAAGGGGCGATCAGCCTTGATCAGCGGAAGGGCGATCGCCTTCTGAAAGACCTGGAGTCAGCGGGCAAGGTTTTCTTGAGTGGCCCGCCTAGTCCTAGTGGTAGCACGATGGGAGTCCCTAAACTTGTCAGCAGCACCCCCATGGCTGACAATACACATAGTCACACCAATATAGGGCAAACTAAATCTGTCCCTAAACCCAAGCCTACTCCTGTCGTTGTTGCCGCTTCTTCCATCACCACCACTACATCTAACGGCACACGACAGGAGGGCTCTAATACAATCCCGGTGAAATCTGTGACCCAAAGCAGCAATAACGTTAGGAAGGAACAACCAGCAGTCAGTAGACCCAGAAAACCTCATGAATCTGCCCTCCACCTACCACCTGACGCCTGCCCATACGTTTTAGTACTGGCAGGCGTCCCACCTCTTAAGGAGGGACAAGGGGAGTCATGGGTCCAGTTAAACAACAAGTGTATCGACTGGCTAACTAAACATAAGGGGGTCAGCCATGATATCTCACATTAAATTTTGTCTGCCCGCCGTGTTAGCTGGGTTGGGCCCTTACGCAAAGATTTCAATGGGGACTGCATCGTTCTAAATTTCAGGTACCCTGGCACTGCCAAACACATACTTAACCGTAATTGCATTTACCCTGCCCCATCCACTGTTGTTACCCCCTTGCCTTTGGCCTATTTTTATAGGCCACCACCTAGGCAACTCCTTTCCGCCCCACCACCCTTTCCAATTTTCCCAGCACCACCCCCTTTCCCACTTTTTAACAGATTCAGTGCACTTGCAGACACCTGTAGTTTGGATTGACCATCAGTGAACTCATCCCACACTTCAGCCGATAACTGCATTAGTAAGGTAACTCCGGCTGATGTTCCATCCATCTGTCCTATTGTAACATCGCCTAATTCTTTAGGTAGGCATAGGTCGCCATCGGTTTCTCCCAGTGGCGCTAAGGGCCACGGCCCCACCACAACCTTTGATGAATTTTCAATCCTGAGTTGGAACATTGCTGGCCTTAATGCCAAAATGAACATTAAGCCTTGGACGGATTGGGTTACCAGCTTTGATGTTTTATTGCTGCAAGAAACCTGGCGCACAAGACCCTTACTTCTTGAGGGCTATGCTGTCATAATCTGATCGTTCCCTCCCCTCCCATTGGTCGTCCCAGTGGGGGTTTATCAATCTGGGTCAAAATTACAGATGGAGTCAACTTGGAACTATTGCCAACTAACAACAATAGTTTCATGGCGTTGAAATACATGGGCCGGCTAAAGCTATGTTTTATCAACTTTTATAACAATGACTTCACCACCCATCCTAACGTTAACTTTTTGAATTTGTTTAACTTCATTGATGAAGTTGAGGAGGGTCAAAAATACGGTAAATTTGACGGCATATGTCTGGGAGGTGATTTTAATGCTCATATCCATCCCAGATTCCCACCATGTAGGAGAGGGGATGAATTACGTGATTTGCTGGCATCACGTGATCTAGTTAATGTAATTGAGAAACTAGACACAGTTGCAATTAACTTACCTGTCCCCACCTACATAGGGCGAGGGAGCTCCACAACTATAGATTATGTGTTTATTTCATCTCTTCTTGAGGATCTCTTACTAAAATCTAAGGTTATCAGGTCAACATACAGCGACCATTATCCCATTTATATTTGCTTTAAAACAATTAAAACCCAGAGGAAGAAAACCGAAATTGGGGCTAAAAACTTAACAGCATCAACGGACAGGTTAAGGGTTTGCTTGGAAGGGGATAGACAACCAGGATGTTTTGGCCAGAGTCATCAAAAAACATCCTACTCCTGTCTCGGTCTGTCTATCTACCCCCAGCCCGGGGCTCGACATCGTAAATTCATTCTGTGAGCTCTGCAAGGCCATAAAAATTGAAATCTCTAAACCCGTCCCTGTCTTAAAAAATATTAACCCCATGTGGTTTGATACCTCATGTTCCAAAGCTAACCGGGATTTAAGGGCAGCTCTAACTGCTGCCCCCCGTGATTTGTCCTTAGTAAGGACCTTGAGATCCAGATATAAACACTGTCTGAAAGTTAGATCGGAAGAGCTTGTAAAAGAACATTGGGAATCGCTTGTTCGCACAGCCACCCTACGAGATGCCGCAGGGTTTTGGAGGGAAGTCAGGAATCTTAGATCACTGGGCTCCAACATCTCCCCCATTAATTGTAACATAACTGGGGATGTGTGGACTGAGCACTTCTCTAAGATTTACGATGCCCCAGTGGCGGGTGAGCTGTTTGAACTCACTCCAGCCATTAAGCCCCTAAACATCTTCCTGACGGAGGTGGAGGACGCTATTGCTGATAGCGCGGGGAACAAAGCCCCTGGCCCTGATGGCCTATCTATCGACCAAATTAAATCCTCACCGGATTTTTGGGCTCCCCTGCTATGCAACGTCTTTAATAATTTATCTGCCACCACTGTCCCGGAAACTTGGTCCTGCAGCACCATCGGCCCTATATTTAAAAAAGGCGATAGACTCGACCCCGGATGCTATCGACCTATATCCCTAATTGACAACACATTAAAAGTCTTAGGTAGGGTCCTTTTTAACAGAATCAGCACTTGGGCGGAAGAAAACTCCCTCTTACACCCTTGCCAACCAGGCTTTAGAAGTAAAGTTGGCACGGTAGAGCAGTGTTTGAACTTAAATTTACTCATGGCCAAATACACGATCGCCAAAAGATCCCCCCTATATTTTGGTTTCATGGATTTAAGTTCTGCTTTTGATTTTGTTAATCGTTCCCGCTTATGGTCTGTCTTGCTGAATTATGGTTTAGATGAAACTTTAGTTTATTTTCTGGCACATCTTCATAGCAATTTGAAAGCTCGAGTCCGCATTAACAATGATGGTGAAGTTTCTAACGATATTTTAATTGGCAGGGGGGTCAGACAGGGTTGTGTCTTGGCCCCCCTGCTTTTTATTTTGTACATAAATGATTTGAGTGTTTCCTTGGCCAAAATAACTAATGATGTTCCGCAAGTCCAAGGCAAACCTGTCCCTGCACTCCTTTATGCGGACGATGCGGTCCTTATGGGCCGCACACCTAATGCTTTGCGAATTTTAATCTTGGGCTTTGTCAAATATATGACAGACTTGGGACTATGTACCAATTTTAATAAATCTTTTATAATGTCCTGTGGGCCTAAAAGCTATAAAATAAGCCATATCCAATCAGGGGGCAATACCTTAAAAAGCACTTGCACTTTCCCCTACCTGGGGTTGCTATTGTCGAATACTGGCTCATGGCAACCACATGTAGCGCTAGGAAGGAACAAGATGAGCAAGGCCATAAATTCTTTAGTTTCCCTTTGCCAACCCTATCAGGCAGATGTGATTATGTCACTGTTGCAAATTTACAGAACACAATGCCTTCCGGTCGGCTCATATGGGGCCGAGGTATGGGGTTACTCCAACTGTACCCAATTACAGTCTGAAGAAAATAGATTTTGTCTGAAGATTCCTGGGGGGGTAATTAGTGCACCGAACCACATTTGTCATAGAGAACTTAACCTCCATTACATTGAGGACTTCATAAGATCTCGACCCCCATTTTTTTGGACAAAAATCTGGTGTAACCCTGCTGCCTCCCTGTCACGTGACATTATCAATGACTGCTTAAATTGTGAAAGGGCCAAACTTATACCCTGGCTTAAGGCTGTGGAAAGTAGCTTATCAAGTGTGGGGCTGGGCCACCTTTTTACATCACCGCAATCGATTAACCATACACATAAGAACATACTAAAAAAGGCCCTTTACGATCGTTATCGCAAGGAGAGGTTAATGTGTGACCGGGCCAAGCCGTCCATAGTTAGATATATTTCCCACATGGAGCAATTCGATAAACCATCTGCTTTGCCCCAGGGCTATCTTCGTTTAAAGCTTGGCAGGTGGAATAGGAGCTTACTATTCCGGTTTAGGGATGGAAGCATTATAAACTTACTCAGCTTTCCCCTAGGTTTTAACAAAAATGTGGAAAAATTAAATTGCCCATGCAACACAGGCGGCAAACAAAGTCTGCTTCATTTTGTCTTTTTCAGTGGTTTTTACAGAACGCTCACTTTGCACTTTATAATGCCGCACTGCCGAAAATATGCTTTGACGGATTTTAAACTAGCTTTTAAAGAACTGTCATTGTTGAAAACGGACGAGGCCATCTTTAGAATGAGCTGCTTTTTTAAAGCTGCTGTTCGGTCCCGTGCCTCTATGCTAACTGACTGAGTAACTGGCATCATGCACATTTGCACTTTGCTTATTGCACATTGCATATTTTGCACAAACGACTGCATTTTTGCACATGAAAAATGATGTATTGCTATGAAATTTGTAACCAAATGTTATACGTGTACTTTATTCTGTTGGCTTTTTATGTGTACTTTTATGGATGTTTTACAATCCGAATAAAGATCATTTGACTTGACTTGACTTGACTGCCACCCTCTGGTTCATCACAGCACCCTCTGGTTCACCAGTGCCACCCTATGGATCATCACTGTCCCCCTCTGGTTCATCACAGCACCCTCTGGTTCACCACTGTCACCCTCGGGTTCATCACTGCCACCCTCTGGTTTGCCACTGCCACCCTCTGGATCATCACTGTCCCCCTCTGGTTCATCACTGCCACCCTCTGGTTCATCACAGCACCCTCTGGTTCACCAGTGCCACCCTCTGGTTCACCACTGTCACCCTCGGGTTCATCACTGCCACCCTCTGGTTTGCCACTGCTACCCTCTGGATCATCACTGTCCCCCTCTGGTTCATCACTGCCACCCTCTGGTTCATCACAGCACCCTCTGGTTCACCAGTGCCACCCTATGGATCATCATTGTCCCCCTCTGGTTCATCACAGCACCCTCTGGTTCACCAGTGCCACCCTCTGGTTCATCACTGCCCCCATCTGGTTCACCACTGCCACCCTCTGGTTCATCACTGCCACCCTCTGGTTAATCACAGAACCCTCTGGTTCACCACTGACACCCTCTGGTTCACCCCTGCCACCCTCAGGTTCAGCACTCACCACTGCCACCCTCTGGTTCATCACAGCACCCTCTGGTTCACCCCTGCTGCCACCCTCTGATTCAGCACTCACCCCTGCCACCCTCTGGTTCAGCACTCACCACTGCCACCCTCTGGTTCATCACAGCACCCTCTGGTTCACCACTGTCACCCTCTGGTTCACCACTACCACCCTCTGGTTCACCACTATCACCCTCTTGTTCACCACTGTAGATTATGGTGGGAAAGCACACCTTCCCAGCCTCAACTGAGATGAATTAATTTGGGGCTGGTTAATGTGTCACTGAATTTGAGCTTCAAGTCTGGCACCTGCTTCCTTAGCTGTAAGTGCTTCATGTTGCAGTTTAACTTTTTTTACAGGAGCATTGTGCCACACTTGTAACTATTCTCTGACCCTGCTTTGAGGATTAGAGCAGGGTCAGAGAATAGTTGCAAGTAGGCAACTGAACTCTGGAGGGGCCCCTCAGGAAGCACTACAGGGAATGGTTACAAATTAGCTTGAACTTTTGCACCTGCTAAGTGCTTTCAGTTTTCCAAAATTCGTTTTTCTGCCATTTCGCGAGATTCGCGGGGCGCGAATTTGTGCGAAATCGAACTTGCAATCCGCAAATTCGTGCGAATTTGCGGATTTCTTTCTTTTGGCGTGTTCGCGCGGTTTTTTGCTTATTCGTGGACCGCTTGCAGCGCACCGACCCCGAGGTTGGCCATGCGGTCATGTATGGGCGCGGCCATGTTGTTTGCGTGACGTGTTTCCGTTTCCGGCCGCTATTTGCATGCTCGTGTCGTATGCGGTGCGCGACAACGTGTTCGCGGGCGTTTTCGCGTGCTTGCAAGGGAAATATCGCGCGAACTTACCCATGCGGTCCTCAATGGGCGCGGCCATCTTGTTTTTCATTCATTGCTATGGTTCTGTGCATGCTTTCTAATCCTCCTTTCATCTGTGCAATCCTTTGTTTCTTTGGACTTTTTTTTATCTTTTCTACTCTATATCTATCCCTCTTTTTTTCTAGATCTATATTTTGTGTTTTTTTCAACTTTTCGTTACTTTTAAAGCTACTTTTTAAAACTTTTTTTTCTTTACTTTTTCCCTATTCTTTCCTTTTTTTTTTCTTTCTGCTGTAGAGGACCATGGCAAAGGGAGCCGGGAAGGAGAAGGGGAAGGGTCCCGCACCCCGTACCCGGCTCCCTTGCGGGCAGTTGCGAGGGGAGGAAGTGGTGGCCAGGGAGACATTCAGCACGGCGGAAGTGGCCTCAGTGATCTTTTATGTAAACATCGTTTAGTTTACAATTCGCGTAACTGCTGTATTAGCATTACATGCACGGAGAACTAACCATCTCATAGATCAGAATTCACGCTACGCCACCTGCTAATTGTTCCTGATGCGCCACGGGCGATTGCACGACTTGGGTTCCTATCATCCCACAATTTGGTATTTGCACCGTATTACCTCCAATTTGATTTAATACGTTTGTACACCCTTATATATTCGCGCCACTTTCTTTTCCTTGGGTGGCCTTTCAAATGGTTCACTACACTTTCAATGTTGTTTCATTTTTCGGTTTATCTTTTGAATATGCACAAACAGCATTGGGATATACTCTGTTCGGATTCACCTTTCATGGAATTAACATGCACATTGATTCTCTGCGCCTGTATTTAGGCACGTTCAGATGTCTTGATTTAAGTTTTGACTTATGTAGAGCAAGCATTTCCTATGGGATCATACATATGTTGTGTTTATATTACTTGCAGAACACCCCTGATGAAGGACAATCTGTCCGAAATGCATTGGGTGATGATGAATTTACCAAGAGCAAAATGTGAAATATGAATTGATCGACCATGGCAAAATGATCAAATTTATTCATGTGATAAACAACAGTGAATAAAAGATGAAGCAATTCATTACAACATTGATTTGAACTTTATCGACAAGCATTCATAAAACGTTTTTTCATTTTCCAAGAGGTTGTGCTCAGAGAGTTAGCACTTATCCTAAGTGCTGCGGACATTTTTTATATTTCAACACCTTCTGTCAGAGGGTGATATCTTTGAAGCACACCACAGCTATTCACTTTGATTCAAAGCGGCAGTGCGCAATCCAACCCCCCTTTTGCTTTTATGTTCAGCGCCACCTCCCCAAGACTGTGGCAGCAGGGGGCAGGATCGCGGCAGGGTATGGCCTCCGGGAGCGTCGCCAGCTGTGGGAAAAGGTGTGCCGAGCCATGCGGAGGGAGTCAGGGGTCCGGCGCACCTACCAACAAGCGATGCACCGGTGGTCGGACCTCCTCGACCGCGAGCAGGACCTGCTCCACCTGCTCGGTGTAGAGATCCCTGGCCTTGGTGAGTAGCTATTTATTAACTACTTTGTTTTCTTCTGCTCGGTGTTATATTGCTAATATATGTTTTTCCCGAAGAGCAAGAATGCTGCCAATTCGATATTTATAGGTAACAAGGACCCCCTGAATGTATGAATATAATAATTCCTAGGTCAGGGAAACACAATTTATGAAATATAACAACCTAGGCAATTCAATACTTAAAGCTCGTGGAAAAGTGACAAAGGAGAAAAAATTACTAAATACATCCAAAAGATCATTAATGACATGAATTTTATTAACAAGAGATAAAAACCATTAAAAAAGTTGATTCTCATATATTTTTAACCAATTTTACAAATTAATCAACATTACATAAAATCAAAGCACAATTTAAAAAAAATCACATTCAAAATTGGAAAATGGTATAAAAAGAAAAGGGTGGAGGTGGCATAAAGATTTTCTCGATGCGCGTTTCGGCGACCAGCGCCTTCTTCTGGAGTAGCCACAGGTTATCTAATAACAGAGAATTATTAAAACAACATGAGTGACCTGGTTTTACAATTTTTTTAATATAAAAATTAACACTTACATGTTTGAAACTTGCTGAGAGGTTATAATACAGAAAATCACTAACTAAGATCAACTGGATTTCAATAAACATCTCCTAATGTCACTTAGTAACCATGTAACATATTCTTCCTACAGACAAACTTATTTTGATATTCAACATACTTGTTTCATTGCTCATTGTGATTTTTTGTATGGAGGTAACCCTCAGGACCCGAAGGATAGAAACTGGGACAATTGGGGCTTACTTGCAGAGCTAGTTTTTCAATAGAAAAACCCTTTAGTCAGTATTTTATTTTCAAATATATATACTAACTATTGTTCACATCTATCAGTAAATTGTTATCTGATATACTTACTGCCTTTGTAATTTTCAAAATTAGTGGTTGTATTTTGTTGAGTGTGGATAAAGGACGGGTTAACTAAAGATAGGGAATAACATGATAAAAAAGAAAAAAGAATTATAGTGAGTTCCATTCGACAATAACGTATATCAAGTTAGTTGGCAGCAGATAGACTGAGAGGATCATCAAAGAAACTTACAAATTTAGATATTAATGATCTGAATATCTTAAGTAAGCTTCAGTCTGGCGAGAATAGCGATGGCCTTGCTTCTCATACGGAAACCATTTATAATGGAAGATATTTTCTTCGAAGTCGAATCTATAGATTCAAAACGATTTTATTACTGATTATTGTCGATTAATTTAGTGTTTGGATTTTCTTTTATTCAAACATAACCTTTATATTGTATAGCTAATATAGTTAAAATACATTTTAAGATCATATAAATGACCTATGGCTCTATATCGTTTGTTCCTCATTCGTCAGTATAAATTTGCTACCTATGTTTGGTTTGAAAAATTCTCAAAGTTATTATTAAAGCGCCGGGACACTCTTTTTGAGTAGCCGTGCGCTATATAAAAATAAATATAACATAACATAACATAACATAACATAACAAAGTGAAGCTGCACATTTGATGGTAACCGTCCTATAGAGAGTGGAGGATCTAAAATTCTAAACTCTAATATAGACTGAAAAATATAGGCGAAATACGCGGGGAAATACAGGATGTAAGCAGATTACCTTCTAGTGAATCAAGAAGTCAATTAACATTTACATAGCTTCTGTGATTGCAGGTGCTCGCCTGCTCAGTGGCGTTGCTACTATGCTTACTTGTTTGCAACTTTGTGCTCATTTGGCCTGAATATGTATGAGTGTAGTACTTTACAGAACTGCGTAATGCTAGAGAGACTAGAGACTCAAGTCTAGTCCTTCCTTTGTACTCCTGCTGCCACTAAGAAGAAGAGATAGTGATGGATTGATAGGTTCAGGTTGAGTATATTATGACTTGTTATTTGGTCTGCAATCATGATGACGGACTGTGTCTGTCACGTCGCGTGCTGCTGAGTGCTGGCAGTCGAGGTAGAACCTTTTTGTTGTTGGTTTAGTTAGTGATTTACATAACTTTCCAAGTAGACGGTCTGCGAATCCAGCAATACTGTACTAGTATCCTCCTAGTTGACCAGATCAGATAGGTCAATACATGTAGTGCAATACTTGCTAATTTGTTTCCCCGAGATAATTTAGGATTGTGGTCAAAGAAATCAAATATTTTCAAAAAACAATCATCCATGTTTGTGTTTATTTCATGATCATCAGCACCTCCCAGGGGCAAGAGGACAGCACCACCCCATACTCCGGCGGAACAGAGTGGGCAGGAGGAACGGTCCCCTGCAGGCTCTTCTGCTGGCCCCAGTAAGTAGTTCTGTTGTTAATATAATTATACTTCCCTAACTCTATTTTTTACAAAATAGTCTTTGATCTCCTTGTACACTGTTTCTACATTCATATCCTGCCTCTCTACCATCACTCTCTGTGCTACTACTATTTACTATTATTTCTGAGTCGGTCTGTGTAGGTAGCTAAGCTTGCCTAGTCGGCAAACGGTGTTAAACAAAACTCTGATCCAGCAATAGCTCTAGGGGCACTCAGTGCAGTCCTCTGGGTTGCCCTTGCTGTCTATTCCAGTCTTCTTAATGTTAGTGCTTTGACAATTTCCAACAACAATATGTCAATGTCCACCAAGAATAAGCTAGTAGTTGTCTTTTTGATTTGATAGTAGCACATACCATACCACTAGTGTTTCAGGGACTATTCTGCACATACAGATGTATGGACAAGAGAAATAGGACATTGTTGATGGTAGGTGCAGTTCGACTTTCCACATACCTCAGTCAGAAGTAACTGTGTGGGACTCTGGAGCCCTCACCTTGTTGGAACTTCAAGTCCTCCTGGTGGTGATGAGGAGTAGTTGGTTCTGTCTGTAATTATAAAAATGTTGCACGTTAAAGAGCAAGCATTCATCAGTTGTGCCAAAAAGAGTTGCATGTTATGGCTAAGCATATAAGTTAACACCCTCCCCACAACCGTGACTTCTTTTCACTCCCAATAATTAAAAATTGTTTAACATTTTCTCTTCCATTACGAGACGAAGTAGGGGGTGGTGTATGGCATCTAAAAATATGACATGTTTTTTCTAGGCGTCACAACATCAGATGCAGCACTTGCCAACACCTGTGCCGGGGCCAGCAGCGCGGAGGGGTCCTCTCAAGCGGCGGCGCCACCAGGAGGAGCTGAGGGGGATGGCTCAGCAGCGGCGGACGGTGTTAAGTTATTATTATCATCCTTTCTTATTGACATTTTAGAGTAGGCTCGCAAAGGAGTGTATGATGTACTGTACAGTAGAAAGTACACTACTACAAGTACACTGTACTGTTAAGAACAGTTACTGATTTAGAATTACATTTTATTTAGCCAATCATGGAGAAGACAGTCACCCTTGACTTAGCAATAGCATTAGCGGTGGTAGTTCTCAAGTAAGCAATGGCCCCCTCTATTTGACTTCAAATCAGCTGGGAAACTTTTATCATGAAGCCAAGTCATATCAGATGAACTTGAGGGATGTGATGAACGAAAAGGGAAAGAAATTAGGGTCAATGGAAGGACTAGCGAGTCGTAACATTTATGACTAAAGAAGGATACGTGTTTTTGAATATAGGCAGAGGTGGCTGATAGGAAGGAATCAGATGCATGGCTGCTTGAAGCAAGGATGGTTGGAGGAGAAAGGAAAAATGACTGCCTGTGTGGGTCAATCAGAAAATTCATGTGTGGTGTGCATTGCAATATTTCATTTGGGTGAAACTCAAATACAAGTCAAGAAGACGGCGGTTTACCAAATGAAATGAAAAGGGTGTTATTTGGTTGTTGAGAAAAAGTGAAGTTGTTACAGTTGAGACATTAAGAAAAAAGATAGACGTTTACTTTGGAAGCCTGGATGGTATCTTCTTCCTCCTACATAGCAGAGGTGTATGTAGAGCAGACGCTCAGTGCATGAAGAGTGTTACTTTGTTCGAACAGCATGTCCATGCCAGAGTACCAAAGCAGAGGAAATCCAAATACTACAAGTTGTGATTGTTCTGAAACTCTCCCTTGCCTAAAGTAACAGTACAGTAGTTTACTTTGCAAGCACTGCATATATTGTGTATGTATTGGATAGTTCACAATTATATCAAGTCCCTTCCTCCGGCAATTATGGTTACCACACTCACTCCCTATGTTCATAATTTTCTTTCTGCTGCGTTAATCATGGGTGGACTATCGCTGTTGTTCACTCAATCTATCAGAATAAAGCACCTAAAGTCATGCATCACATAAGCAAAGAGATCATGTGATCGGCTGGAGACATGATCAGAAATTAATAATTTCATTTTTCTTTAGTAGTACTGAAGGCACGGGGGGGCAGTGCAAAATATAAATTACATTGAGCAGTAGCCCTTGATGTAACCGAGTATGGCCAGTGCCACCCCTATTCAAAAGTAAGAGCTTCCCATCCCCACCTGCGTATACTGCTTAAAGTAATGCATGCAAGTCTGCGTCATCATGGCTTGTGTCTCTTTTTCTTGGGTGCAAGCTGACTGAGCTGGCATTATGCCGGCTACCACAAGTTCACGTACAAGTAATTAATTTATTTCGCAAAAGTAGAGAAAAAAGAAGAAAACAGGTGTACTCTCTGACTATGTATTGAGTCCATAGTGCTTCCTGGTAGTAGAATTCCTGTAACTCCCACTGTTACTGGCCTACAAAGACGGCGGAAAGATACATGCCAATATGTTATACTGTGCTTGCAAATTGCTAGTGTTACTGTGAGACAACTTTCTGTTGAATTATTTTGTTTTATTGTTAAAGAGTATTGGTTACATTATTTTTCTTTCTTTCTTCATATAGATGCTCCCAAAAAGCTCACCAGAGGGGAGATGGCTGTCCGGGCCAGGGCCCGGAAGATGGAGGCCATTCGAGTGGAATATTGCCGGCTGTGGGCTCGGGAGAACGAGGAGGGAACGTCAACAACCTCCTCCAGCACTGCTATCGTGTCCAGCCAGCAGCCTCCATCCCACCGCTGGGCTCGGACAGCCCCCCGCCGCCGCTCAGCTGCAAGACCATCAGCAGCTGGCCCCCTCAGAGCCTGGAAGGCACGCATGCGCCGCCTAAGCTTGAGAGTGGACTAGCTGGAGCGCAAGGTGGACAACCTTGAAAAGCAGCTCTGGGACCTCCTCAAGGACCGCCTGCCCAAACACCGCCGGAAGTGACTGTGTCCCTTGCCCCTTTTTAAAGACTGTTGGGGGTGGGAATCGGGAGTTGGGGATTATTTATTTTTGGACTACTTCAAATTGACAATTGTTTGGGTTAGGGAGGGGTGGGACTAGTTTATTTTTGTTAGGGGAAATACATTATTCATTTTAAATACTTCAACATAGTGTACACTTTGATCTTCTTTTGTGGGATGGTGGGCGGGAGTTACGGCACGTTTGGTTTTCCTCAAAATTACCAGCATGAATTATCTAAAACTTCCAAAAATGCCACTAATAGAGTTAGTGAATTCAATTGGCCTACTAGTACTTTACTTGTACTACTATCAGTCTCTCCTCCGCATCCTAGCCCATCTTTCTACCTCCCCAAAATGCTTATCTTACCTGTGATTCGTGTTTGAGAACAGAGCTAGGCACAGCAGTGCTGCATGGCAAATGGCGATTACACCATCCCGGACCCAAATTCCGTTGTTGTGGTGTTAGTAGTAGGAGTGGTACCACACTAGCAGTAGCAGCATATGAAAAACAAAGTAAAAAAATTAGACATTGAGTGGCATGAGAGGAGTATTAGAAGGAACAGTAGCCTAAGCAATGCTGAAGATAAGTATGGAGAAAAAAGAATTGCATGGATGATTATGGCTACAACAAGAACAGTGACACAGCAGCGTAACACAACAAGTCTTCTTGAAATGTAGGAGGATGATGTTGACGATGGATCCAATCGATGGTGGGCATGAAATTTAGAATTTATTTTAAAATACTCATTGTTGTTTTTTTACCTAGAATTACAATATCCTAGGATTCATCTAGCTGCCTTAAAATTGAGTTGAGGAGGTTGCTTGCACCTTATCCTCCCCAGCAAGTGTGTGGAATTATTGTTGTAATTTGCTCACACATCAATGAAAACCACACAGCCCGGGGGAAGAGGGTTAGGGTTTGAAACTTGGATGGGACTGGGGTTTGCGGGTAAAGTTTTGTGGAGAGAGGGAAAAAAAAACACAGCATGGACAAACAACAAATGAAGATAAACAAATCTTTGGATACGAAGCTATTCATAAATCTTTTAAGGGACATAACGGAAGTGCATGCACTACTGCATGCATGAAGTTGTTTTCTAAATGGATAGGTTTTTGTAAAGTAAGTAGTACTTTCTACAATGTACTATGAAGAAACAACAATGTGACAGTACAGGCCTGCAGTAATTACGTAATTTCACTTGCCTATCTGCCCTCAGAGAGAAGAACCACTTCGTACATTAAATTAGTTTAAAAAATAGCAAAGAAAAAAGTATACAATGGCTGGAGGGATGAATTGAAGCAGAGAGCAAACAAATGCACAGTGTCACACTCACAGTAGTTCACAGCAATAACATTACTTAAAAGATAAGTTGAAATGAAGATGGATACTGTAACTGTATGTTGTTGTAGTTGTCCTGTTGAATTTGGGAAGTTGCATGCATCCAGCCATTCCTCTTTCGCGGTACTCCTCCATTCCATCTGACGCTCCGCCGATTGGGGACCAGAAGACACCTTGTCCACTGACTGCCTGGCGGATGCTGAATTGCGGGTCGCTAAGCCTGAGGTCATCCTTTTTGTCATTGCACAGGGTAAAAGCCGGCCTGTAATTGTTGATGGGAAAACAGGAAGTGAAATTTAAACACCACGGAGAAAAAAATATAAGGTACGCTGTGTAGTGCAAAAATAACACTTTCAGTTTCAGAGTCGACAGTATTACAAAACGTACAAGCATCATTTTGAAAGTGCGTACTCAGAGTTTCCTTTTCAAGGATAAATAAGTGTGGGCAAAATTTGCAGATCTTTCCCCTCAAGCTATGTGTAAAGTGGAAACAGCGATTTCAGAACCCTAACCCTAACCTAACCCTAACTCTAACCCTAGGCCCTAACCCCCCTTTTTCACCATGGATTTTGTCCAAACCACTTGATTCCGATATTAGACCTTCCCAGCAATGCCCCAAGACCCACCAACCCACCCGCAAAAAAGCAGAGCCCCCCAAACAGGCAAAAAGCAAAAATGGAAAATCTCATACTTAAAATATTTTCGGCCTTCTTTCAATTCTGTCCAAATGCGCTCTGCAGCTAGGCCATAACTCCCCTTTTCCACCATGCATTTCCTGAAAAACAAATGCAATAAAAATTAGACTGTGCCAGCAGTGCTCCCAGACCCCAAAACCCACCCCCAAACACCAGGAACCCCCCCAAACAGCACCCCAAAAACAGGCAAGTGAGCAAAAACGGAAAATCTTTTTCACCATGGATTTAGTCCAAACCACTTTTATACGGTATTAGACCTTCCTAGCAATGCCCCCAGACCCGTCAACCCAGGCAAAAACAAGTAGAAGACCCCCCAAACAGCCAAAAAGCAAAAATACAAAAATGGGGACTCCCCTTTGCCACCATGGATTTGCTTCAAACCTCTTGCAATCAAAAGTATCCATACCCAGCGTTGCTCCAAGACCCCAAAACCCACCCCCAAACACCAGGAACCCCCCCAAGCAGGCCCCCAAAAACACGAAAGTGAACGAAAACTCTGTAAAGTGAAAAAAAATTTCACCACGGATTTTATGCAAAACACTTTTATCCGGTATTAGACCGTCCCAGCAATGCCCCCAGACCCGTCAACCCAGGCGAAAACAAGTAGAAGACCCCCAAACAGCCAAAATGGAAAAATGGGCACTTTGACAAATTTCTGCATAGTTCCCAGATCACTCCGTGCGCGCTCTCTGCAGCTAGTCCCTAACTCCCCTTTACCACCATGGATTTGCTTCAAAGCTCTTGCAATCAAAAGTATCCATACCCAGAGTTGCTCCAAGACCCAAAAACCCACCCACAAACACCAGGAACCCCCGCAAACAGGCCCCCGAAAACGCTAAAGTGAGCGAAATGCCTGATAATGGAAAAACATTTTCACCTCCGATTTTCTCCAAACCACTTTTATCCGGTATTAGACATTCACAGCAATGCCCCCAGACCCGTCAACCCAGGCGGAAACAAGTTTAACACCCCCAAACAGCCAAAAAGCAAAACCACAAAAAGTGAGACAGCAAATTTCGGCCCTACCTGGAATTCAGTACAAATGCGCAGTGCAGCTAGGCCCTAACTCCCCTTTTCCACCATGGATTTCCTGAAAAACAAATGCAATCAACATTAGACTGTGCCAGCAGTGCTCCCAGACCCCAAAACCCACCGACAAAAACCTAGAAGCCCCCCAAACAGCACCCCAAAGACAGGCAAGTGAGCAAAAACGCAAAAACATTTTCACCATGGATTTTATCCAAAACACTTTTATCCGATATTAGACCTTCCGAGCTATGCCCCCAGACCCCTGCAGCCACCCGACAAAAAGCAGAACACCCCCAAACAGGCAAAAAGCAAAAATGGGCCTACCTTCAATTCAGTCCAAATACGCTCTGCAGCTAGGCCCTAACTCCCCTTTTCCACCATGGATTTCCTGAAAAACAAGTGCAATGAACATTAGACTGTGCCAGCAGTGCTCCCAGACCCCAAAACCCACCCACAAAAACTTAGAAGCCCCCCAAACAGCCCCCCAAAAACATGCAATACTGGTATATTCAAAACATGGCAAATTGCGCTGTGCACAAAACATTGCTGTTTTCAGCACTTCCACTACTTCGATCCTCTTGAAACTCACCTGGACAGTCACTTGTTCCAGCGATTCACAAGAATCTCAGCAAGGCAGAACAAAATCGAACCACTGCGCTCTTTGAAGAAGAAGAAGAAGAAGAAGGTCTACGGCTAGTTTTCACTTAGTTTTCACCCAAACACACGCGCCTGCAAAACACCCAAAGAGGCCAAGATTCTGCCAATTCTGGACCAAAGAACACCAAACCCCCCTAAAACATTGCCAACATCATTATGAACGAGCCTGCATCGGGCCCGAGCCCTAGAATCAGCGTGAACCATACCAACTTAATCCCAAAAACCCTAGTAAATCGCACTGACTGAACCCTAAACCGTAGATATGCTTTGTCTGTCTGTGTCAAAGAGCCTAGGTATGCTACATCAGGAGGATGCTCCACTCAGTGGTGCCTGCCTTGACCGTCTGCATGGCCCTGCCGCAAGCATGTCCCAAAAATCCGTTCCGCTCAAGAATTTGCAATTTTTCAATACTTTCGCGAGATTTGCGAAATACCGAAAAACAGCAAATTTTGCAAACATAACGGATGTTTGGCCCAAGCTTGAGGTAGTGCGATGCAGAGGGTCAAGGCAGGCACCACTGAGTGAAGCAACCTGATGTAGTATACCTAGGGTCTTTGTCAGACAGACAAAGCATATCTAATTGTATGCAGCAAGCCACATAGCCCCAATTTTACATGAACTGCTGTCTGGAGTGGACTCTGCCTGGCATAACAACAACAGTACAATGCCTCGCCCTCGACCAATGCATACCACGAATAGACAGACATGTAGTCCTGCTGTAGTAGTTGTTGTAGACTGGTTTACCTGTTTGCCACTCAAGAATTGGCCATTGTTCTTCCGTAAATCGACGCTGATGATCCACCCATCCAAGTGAGTGACTGTAAAGAAAAAAGATATATTATTTAATCAATCATCATGGTATATTGGCAAGTGAGTCCGCTCCGAGGTCATTTTACATATTTTGTGAAATGCAATATAGTGGCCCCTGAATTTGAAGTACAATTTTAATCAAACAAGGTAAAAAAACAGAGTTGTTGACATGAGGTACAATTACTGTGTGAAAGATTAAATAAAAACTAGACAAGACATATGAATCATCATTTCATGCACAAAAAACAAACAGCAATTGGTTTCATCAGAGCCAGACAGCCATTGCTGTCCACTGCATGCCATCTTCTCAATTATTCATTACCTGTTCTACTTTTTGTCCGCATTTTCTTCGGAAAGTGAGGGCCCACAGGGCAGCCTCTCCTGTCAATATCAGAAGTAACTCTGTCAGCAATCAGCAAGCATGTAGTCAGTCAGTTATTTCAGTCCCACTTGAGGGGACTCCTCTACGAAGACAAAGTTTATTTTTTCTCCATAATCCATCCATCTGCCTTGAGGGAAATGGATAGGGGGAGTCTGGAGGAGGAGGATAGAGGAGCATGATTGAGTTGTGAACTTGTGAACAACAGGAATGCAGTCTGCGGCACCTTCAAATCAATAAGGGAAATAAGATGAAGACAGTGCTGATGATGGACTTGTTGTGATTAGGTGATTAGAGTTTTGTTGTGGTAAAAGTTAGTTGCAAAACAAAGAAAGACACACAGGAATAAAAGTGAATAAGTACGGAAAAAAAGGAAGTAATTTTCAGGCCTCGGTGTCAGGGAAGTAGAGCTCGTCCTCAAAGTCTATGAATTGAGACGGGATTAGGTCTGGTGAGAGAGAAGAACTTCCGTTGGCGTCACCTAAGTCGGTGTCCTCTTCTTCCTGCATGCATTCACATATTTTGTAATCGGGTGGTATGAAGTGCTGATTCATCTTGATTATTGTTAACCTCTCCACATTTTTGGGTAAAAGGCGGGTCCTTTTTGAAGTTACAATGGCACCAGCAGCACTGAAAACATGTTCAGAAGACACGCTTGCGAGTGGGCAAGACAAATAATTTAGAGCCAAGTTGGTGATCAGTCGCCATCCAGACCTTTTCATATACCAATATGCCAATGGGTTCTCATTATGACAGACCTCTGTTGGGTCATCCAGATAGGCCTGCACCACCGACTCAAGGTTCTCCATGGTTGATCGACTTTGCGTAACATCTGCGAACTTTGCAAAAGTGGACCGAGCAAACCCTTGCTGAGTTAGCCAATCCCCTTCCGACAATATTTGTGGGGGCGGCCTGGTGCAGGTGAGGATGATGATACGGTTGCTGGTGTCGTTAACGGCTGTGAGGGAACGTGACTCCCTTCGGCCGCGGATTGAGAAGTCGAACTTGACGCCGGATGGCCTGCTGATTCAGTTTTACTTGTGCTACCTCCTTTAAGGTTCTGCCGCTCTTTTTCGAACCGAGTGGCTGACACAGCTAGCCAATGTTTGTACTTTGAAACATCTGCTTCATCAAAAGGAATGAATGCTTTGCTAGCCACTGCCTTTTTGTACTGTGGATCCAGAATAGTGGCACAAATGTAATGTTGTTCTGTATGTATGTTTTTAAGCCTTTCATTGAGAAGTAGGCGCCTTAATAACTTCTCCGCCAAATCATATGCTTCTCGCTTTTCACCATCATCTCTGAACGTTGAAGACACGTCCTTCAGTTGGTGCTCTAGCATGCACAACAATGGGATAGCTTTGCTCAAAGAACAGTCCTCCCTGCTGACTTCACGCATGAAGAGCTCAAAAGGACGAAGCATGTCTGTCAGGCTTGCAATTAGCTTCCATTCCTCCAACTCTAGCCTCATCTCTTTGTGAGTAGAACCCAGTTTATAGACATAATCATTTATTACCTCCCACTGCTCAGACAGACGCTCAAGCATGTAAAAGGTTGAGTTCCAACGTGTTGCCACCTCCTGGATGAGTCCTTTGACTGGCAGTCTACGTTCATGTTGAATGGTCCTCAGCTCCTTCCGGGCCTTAAAAGAATGGCTGAAATGTGTGCAGATTCTTCGGCAGGTGGTCAGTAACTTGCTGACTGTGTTTTCATTTTTCAAGAAATCTTGCACCACAATGTTAATACTGTGCGCCAAACACGGCACTCTGAAATAGCCACCTTGCTGCATGGCCTTAACTATATTACTGCCATTATCCGTGGAAACATAACCAACTATGCGATTTCTTGGATGCAGCCATTCAGAGACCTTCCTATCAAACTCCTCCAAAAGGTTAGGTGCAGTATGAGATTTCTCCATGGCAAACATGCCTACTGTTGCATGTTTGCGAGTAGCTTGAAAAACTTCCTCCGTGTCAACACCTGCTTGTAACTGTTGTTCGACCCCTGCAAAAGAGACCCAGTGTGCAGTGATGCACATGTAATCAAGGGCTTGGCAACTGGTCCACATGTCTGTTGTCATGTGGATAGTGTGAAAAGCACTCTTCAGAATAGCTGCGCCAATCACCTTCAGCACATCTTGATGTAGTGCTGGAACAGCAACCCTGGCAAAATATGACCGGCTAGGAACCTTCCATTTAGTGCAGATTGTTGCCACAAATTCACGAAAACCCACCCCTTCCACGAAAGAGAAAGGGAGAAGGTCCAGCGCTAGCATTTTAGCCAGCTTTGCATTATACAGTTGGGTGGTTGCGTTCAAATGGCGCATCCGACCAAAACACGCTGCTAATGGTGGGCTGGACCATTTTACGTGATGATGATGATGATGCAGACTTCAAACCAGTTAGGCTCATTGATTTAGTTTTTTGCATTCGTGTCTGTCCCTGACTCTCAGTGTGCATCATACATGTTGCAGGGGTAGAGGGTGTGAGGGCTCCCACTGCAGTGCTGCTGCCAGGGGTACTGGGTGTACCAGAAAAAATGTTGGTGGGTTCTTGACTTCCCTCCTGCACAATCGGCCTCTCGTCAGCATCAGATGCAATGTCAATGGATACATTTGGATCAGTTCTACTTTGGACTTCCTGGATCTTACTTAGGTGCGCATTCCACTGGATAGGGTGGTGTTTTTTGAGATGACCTCTCTGGCCTCCGGTACCATAGTTGGTACCAAGCTTACCCCGACTAACTGATACTTTACAAATCGAACAAACGACCATGTTTTCCGCCTTTTTGCTAACAGTAAAGAAGTCCCAAACTGGGGACTGGAGATGTCTGCTGGTGGTGGAGGTGCAACTTTGACTTTCAATGCCAGATGAAGTGGAAGATGGGCGCTGCTGAATTCGTTTCTGTTGTTCACTTACAGCACCACTACTTGAGGTAATGGAGGTCGAGCTGGATGGAGGTCCCTGCCGGCCCATCTGACGAGAAAATATGGAAGCTGTAGGTCGTGTTGGTGTTGTAGTTAACTGCGTTGGTGGTGGTACCAGTGCCACGTCGCCCACATCCCGCTCAGCAGCCATTCGGGCTAGGGTTAAAATGTTTGTCTGCTGCATGCCCGCTGTGGCTAGAGTGACGTCTGTGATGACTGGGTCATCGTCAGACTGTTCATCAGCAGCAGAAGGCACCACTTCTTGTTCATCGTCATCAACCATAAGTCGAAGCCTTGCGGGAACCTTCCTTTTAGGCTTAGCTACCTTTGTCGGTTCATGGCGTGCCTCACTGTCAGAGTACATTGCTGGGTTCCAATCACGATCAAGGTCATCAGAATGAAGGGGGCTTGAAGAAGAACTTGTAGTAGTAGAAGTAGCACCCCTCCTTAACCTTTTTCTTGCTGGGGATCTGGAAGACAATGGATCATCCTCAGGAGGAGTGGCTTCCTCGGATGATTCTTCCATTTGAATATCAATTTCCTGATGTGTCCCTACTTCTGGAGGAACAAGCGTTGTAGGCAGTTGTGCCGCTCCATGAACCTCTAGTTGCACCTCTCCATGCACCTCTACTTGCGCTTCTCCTTGTGCATGTACTTGCGCCTCTCCTTGCCCATGTACTTGCGCCTCTCCTTGCCCATGTACTTGCGCCGTTCCTTGCCCATGTACTTGCGCCTCTCCTTGCCCATGTACTTGCGCTTGTACTAGTTGCACTTGTGGTTGTCATTGTGGCTGTGGTTGTTGAACACTCGTAAGCTGAGTTACACCCGGCGTTAATTGGATGGTACTTTCTTGTGATGAGCCAACATCACTGGTCGATGGTGATTGAACAACCAAAGTGGCTGCCGCAGCAGCACTCATGGTCTTGGACCTAACTTGGCGTGGTGGCACTGAGCCCAATGTAGCGGAGGTGCTGCTTCCAGCTTGGTCCCTGGCGGACACCGCTGCTGCAGCAGGCGTATTTTTTTTTTCCCAAAAAAGGTGTCGGTTGGCACACCAGTCTCCTTGGTAGGTGGTGCGACTTGCTTCTTCTGCTCCTTCTTACTGGCAGTGGCACTAGCAACTTTTTTCGCGGAGGCGCTGCGGCCACCTTTCTTTGGGGCCATCTTCTTCAGATGTCAACTCAGAACAGCAGGCCGCAGTTGCACGAGTTGCAGAGTTGTCTTGTCTGTGGCCACACGTGACATCATGTGACGTTGTGCTGCACACACCGCTGCAGGACTTCTTCCTGGCACTGGTGGTTCTCTTGTGCACCTAAAAGCAAGGGAAGACAGAGGAACATCAGTTATACACCCCAAAAAGTCGAAAAACACTCAAAAATCACCACAATCCAATGCCATCCATGCCCTCAATGATGTTTAAATTCAAGACACCCCACAGAAAGACTTGATCCATGCACCACTGAGTGCCCCTGGGCAAAATGGATGAAAGCAAGGCAAAATGGGTGCAGGCCTGAGCACACTGCCTGCCTTCAAAATGGCCCCTTGACCCCCACCACATGGCCCGGCCCTGCCTGTACCAGCCCTCAAAATGGCCCCCACCCACATGGCCATGCCCCAACAACATCCCCAAAAAATTGAAAAACACATACAAGATCACCACAATCCAATGCCATCCATGCCCTCAATGATGTTTACATTCAAGACACCCCACAGAAAGACTTGGTCCATGCACCACTGAGTACCCCTGGGCATAATGGATGAAAGCAAGGCAAAATGGGTGCAGGCCTGAGCACACTGCCTGCCTTCAAAATGGCCCCTTGACCCCCACCACATGGTCAGGCCCTGTCTGTACCAGCCCTCAAAATGACCCCCACCCACATGGCCATGCCCCAACAACACCCCAAAAAATCGAAAAACACATACAAATCACCACAATCCAATGCCATCCATGCCCTCAATGATGTTTACATTCAAGAAACCCAACAGAAAGACTTGGTCCATGCACCACTGAATACCCCTGGGCATAATGGATGAAAGCAAGGCAAAATGGGTGCAGGCCTGAGCACACTGCCTGCCTTCAAAATGGCCCCTTGACCCCCACCACATGGCCAGGCCCTGCCTGTACCAGCCCTCAAAATGGCCCCCACCCACATGGCCATGCCCCAACAACACCCCAAAAAATCGAAAAACACTAAAATCACCACAATCCATTGCCATTCATGCCCTCAATGATGTTTAAATTCAAGACACCCCACAGAAAGACTTGGTCCATGCACCACTCACTACCCCTGGGCCTACTGGCTAGTGAGGCTTTACAGGCACCCAAAAATAAAATACAAAAACAACATATAACAGTGAGCTAAAATTCCATGACATAAATGAGAATTAAGTTGAAAGAAAATCACAGAAACAGTTGTATCATGCACCCATGACTAACCCTGGGCCTACTGGATACTGTGGCTAGCTACCCACCACAATATATATTTTGTTAAAGTTGTGAAAAAAGTTTTAGAACTGGAGTTGCCTCAACTGCAATGCCCCAAACAAACAACACCAACTTACTTGTAAAATCTCAAGTCCAAAAGTGATCCAACCTCCAAAGTCCAAAAAGTCCTCAAATACAACCAGCAGCCACAAAAAGTAATCCATCCAGCTCCACAGCCAAATGAAAAGTGACCAGGACATGGACAAAGCACTGGGAGGAGCCTGCTGGACAGGAACAGGAAGTTGGAGACTCTGGGGCACTACCTTCCTCCCACCCCACCCCAAAAAATGGACTCCTGCACCAAAAAGTGCAGCCAAATGTCAATCTGAGGAGTTATTCTGATCAAAATCATCATTTCACAAGGTTTATGCTTCCTGCGGTGGATTTCTTGTGCAGAATTGCAATTTTTGCAATTTCGGGAACGCGAGCTGTTCAAACCTCCCGCCGGAAGTCAGCTGCGCGCCGTCGCGGGCCTTTATGACATACTCGCGTTGTCAAATTCTCGCCGTGCAAGATGGCAAGCCCCGATAACGTAATTGCGTTCGAAAAACTCTCGCGCGATCACACAGCAAGATCGAAAATGGCGCAGCACACGCAAAAATCGGGAGAAAAACAACTCGGCGGACTCAGAATCACGGTAAGTCAACGCCGCGTGCGCGATATAGTATTTTTCAAGCGCGACCAAGCAAAATAATTCGTAGCTTGCGAATTTGCGGATTATTGGGTAAATTCGCGCGGATCGCGAAATCGTCAAAAATCCGCAAATTCGCCCGCAAAACGGATTTTACGCCCACACTTAGAGCAAAGAGCAGGGGTGATAGCGGGCATCCCTGCCTTGTGCCTCTCTCGATGCCAAAACTCCGCGAACTATAGCCATTTACTCGCACCACTGCCGTGGGGAATTTATAACAATTAAAAATGAGAGTGCGAAACTTCTCCCCGATACTGACCTTCGCTAGGACCATCTCTAGGTACGGCCAATGAACCCAGTGGAATGCCATTTCGGCGTCCACCGCCAGCATCATAATCTCTCCAGGGATTCGGGAGTTTTTTTCTATGAGGTGGACAACCCTCTTGGTGGGATAAAACCCGCCTGGTCTGGGTCTATAAGTCCGGCAAGCGGGGGCCCAGTCGGGCCGCCAGGATGCTCGTGTATAATTTAAGGTCCATGTTTAGCAATGATATGGGCCTGTACGATCCGCATTTGGCCCTGTCCTTTCCTGGTTTGGGGATGACCGTGAGGGACGCATGCAGAAGGTCAGGGGGGATGGCGCCGGGTTCCGAAAAGGTGTTAAAAAGGCGGGTGAGAATCGGTGCTAGCGTTGTGCAGAATGTTTTGTAAAAAAGGGCTGTGAAGCCATCCGGCCCCGGAGCCTTCCCCTGCTTAAGTTTGGCAATGGCGGAGATCACTTCTTCAATGCGGATATCCCTGTCAAGGTGTTCCGACTGTGAAGGTGCTAGAGAGGGAAGTGTGACAGATTCCAGGTATTCGGCAGCCGCCGATCCGTCTAATGGGTCGCTGGTATAAAGAGTTGCGGAAAATTTGCGGAAAGTTTCCGCAATCTCAGCGTCCTCTGTAACTATGGACACATCGGGCGGGAGAGTTCTTTTACTATCTGTTGTTGGCACATGACTCGGAGCCTACTTGCCAAGAGGCGGCCACATCTGTCCCCTCCAGTGTAATAGGCATGTCGCAGCCGCAGGGCTGCACATTCCGCGCGGTCCATATCTAGCGTGTCAGAAGGTGTCTTGCTACTTTGTGTTGTTTCCATATTCTAGGTGCCCCAGTTCGTTGGTGTATTCGCTCAAGCTCCTGCACCCTTTGTGTGAGATCATCCCGCTTGCGTCCCTATTCTCTGCGGAGGAGAGAGCCAAAAATTCCCCTCGGATAACCGCCTTCATGGCCGCCCATTGTGTCACCCGCGTCGTGTCATTGTTAGCGTTGTGGGTCAGGTAGTCTTGGATAGTGTCCTGAATGTGTTTCACCACATCCTTCCTTTGCAGCAAAGCGTCCCGAAGATGCCAGACCCTGGAAGGATATGAGGCAGGCGGCAAAGTGAGTGTGGTGGTGACTGGTGCATGGTCCGAGAGCAAGAGTACCCCTATCTCCGTCGAGGTGGACAGAGTGCAAACCGGGCTAGTGACTGGGAGATGGTCCAGCCTGGCGTAGGTTTTGTGTGCATTGGAATAATAAGAGTATTCCCTATTGTGTGGATGTGTGCGGTTCCAAAGATCATGGAGGTCCAGCTCTACCATCCGGTCAGTGCAACTGGAAGAGAACTCTCTGGTTTGGGGAGTGCATTGTGCAGACTATCCAGGACCGTGTCAAACACCATATTGAAGTCTCCCCCTAGTATGATGTGCCTATCCGGCGTGTCCGTGATATCTGTAAGGGCTGAGTGTTAAAAGTGTTCCTGGCCTTCGTTAGGACCATATATGGACCCAATTGTAAACAGGAGACCCCCTAAGGCAAAGTGGTACGCTAGTAGTCTCCCTTTCTGCTCTGCGCATTTATGTAAAACTTCCCTTTTAAATGACCGTGCCACCAGGATTGCCACCCCTGCAGTCTTGTTGGGGGAGGAGAAGAATTGAGTTGGGAACTTGCGGGAGCGAAGCCTATAACAGTCTCGGGCCATCAGGTGAGTTTCCTGTAGTATGCAGATATCTGCCTGGGCGCTCTCTAATAGGTATGCTACATCAGGAGGATGCTTCACTCAGTGGTGCCTGCCTTGACCGTCTGCATGGCCCTGCCGCAAGCATGTCCCAAAAATCCGTTCCGCTCAAGAATTTGCGATTTTTCGATACTTTCGCGAGATTTGCGAAATACCGAAAAACAGCAAATTTTGCAAACATAACGGATGTTTGGCCCAAGCTTGAGGTAGTGCCATGCAGAGGGGCAAGGCAGGCACCACTGAGTGAATCAACCTGATGTAGTATACCTAGGGTCTTTGTCAGACAGACAAAGCATATCTAAGTGTATGCAGCAAGCCACATAGCCCCAATTTTACATGAACTGCTGTCTGGAGTGGACTCTGCCTGGCATACCAACAACAGTACACTGCCTCGCCCTCGACCAATACATACCACGAATAGACAGACATGTAGTCCTGCTGTAGTAGTTGTTGTAGACTGGTTTACCTGTTTGGCACTCAAGAATTGGCCATTGTTCTTCCGTAAATCGACGCTGATGATCCACCCATCCAAGTGAGTGACTGTAAAGAAAAAAGATATATTATTTAATCAATCATCATGGTATATTGGCAAGTGAGTCCGCTCCAAGGTCATTCTACATATTTTGTGAAATGCAATATAGTGGCCCCTGAATTTGAAGTACAATTTTAATCAAACAAGGTAAAAAAAACAGAGTTGTTGACATGAGGTACAATTACTGTGTGAAAGATTAAATAATAACTAAGACAAGACATATGAATCATCATTTCATGCACAAAAAACAAACAGCAATTGGTTTCATCAGAGCCAGACAGCCATTGCTGTCCACTGCATGCCATCTTCTCAATTATTCATTACCTGTTCTACTTTTTGTCCGCATTTTCTTCGGAAAGTGAGGGCCCACAGGGCAGCCTCTCCTGTCAATATCAGAAGTAACTCTGTCAGCAATCAGCAAGCATGTAGTCAGTCAGTTATTTCAGTCCCACTTGAGGGGACTCCTCTACGAAGACAAAGTTTATTTTTTCTCCATAATCCATCCATCTGCCTTTAGGGAAATGGATAGGGGGAGTCTGGAGGAGGAGGATAGAGGATCATGATTGAGTTGTGAACTTGTGAACAACAGGAATGCAGTCTGCGGCACCTTCAAATCAATAAGGGAAATAAGATGAAGACAGTGCTGATGATGGACTTGTTGTGATTAGGTGATTAGAGGTTTGTTGTGGTAACAGTTGCAAAACAAAGAAAGACACATAGGAATAAAAGTGAATAAGTACGGAAAAAAAGGAAGTAATTTTCAGGCCTCGCTGTCAGGGAAGTAGAGCTCGTCCTCAAAGTCTATGAATTGAGACGGGAGTAGGTCTGGTGAGAGAGAAGAACTTCCGTTGGCGTCACCTAAGTCGGTGTCCTCTTCTTCCTGCATGCATTCACGTATTTTGTAATCGGGTGGTATGAAGTGCTTATTCATCTTGATTATTGTTAACCTCTCCACATTTTTGGGCAAAAGGCGGGTCCTTTTTGAAGTTACAATGGCACCAAAAAGACACGCTTGCGAGTTATGTTATGTTATGTTATTATGTTTTTATAAAGCGCCTTATCACCCCGAGGTATCTAAGCGCTAACAGTGGACACACAACACCAATAAGAACACTAAGCCTCCCACTATAGTGGCCCCCATGCTTCCAAGAAGAGCACCGTCTTCAGATTCTTTCTGAAGGTAAGAAGATTAGTTTCTTTCCTCAGTTTAACTGGAAGCGAATTCCATACTCGGGGAGCCGTGCTTGACAAAGCTCTGCCGCCCTTGGATACTAGGTTGAACCTAGGGCACATCAAATTAAATGCCTCAGCAGACCGAAGGGTCCTGTTTGGTGCATATTTAGTCAGCCGATCCTTAATATAGATAGGGGCTGAGCCATGGACCGCTTTATGAGCAATACATAGGCTCTTGAATTTAACTCTCTGAGCAATTGGCAGCCAGTGTAGGTCCTGAAGTAAGGGCGTTGCCCTAGTGCGCCGAGGCTTATTAAAAATAAGCCTGGCCGCATCATTCATTACTACCTGGAGTCTGGCTAGAAGATTGTTAGGCAGACCCAGACATAAGGAGTTACCGTAGTCCAGCCGCGCCAAAATTAGAGTGGAAACAGCCAGCCTAAGAGTAGAGACGGACAGCAGTAAGGAAAATTTCCGAAGCGAGTGGGCAAGACAAATAATTTAGAGCCAGGTTGGTGATCAGTCGCCATCCAGACCTTTTCATATACCAATATGCCAATGGGTTCTCATTATGACAGACCTCTGTTGGATCATCCAGATAGGCCTGCACCACCGACTCAAGGTTCTCCATGGTTGATCCACTTTGCGTAACATCTGCGAACTTTGCAAAAGTGGACCGAGCAAACCCTTGCTGAGTTAGCCAATCCCCTTCCGACAATATTTGTGGGCGGCCTGGTGCAGGTGAGGATGATGACACGGTTGCTGGTGTCGTTAACGGCTGTGAGGGAACGTGACTCCCTTCTAAGCATGGGCGGATTTTGCAGATCCACGATTCACGGATTTGCGTATTCACGGATCGTGGATCCGCAAAATCCGCGTATTTGCGGATTAGCGGATTTGCGGATTTGGGGCGGGGCTTCCATGCGAGTGCACATGCCTCTTGTGTGTATAAAAGGTCAGAGACCGATCAGAGCAGCGGATGAAGAAGATACAGAAGCTCCTGGCCACAGGAACAGCACGAGGATTGCGCTCGTGAAAGTCAAGGATGCAAAGGCCTCTGTCCAGCATCACAGCTGATTAGCGATGGTACATTTGGGAAGAGGGCACAGCTGCCCAGCCTTGACAACGCTCACGATTGTTTTTTGGGCCGATGAATGAGTCACTGAATTTAAGCTTCAACTAGGGCACATGCTTAAATGATATCTGTAAGTGCTTCCGGTTGAGGTTTAATTTTTGTGCCAGGACCATCGTGCCAGAATGAACCCTGCCCTTCATATTTATTCAAGAAGACGCCACCGTTTTGTGCCATACCTCGTTGGCTAAATGTATAGTGCTTTCACTACACTACACTACAGCTGCCTAAAGAGCCAGAGAGTTGTCTACAGTGACCAGGTGTGTGTTACTATGCAATAGCGCCGAAGGGCGCAGGGGTCCCTTGAGTGAGCTATAAAATCTCCTGTCCACAGGAACAGCACGAGGATTGCGCTTGTGAAAGTCAAGGATGCAAAGGCCTCTGTCCAGCATCACAGCCGATTTTCGATGGTATATTTGGGAAGAGGGCACAGCTGCCCAGCCTTGACAACGCTCACGATTGTTTTTGGGCCGATGAATGAGTCACTGAATTTAAGCTTCAACTAGGGCACATGCTTAAATGATATCTGTAAGTGCTTCCGGTTGAGGTTTAATTTTTGTGCCAGGACCATCGTGCCAGAATGAACCCTGCCCTTCATATTTATTCAAGAAGACGCCACCGTTTTGTGCCATACCTCGTTGGCTAAATGTATAGTGCTTTCACTACACTACACTACAGCTGCCTAAAGTGCCAGAGAGATGTCTACAGCGACCAGGTGTGTGTTACTATGCAATAGCGCCGAAGGGCGCAGGGGTCCCTTGAGTGAGCTATAAAAGCTCCTGTCCACAGGAACAGCACGAGGATTGCGTTCGTGAAAGTCAAGGATGCAAAGGCCTCTGTCCAGCATCACAGCCGATTTTCGATGGTATATTTGGGAAGAGGGCACAGCTGCCTGGCCTGTTAACTATTTTAGGATGGCGCCGGCAAGCTGCCAGCGCCATCCTAAAATAGTTACTAAATTAGCTTCAACAGGAAGCTCGAATAGATAAAATAAAGCAGATGCACGAGCGCCTGCTTGATTTTATCTATTAGTGCTTCCTGTTGAAGCTAATTTAGTAACTATTTTACGATGGCGCTGGCAGCTTGCCGGCGCCATCGTAAAATAGTTACAACAACAGGCCAGCAAGGCTTGAACTTTTGGCCTCGGAATCCGCCGCTCGCGGATTGCGAATTTTCGGTAAATTCGCGGATCGCGGATTTACCAAAAATTCGCAAAATCCGCGAGCGTAGCGGATTTTGCGCTCATGCTTACTCCCTTCGGCCGCGGATTGAGAAGTCGAACTTGACGCCGGATGGCCTGCTGATTCAGTTGTACTTGTGCTACCTCCTTTAAGGTTCTACCGCTCTTTTTCGAACCGAGTGGCTGACACAGCTAGCCAATGTTTGTACTTTGAAACATCTGCTTCATCAAAAGGAATGAATGCTTTGCTAGCCACTGCCTTTTTGTACCGTGGATCCAGAATAGTGGCACAAATGTAATGTTGTTCTGTATGCATGTTTTTAAGCCTTTCATTGAGAAGTAGGCGCCTTAATAACTTCTCCGCCAAATCATATGCTTCTCGCTTTTCACCATCAACTCTGAACGTTGAAGACAAGTCCTTCAGTTGGTGCTCTAGCATGCACAACAATGGGATAGCTTTGCTCAAAGAACAGTCCTCCCTGCTGACTTTACGCGTGAAGAGCTCAAAAGGACGAAGCATGTCTGTCAGGCTTGCAATTAGCTTCCATTCCTCCAACTCTAGCCTCATCTCTTTGTGAGTAGAACCCAGTTTATAGACATAATCATTTATTACCTCCCACTGCTCAGACAGACGCTCAAGCATGAAAAGGTTGAGTTCCAACGTGTTGCCACCTCCTGGATGAGTCCTTTGACTGGCAGTCTACGTTCATGTTGAATGGTCCTCAGCTCCTTCCGGGCCTTAATTTTATGGCTGAAATTTGTGCAGATTCTTCGGCAGGTGGTCAGTAACTTGCTGACTGTGTTTTCATTTTTCAAGAAATCTTGCACCACAATGTTAATACTGTGCGCCAAACACGGCACTCTGAAATAGCCACCTTGCTGCATGGCCTTAACTATATTACTGCCATTATCCGTGGAAACATAACCAACTATGCGATTTCTTGGATGCAGCCATTCAGAGACCTTCCTATCAAACTCCTCCAAAAGGTTAGGTGCAGTGTGAGATTTCTCCATGGCAAACATGCCTACTGTTGCATGTTTGCGAGTAGCTTGAAAAACTTCCTCTGTGTCAACACCTGCTTGTAACTCTTGTTCGACCCCTGCAAAAGAGACCCAGTGTTCAGTGATGCACATGTAATCAAGGGCTTGGCAACTGGTCCACATGTCTGTTGTCATGTGGATAGTGTGAACAGCACTCTTCAGAATAGCTGCGCTAATCACCTTCAGCACATCTTGATGTAGTGCTGGAACAGCAACCCTGGCAAAATAGGACCGGCTAGGAACCTTCCATTTAGTGCAGATTGTTGCCACAAATTCACGAAAACCCACCCCTTCCACGAAAGAGAAAGGGAGAAGGTCCAGCGCTAGCATTTTAGCCAGCTTTGCGTTATACAGACGTACCGTTGGGTGGTTGCGTTCAAATGGCGCATCCGACCAAAACACGTTGCTAATGGTGGGCTGGACCATTTTACGTGATGATGATGATGATGCAGACTTCAAACCAGTTAGGCTCATTGATTTAGTTTTTTGCATTGGTGTCTGTCCCCGACTCTTAGTGTGCATCATACATGTTGCAGGGGTAGAGGGTGTGAGGGCTCCCACTGCAGTGATGCTGCCAGGGGTACTGGGTGTACCAGAAAAAATGACGGTCGTCTCTTGACTTCCCTCCTGCACAATCGGCCCCTCATCAGCATCAGATGCAATGTCAATGGATACATTTGGATCAGTTCTACTGTGGACTTCCTGGATCTTACTTAGGTGCGCATACCACTGGATAGGGTGGTGTTTTTTTAGATGAACTCTCTGGCCTCCGGTACCATAGTTGGTACCAAGCTTACCCCGACTAACTGATACTTTACAAATCGAACAAACGACCATGTTTTCCGCCTTTTTGCTAACAGTAAAGAAGTCCCAAACTGGGGACTGGAGATGTCTGCTGGTGGTGGAGGTGCAATTTTGACTTTCAATGCCAGATGAAGTGGAGGATGGGCGTTGCTGAATTTGTTTCTGTTGTTCACTTACAGCACCACTACTTGAGGTAATGGAGGTCGAGCTGGATGGAGGTCCCTGCCGGCCCTTCTGACGAGAAAATATGGAAGCTGTAGGTCGTGTTGGTGTTGTAGTTAACTGCGTTGGTGGTGGTACCAGTGCCACGCCGCCCACATCCCGCTCAGCAGCCATTCGGGATAGGGTTAAAATGTTTGTCTGCTGCATGCCCGCTGTGGCTAGAGTGACGTCTGTGAAGACTGGGTCATCGTCAGACTGTTCATCAGCAGCAGAAGGCACCACTTCGTGTTCATCGTCATCAACCATAAGTCGAGGCCTTGCGGGAACCTTCCTTTTAGGCTTAGCTACCTTTGCCGGCTCATGGCGTGCCTCACTGTCAGAGTGCATTGCTGGGTTCCAATCACGATCAAGGTCATCAGAATGAAGGGGGCTTGAAGAAGAACTTGTAGTAGTAGAAGTAGCACCCCTCCTTAACCTTTGTCTTGCTGTTTATCTGGAAGACAATGGATCATCCTCAGGAGGAGTGGCTTCCTTGGATGATTCTTCCATTTGAATATCAATTTCCTGATGTGCCCCTACTTCTGGAGGAACAAGCGTTGTAGGCAGTTGTGCCACTCCATGAACCTCTAGTTGCACCTCTCCATGCACCTCTACTTGCGCCACTCCTTGTGCATGTACTTGCGCCTCTCCTTGCCCATGTACTTGCGCCTCTCCTTGCCCATGTACTTGCGCCTCTCCTTGCCCATGTACTTGCGCCTCTCCTTGCCCATGTACTTGCGCTTGTATTAGTTGCACTTGTGGTTGTCGTTGTGGCTGTGGTTGTTGAACACTCGTCAGCTGAGTTACACCCGGCGTTAATTGGATGGTACTTTCTTGTGATGAGCCAACATCACTGGTCGATGGTGATTGAACAACCAAAATGGCTGCCGCAGCAGCACTCATGGTCTTGGACCTAACTTGGCGTGGTGGCACTGAGCCCAATGAAGCGGAGGTGCTGCTTCCAGCTTGGTCCCCGGCGGACACCGCTGCTGCAGCAGGCATAGTTTTTTTTCCCCAAAAAAGGTGTCGGTGGGCACACCAGTCTCCTTGGTAGGTGGTGCCACTTGTTTCTTCTGCTCCTTCTTACTGGCAGTGGCACTAGCAACTTTTTCGCGGAGGCCCTACGGCCACCTTTCTTTGGGGCCATCTTCTTCAGATGTCAACTCAGAACAGCAGGCCGCAGTTGCACGAATTGCAGAGTTGTCTTGTCTGTGGCCACACGTGACATCACGTGACTTGTGCTGCACACACCGCTGCAGGACTTCTTCCTGGCACTGGTGGTTCTCTTGTGCACCTAAAAGCAATGGAAGACAAGAGGAACATCAGTTATACACCCCAAAAAGTCGAAAAACACTCACAAATCACCACAATCCAATGCCATCCATGCCCTCTGCCTGCCTTCAAAAGGGCCCCTTGATCCCCACCACGTGGCCGGGCCATGCCTGTACCAGCCCTCAAAATGGCCCCCACCCACATGGCCATGCCCCAACAACACCCCAAAAAATTCGAAAAACACATAAAAATCACCACAATCCAATGCCATCCATGCCCTCAATGATGTTTACATTCAAGACACCCCACAGAAAGACTTGGTCCATGCACCACTGAGTACCCCTGGGCATAATGGATGAAAGCAAGGCAAAATGGGTACAGGGCTGAGCACACTGCCTTCCTTCAAAATGGCCCCTTGACCCCCACCACATGGCCAGGCCCTGCCTGTACCAGCCCTCAAAATGGCCCCCACCCACATGGCCATGCCCCAACAACACCCCAAAAAATCGAAAAACACTAAAATCACCACATTCCAATGCCATCCATGCCCAAAATGATGTTTACATTCAAGACACCCCAGAGAAAGACTTGGTCCATGCACCACTGAGTACCCCTGGGCATAATGGATGAAAGCAAGGCAAAATGGGTGCAGGCCTGAGCACACTGCCTGCCTTCAAAATGGCCCCTTGACCCCCACCACATGGCCAGGCCCTGCCTGTACCAGCCCTCAAAATGGCCCCCACCCACATGGCCATGCCCCAACAACACCCCCAAAAATCGAAAATCACATAAAAATCACCACAATCCAATGCCATCCATGCCCTCAATGATGTTTACATTCAAGACACCCCGCAGAAAGAGTTGGTCCATGCACCACTGAGTACCCCTGGGCATAATGGATGAAAGCAAGGCAAAATGGGTGCAGGCCTGAGCACACTGCCTGCCTTCAAAATGGCCCCTTGACCCCCAGCACATGGCCAGGCCCTACCTGTACCAGCCCTCAAAATGGCCCCCACCCACATGGCCATGCCCCAACAACACCCCAAAAAATCGAAAAACACTCAAAAATCACCACAATCCAATGCCATCCATGCCCTCAATGATGTTTAAATTCAAGACACCCCACAGAAAGACTTGGTCCATGCACCACTCACTACCCCTGGGCCTACTGGCTAGTGAGGCTTTACAGGCACCCGAAAATAAAATAAAAAAACAACATATAACAGTGAGCTAAAAATTCCATGACATAAATGAGAATTAAGTTGAAAAAAAATCACAGAAACAGTTGTATCAAGCACCCATGGCTAACCCTGGGCCTACTGGATACTGTGGCTAGCTACCCACCACAATATATATTTTGTTAAAGTTGTGAAAAAAGTTTTTGAAATGGAGTTGCCTCAACTGCAATGCCCCAAACAAACAACACCAACTTACTTGTAAAATCTCAAGTCCAAAAGTGATCCAAACTCCAAAGCCAAAAAGTCCTCAAATACAACCAGCAGCCACAAAAAGTAATCCTTCCAGCTCCACAGCCAAATGAAAAGTGACCAGGACATGGACAAAGCACTGGGAGGAGCCTGCTGGACAGGAACAGGAAGTTGGAGACTCTGGGGCACTACCTTCCTCCCACCCCACCCCACAAAATGGACTCCTGCACCAAAAAGTGCAGCCAAATGTCAATCTGAGGAGTTATTCTGATCAAAATCATCATTTTCACAAGGTTTATGCTTCCTGCGGTGGATTTCTTGTGCAGAATTGCAATTTTTGCAATTTCGGGAACGTGAGCTGTTCAAACCTCGCGCCGGAAGTCAGCTGCGCGCCGTCGCGGGCCTTTATGACGTACTCGCTTTGTCAAACTCTCGCCTTTCAAGATGGCAAGCCGCGATAACGTAATTATGTTCGAAAAACTCTCGCACGATCACGCAGCAAGATCGAAAATGGCGCAGCGCACGCAAAATTCGGGAGAAAAACAACTCGGCGGACTCAGAATCACGGTAAGTCAATGCCGCACGCGCGATATAGTATTTTTCAAGCGCGACCAAGCAAAATAATTCGTAGCTTGCGAATTTGCTGATTATTGGGTAAATTCGCTCGGATCGCGAAATCGTCAAAAATTCACAAATTCGCCCGCGAAACGGATTTTACGCCCACACTTAGAGCAAAGAGCAGGGGTGATAGCGGGCATCCCTGCCTCGTGCCTCTCTCGATGCCAAAACTCTGCGAACTATAGCCATTTACTCGCACCACTGCCGTGGGGAATTTATAACAATTAAAAATGAGAGTGCGAAACTTCTCCCCGATACCGACCTTCGCTAGGACCATCTCTAGGTACGGCCAATGAACCCGGTGGAATGCCTTTTCGGCGTCCACCGCCAGCATCATAATCTCTCCAGGGATTCAGGAGGTTTTTTCTATGAGGTGGACAACCCTCTTGGTGTGATCCACCGTCTGGCGGTCGGGGATGAAACCCGCCTGGTCTGGGTCTATAAGCCCGGCAAGTGGGGGCCCAGTCGGGCCGCCAGGATGCTCGTGTATAATTTAAGGTCCACATTTAGCAATGATATGGGCCTGTACGATCCGCATTTGGCCCTGTCCTTTCCTAGTTTGGGGATGACCGTGAGGGACGCACCCAGAAGGTCAGGGGGGATGGTGCTGGGTTCCGAAAAGGTGTTAAAAAGCCGGGTGAGAATCGGTGCTAGCGTTGTGCAGAACGTTTTGTAAAAAAGGGCTGTGAAGCCATCCGGCCCCGGAGCCTTCCCCTGCTTAAGTTTGGCAATGGCGGAGATCACTTCTTCAATGCGGATATCCCTGTCAAGGTGTTCCAACTGTGAAGGTGCTAGAGAGGGAAGTGTGACAGAGTCCAGGTATTCGGCCGCCGCCGAGCCGTCTAATGGGTCGCTGGTATAAAGAGTCGCGAAAAATTTGCGGAACGTTTCCGCAATCTCAGCGTCCTCTGTAACTATGGACACATCGGGGAGGGAGAGTTCTTTTACTATCTGTTGTTGGCGCATGACTCGGAGCCTACTTGCCAAGAGGCGGCCACATCTGTCCCCTCCAGCGTAATAGGCATGTCGCAGCCGCAGGGCTGCACATTCCGCCCGGTCCATATCTAGCGCTGTCAGAAGGTGTCTTGCTATGTTGAGTTGTTTCCATATTCTAGGTGCCCCAGTTCGTTGGTGTATTCGCTCAAGCTCCTGCACCCGTTGTGTGAGATCATCCCGCTTGCGTCCCTATTCTCTGCGGAGGAGAGAGCCAAAAATTCCCCTCGGATATCCGCCTTCATGGCCGCCCATTGTGTCACCCGCGTCGTGTCATTGTTAGCGTTGTGGGTCAGGTAGTCTTGGATAGTGTCCTGAATGTGTTTCACCACATCCTTCCTTTGCAGCAAAGCATCCTGAAGACCCTAGAAGGATATGAGGCAGGCGGCAAAGTGAGTGTGGTGGTGACTGGTGCATGGTCCGAGAGCGAGAGTACCCCTATCTCCGTCGAGGTGGACAGAGTGCAAACCGGGCTAGTGACTAGGAGATGGTCCAGCCTGGCGTAGGTTTTGTGTGTATTGGAATAATAAGAGTATTCCCTATCGTGTGGATGTGTGCGGTTCCAAAGATCATGGAGGTCCAGCTCTACCATCCGGTCAGTGCAGCTGGAGGAGAACTCTCTGGTTTGGGGAGTGCGTTGTGCAGACCTATTCAGGACTGTGTCAAACACCATATTGAAGTCTCCCCCTAGTATGATGTGCCTATCCGGCGTGTCCGTGATATCTGTAAGGGCTGAGTATTAAAAGCGTTCCTGGCCTTCGTTAGGACCATATATGGACCCAATTGTAAACAAGAGACCCCCTAAGGCAAAGCGGTACGCTAGTAGTCTCCCTTTCTGCTCTGCGCATTTATGTAAAACTTCCCCTTTAAATGACCGTGCCACCAGGATTGCCACCCCTGCAGTCTTGTTGGGGCCAGAGGAGAAGAATTGAGTTGGGAACTTGCGGGAGCGAAGCCTATGACAGTCTCGGGCCATCAGGTGAGTTTCCTGTAGTAAGCAGATGTCTGCCTGGGCGCTCTCTAATAGGGACAAAATCGCACGCCGCTTAACAGGGTTATTTAAACCCCGTACGTTAAGGGTCAGGATCCTAAGGGTTGTAGGCGGCATGTTTAACACTGGAATCAGACCTGCCAGTCCCCGAACCTGGGGAGGTGCGAGACGCTGGAGTGTGACCTAGATTAGGACGACCAAAATGGAGCACTGGACAACCCACCCTCCACCCTTCTCTTCCTGCAAACAGTTCTTGAACATCCACCTTCCCTGCCCCCCCACCCAGTCTCTGAACTCCACCCCCCCCCCAACCCTCCCACCTCCCTTCCCACCCTAACCCCAACTGGAGACCCCAAAAAGCAAACCATGGTCCCAGGCCTGTCGGAACTAGCTCAGACCTGTGGTAGAAACGTCTGGAGGGTAATGTGGCAGTGGCGACCCCGCTGGCTCCCCCGCCCGTCCCCCCACCCGTGTGGGCATGGAGCGATGAATGCAAACCCCACGTCGATGCTGCTTCAATGCACGTTTGTCGTGTCCTTGGTTACTTCTTGTATGGCCGCCGCCTGTTCTAGGGCCATAGTCGTCGGGTCCGGTTTAATTTCCGCCTTGGGGGACCGCCGGCGCTCCACTCGTTGCCATTCGCCTCCGGACCGCAGGCTGGGTCTATCTTGCGCACCCCACGGCGACCCGGTGCCCTCTTTCTCGTCCTCCCCAGGGTCGATTCCCAGAAGTGTGCAGGTGTCTCGAAGGGAGCGAAGTTGGTGCAAGGCCCCCTTCCATTTGAAGACGAGCCGGAAGGGGTGGCCCTAGGAATAGGGGATCCCATTGTCCCGCAGGAACGTCGTGGCTACCCGAAATGCTGATCCTGGAAGTGGAGGGGTTGTTTCCGCCGGGCTTCTTGCAAGATCCTTTCCTTTAGGGGAAAATCAGGCAGGATAGCCAGGATATCTGGTGGGGGAGCAGGTGTACGCCGCGCCAGGCCAACTCTATGTGTTCTATCTATGCAGATCTCAAAGTCTGCATTTTCCCCTAAAATGTCTCTGAACAATCCCTGTAGGTATTTGGTCACGCTGTTCCCCTCCGCTTTAGGTGGCACTCCCCAGACGCGGATGTTGTTCCTCCGGGAACGGTTCTCGAGATCTTCCGTGTGTGCTTGAAGGTCCACCTGCTGCCCCTGGAGACGGGTGACCTCCTGCCTGAGAAACTCCACCTCCTCACTCCTTGCCTGGTCCGCCTCCTCCACCATCGCTACTCTTTCTCCTAGGCTATCCATATCGCGGCAGAGCTCGCGTTGTTCCCCGGCCAGTTCTTGCTTCAGGGTCTGAAAATCCTCCCTGAGGGAGTTGAAGAGGGATTCAAGGAAGGCCTTGGTGATAGGCGCCTCACCATCGTCCTGTCTCGCGCCGCTTGCTGTCGCTGGGGGGACTGGCTTTTGTCTCCTTTGGCGGCATCCTTAGCAAGCATGTCTGGAATTGTGCGGGCCCCCTTGCGCCCCGTATTGGCCATCGTGTCCTCTGACGCCTCCGGGTCGAGTCTGTGGTGACCAGCGGTGTTTTCCCAAGGCGGCCGGGTAGGTCACTGCGTCGTCTGCGCTCTTATCGTTGTCCTGCGTGTCTGCAATGGGGAACCCCTTCACCAGGGGGTGGCCCTTCCTCTGACCTTGGGTGTCCCCCTTAGGAAACCGAGCCTCTTATGCTGCTTGCGGCCACCGAGCACCTCCAGCCGTGGTCGTGTCGTAGGCCCCAGAGCCTGGGCCCGAGTTTCATGCAGGGCTAAGTCACCTGTGCTGCCTCCTGCACACCTCGTGCGCTGTCTCCCAGGGGCACAATGTCGCTGCTGCTGTGTCGGTGTTGGGTGTGGGGGCCCGCTTGAATGGGCCCGCAGATATGCCAGCGGAGCTGTGCTGCCCACCAAGCTGCTTCCCTTAGGCCCGAAACCGGGGCCTCAAGTACCGTGGTCCCCGCGGGGTGCTCTCTGGACCCAACCGTCTCCGCCTCCTGTTTCGTGCTGCACCTCGCGGCAGGACCCACCTAAATTATTTTTTTTAAACCAGAATATATTACGCTTAAGTAGCAAGCGGTGCATTTCTGTTAACAAAATCTCATTTTTAAATCACATAATTTCCGTTTTAGTCTTGACCTTTACAAATGATAAACATGAAACATGCTGGTAGACTGAAAATGCAACCCTTCTCAGGTGGTACCGTTTTGTAACTGACCGATAGCTTAATTTTATGAAATGCATTAATATTTGGCCACTTTTGTACTAATAGTAGCACACATTATTGATTGTGGTTGTCCAACCTTGTAACATGCTGTAAAAATGTATTCTTGCTGTGTCAATTGTCCTGGAGATACAAAAGAGGCGTGAGAGGAGTTGCACAGTTGTAAGTCCAAGTTGGGGCTATTTATTTTTTCTGGCTACTCTCCGGCCTGGCAGTGCCCCTGAGACCCGTGCCTTCACATAGGCAGCCTGACAGAGCTCGCTAAGCTATATTTTTACTTTCTGAAAAGAAAACGTGCAGAACATCTTGGCTTTAAACTACTTAATAAAGACAAGCTTTTTGCAATGCCCTTCAGTTGTGTAAAGGGATATATTTGTGGAGTTCCTTTGCATGCATTTAGGACAAAAATTGCTTTCAATTCCGCCAGCTTAAGGGCAGTGCGACACAGTGCCAACCATCGATTGGCAAGCTCAAGGGGGCACCCTTTGCATGATAGGCTTAGGCGAGATACCAGAAGCCTGCAGAGTTCTGACACTTCTCAGAGTATAATAATTATGACCTGATAACTCTGGTGGTTAATGCAATTGAAAGAATAGATCCATGATATTTGTAGTCTCAGTGACTCGTGATAAAGTAGAAGAGAGTGTTAATGTTCCCACTTTAAGAGATTTGTAAGAATGTAGATAGCTATTAGGTTACAGTTTTTATCACAGAGATGCTGTTTTACTTGGAATTGGATAGTTAGAATCCTTCAAATATAGCACATTAAGCTGCAAACTACATCAAAGCACTACATGCAAACTGCCTGTAAGGCACAGATTTAGAACGTTATTGTTTATTCCTCCATCTTTAATTATTCTAAGGTTGCTAGAAGCGGCTTGTTTGGGCGTAGTAATATGATTTTATTAGTGTGACAACTCCAATCTCTGCATTGTGTCAGGCTACCCATCCTGAGTTTATAGGGAAAAATTATTACCACTTTGCGCCTTGTTTAAATCACAAACATATTACAAACCTGTGTTGTTTTGGAATTTAGTTTTCAGCTCAAATCTTAAATTGAGTTGCAAAGTAGCCCTGAAGTAACATAAAGTAGCACTGTGCACTACTTTGCATCAAGGAGGCTTACCATGGGTGTTACATGGATGTTCCCATGCACCATGAATGGAATTTGATATAAACGGATTTGCATCAAAACATTATGTCTGCTCAAGGCAGGTGTAAAATTGTAGAAAATATTTTCCCCAAACCTTCCCAACTTTGGATGTATGCTGCACCGTACAGCACACTTACAAAGTGACAAAGTGTTTAACTTTGTCAAAGCATAGAATATGGTGCTGGAAAGGTACGCTTCCACTATAAAACCTATGCTTCACACATACACAACCCTTTGAACCATGGTGCAAAGTTTGTGTCCATTGGTGCAAGGCAGCCTAAGGTACATTGGCACTATAGGACAGTGCAGCCATACCATATCTAAGTAGATATGGTACTCTTGTAATCTCTCCCATTCAGTGCAACACTGAACACAGCTTGCGTTCCTGAGCTGCCTGAAAACGTAGGAAATCTATCTAGCAGAAGCCATGCGTCAATTACAAGACATAACCTGCTATGGTGTGATAACTAAAAAGGACTATCTTGCGAGCATTGACACTTTGTATGATCTGCTAAAGAAATGGCATGACAAGCAGATGTTGGAACTTGAGGAATATCTCTTTCTAAAAACTGTGAATCCGATTCTGACTTGTTTTTACCATCTGCCCAAGGTCCATAAGAACACTGTTAATCCTCCAGGGAGACCAATCATCTCCTCCAAAGGGGGATTAACTGAGAATCTTTCGAAATTCTTGGACCACTATCTGTTTGATTTTGTACTTTCATTGAAGTCGTATATTAGAGACACTTCAGACTTCATTGAAAAGGTGGAAAATTTAGACTGGCAACCAAACTATACGCTTGTAACCTTAGACATAACAAGTCTTTATACATGCATCGAGCATGAACAGGGCCTATATGCCATAGAATACTTCCTGAACAAGAGACCACTAAAATATGCTATACACAACAAGATGTTATTAGAACTTACCAAATTTTGCTTGTATAATAACATCTTTCTTTTTCAGGATGACATATACAGACAGCTATCTGGTACGGCGATGGGCTCCTGCTTCGCCCCCAGCTATGCAAATTTATTTGTTGGCTGGTGGGAGGAGCAGGTAGCCTGGGCCCCCAGGAATGCGAAATGGAACAACAAAGTGGTAGCATTGAGCAGGTATATCGATGACCTGTTCCTTGTCTGGGATGGGTCAGTAGCAGAGGCGAATGAGTACATACAAGCGCTTAATAACAATGATTGCAATTTGAAGTTCACGGGAGAGGTGAGCAAAGAAAGGGACAATTATCTGGACCTTCAGATCATTGTGAGGAATGATAAGATATGTACCCAACTTTACCGAAAACCAACGGCAGGCAATAATATATTGCACGCCTCCAGTAGTCACCCACGTAAACTTATAAATAGCATCCCCTATGGGGAATTTCTAAGACTTAGACGCAACTGTACTCTAGATGAAGACTTTGAACAAGCAGCCAGTGACAGTATGGACAGATTCTCCAAAAGGGGATATAATCCCAATCTTTTACATGATGCTCTAAGTAGAGTGAGGAGATTGTCCCGTAGTTCCCTCTTTGAAACAAAGATTCGTCCCACTATTGATGGCAAATTTCGCATGATCACACCCTATTCAGCCAACTCTTTTCGGTTAAGATCCATAATGACCAAACATTGGCATATTTTAAAAACTGACCAAATTGTTGGATCTGACATACCAGCTGCTCCACTCATAACTTTTAAAAAGGCCAGATCACTACGTGATCACTTGGTTCAGAGCCATTTGAAGCCCCTAGAGAAGAAGCAAGGGACTCTGAAAGATGCCAAGGGTTTCTTCCCGTGTGGGAAGTGCAAAGCCTGCACGGCTAGTAAAAGAACCTTGACATATGAAGTGAAGGGCTGCAAAGGGGGTAAGAAAATAAACAAGTTCATGTCTTGCCACACAGATCATGCTGTTTATTGCTTAATGTGTCCTTGTCAATTGAAATATATTGGCAGCACAATTAATCCTGTAAAATTGAGAGTGCTAGAACATATGCGGGCCATTGTGAACAGAGATTTTACGTATCCAGTGGCTCGACACTTTGCAATTAAACATGACAGCAATAGGGATCTTTTGAGATATTTTTGTTTAGACTGTGTTCCCGGAAATCCGAGGGGTGGTAACAAATTACAGACACTCAGAAGACTAGAGTCTCGATATATAATCGATCTAGAGACTAAGGCACCGGGAGGTCTGAATATGGGAGAGAAAATGTCATCACACTTGGGACAATCCTAAAATACCAGTATCTGGAGAATAGTGAATGTTAAGGTGCTTTAATGAATGGCTGAGAAGATATTTAGCGCCTTGATAATATGTATAATATAAGGGTTATTAAAAAATGTGAATTGAAAATGCACCGATTGTTTGAAAACATGTTAGGTATTATTAGATAAATCTGGGGCATGTCAAATATTGCCTGCTCATGAAATTATCCTGAGATTTATGCGGCCACTTAGGCTGCAATTGCCGATACACGGCAAGATGTTATCTGTAAATTTGTGCCTTGATGAATTACGATACTCGTATTTATGGAGATGTTATAAGTTTTATAACATCAGTCTCTCAGGAAATTGATGTCCAGGTAATTAGTGCCAGTAAGACCTCATGAATGATGTAACACGAGATAGTGCACTGTCTGTGTTACAGTTTTGCCGATACACGGCGTGATGAATTGTTAAAATAACATGATTGAAACATATATTAAGAAATTCGTTTAAATGAAATGTACACTCAAAGATGGCTCGCAAATTTGAATGTCCGCTGATGTCTGTTGTTTGTTTCAATGACCTAAACGAATACACATAATGGTGCCGCACAGTGCGTTCGGATGTGAACACTGACGAAGGGACTTTCTCCCGAAACGCGTTTGTTCCTTGAATAAACCTTTGCTGAAAGCTAAAAAACCCCGTGAGTGCTGTATTTCTTCTGAACCCGGCTGGGTATTGCAGAGGAATTGGAGCTACTATTTGTTACGCGGGACACCGCCGCGCAACAGCACCCGCTTTGAGTGACTCGTGTTATCGGTGGAAAGGAGCTTGTGTATATATATATATATATATATATATATATATATATATATATATATATATATAAACCTTTTTTTTTAAAAGGACAATGAATGCAGCCTTTCATACACCACAGGCTGAGCAATGCTGTAAACATTTTCTTTGCACACATACAAAAACAAAGCAGGAAAAACAAAGGACATTTGAACTGCTTTTAATGCACAGTAGAAACCAGAACCCTGCAAAGAGAAAAGCAAGCATTGCGTGCTCATAGGCTGCATTGTAACTCCAATGGTATAGAAAGGTGAAAAGCTAACCCAGAGTGTAGGAGAGTAGGGTCTGCTTTCCTATGGTCACCCCAATTTTTGCTTTTTGCTTCACTGGTTTTCGACTTAATGTGGCTGTGGGCCTGCTAATCAGACCCACAGCCTGCTGTAATCACCCCTTGCTTAGATATGGTATACCTATATCTAAACCTATATCTGGACACATATATGCCTATAAGTTACTCCTATGACAGGCCTTAACAATCCTGGAGGCAGAGTGCTTGGTTTTATGTGATATGGTGCTTTAGCATGAGCTGAGCCTGTCTGCAGCTTTCGGGACAATTTCCTTATAGCTGTTCCAGGGTATTGCCATACCATATACTCTTAAGTGCATTATAATCCTCGCGGTTATTGCTAACTTTGGTTTGGCTTTATCAAAACATGTAGTGTAAGGTGTCATACACTTTGGAATACTACCCCCTCACCAGTTCTGGCGACGGGGGTAGCATTCCACCCTTCTAGAGGGAGAAGACATGTTACTTTACTTAATCGCGGTTAAATCTAACCAGAGCCTCAGCATCACAAAATGGATGCTGCTGCCACAGACAGAAGTCTGGCCTCCTGCTGCTGACCGAAACTCCGGCAGGGGAGGCCTGGACAAAAGGTTTCCTGTCACAGGGAGGTGTTACACCACCCCAGACAGGAGATAGTGGATTGAGGTAGGCAGGGCGAAACTAGACACTGCCTGGGGCGCACAAGGCTCCCCATGCATAGCCCAGTTCAAACCGGTGCTGGGACACTCCTGTCCCAGCTCTGGCGCGAAACTGGACAAAGGGAAAGGGGTGTAACCACCCCCTTCCTGGGTCCCACCCATAGGAGGGACCTAGCAGGTAATCCAGCCCCTTGATTTGGAATAAAGGTAGGAGCTGTGCCCAGGAGCATTAGATTATCCTGACTGAAACTTTGATAAAGAACTCTGGACCCTTCGACATCCCACTCGACGTGGAAGACTAAAGAATCTCCCTTGTGGTCAAGGAGTGACCACCCTGTGCAAACAGGCACCATCCAGCGCCCAACAGTTTGCTTTGTTGCAGTTCCTGCCAGAACTCGAGCAACAAAGATCAACAAAACTCAGCTTCTCTGACTTCTAACAGCCTGATCCACAGTCCCAGCGAATCTGAGACCCGGGAAGGCGACGTGAAGTGTGGGGCTGGCCATCTTGAAAAGACTGCAAAGTGCTGACCGCGTAGCTCTTGAGGCATCCTCGAAGCTGTGCATTAGGGGTTAAGAAGCCTCAACCCGAGCAGCTCTTGCATGGAAGATCTACCCTCCACACTCATCGAGTGCTGTGTGGGGCCCTTTTGCATTTTCCTGCTTGACGCATTGTCCGGTCACTTGCCCGTTGGCTAGTGGCCCCAGTACCAACGAACCTTTGAATCTATTCTGATAGTCTGATTGCTCTAGATTGGCCCTCGCTCCCCTGAAATGGAGCAACCTCTCTGACCTTGCTGGTCCGAGTAAGAAGCGATCTTCAATTCCTGTGTGGGTTGCATTTGCCAAGGCCTGTTAACTCTGATCCAGAAGCTGACACCGCCGACAGCGAGAGCCTTTGTGGGACAGCTCGTGATCTACTCCTGGTCATCCTCGATGCCCCAGAGTCTATGTGGCAGCGGAGACAAGCTTCTCAACAACCACCTGATTGCGCCCAACATCGCCTGGATCCTTACTGGTTCCATCCTGGTCACTGGCTAGTGACCCAGACTCTGTCCCCTCTGCTTTTAGGTACTCTACATCTTCGATCCACCCTTGGATCCAACCGGACTCTTATCTCCTGGCCGCCTGCAGCATCTTCATCTCCAGGCTCCATAAATCTCCACCACAAACCCGACACACTTTGGCACCTATGCACCCGCTTCCAGTGGGTGAGGTAACGATCTAACACCAGTGCTTTTGTAGTGGTTTACACCTCTAGTGTTCTAGTTTAAAGTGGTTTAATTCTATTCCAGTCGGAAGACTTCCAAAACAGTAACTTTCTAACTTTTACACGCCATTGACTTTGCATTGGTGCATGCGTGTGCTTTAGGCACTGCACCCGTGTGCCGCGGGCCTCTCCAGACTTCACCACTGTTAGTCCCGAGTAGTCCCAGCGATTCACAAGGCCCTAGGCCCTACCATTGTTCGAGAGGTGGCACTTATACCACTATTTTAGTATATGGTTAGAGTGGCCACCGGGCCTATCCAAAATTGTGCAACTTGTGTATGTTTAACTGTGCTTTTGTTTAAACGCTTTTGCCTCAGCACTCATAAAGAGTACAGAGGATTATTCTAGTAATAAATACATATATTTTTATAATATATAACTTGTGTGGTGTCCTTTCATTTGATATTACAGGATTGCATATGGTAAAACAGCTGGCTTCACATGCCCTCTTGAGTTTAGCCTAAGACTGCTTAGTCCAAGCTACCCCTAGGATAGCTTGTCTATAAAGTTGACTTTACAACCACCACCATAAGGGATTGTTTGGACTGATACAAGGTGCTCACTAGAATAGTGAACATCATACATCAGGCCAACTTCTCTCATTGGTGTGCAGCGGTTGGGATTTGAGCTTGCTGTTGTTTTACCATTGCAATATTTATATCATTTGAAAGATCACATTAAGTACCATAGGTACATATAAACAAAGCTTACATACTTAGGTTCTACTGAACTTAGTAGTTGTAGACCAAAGGGCTTAGCACACCCTGACTACAACTCACTAGCAAGGTTCTAGTAGGAAAACACATAGTGTAGGTAAGTGTACCACTTACACCTCACTAGCCATGTCTGGCACAGGGAAACAAACCAGTTCTGTACCTGTGACAGGTGACCTGCCCAAGGCACCTTCCAGCTATGGAAAACTCAGCTTCAGAGACTTGAGTGCCTTGTGCTCTACAAGGGGGCTGAGAAAGGGTCACAACCCTACCATTCCTATCCGGATACAAGTCTTAGAAAAAGATGACCTTGAGAAGTCTAGTGCAGGCCCCTCAGGTACTCCAGGAGATGGAATAACACCCCTAGATGATGATGATGCCATCACCCCCATAGTACTAGATGACGCGGTGGGGGAGGATGAAGATTCAGATGATCAAGGGGATGACCAGGTACAAGTTAGGAGGCTTAGCCAAGCTAACTTGAACCTACATGGGGATGGAGAGGTGAGCCACCTCCCCAGACCCAATAGCAGAATATACCCTGGCAATAGAAGAGAGAGATCCCTTTCCAGGGAATCTAACCTTTCTAATGCCTCAAGGGGTTCTCAAAGGGGAATGACTTCCCCCCAGAGAAAAGAGAATAAGGCCAGGATGAGAGCTGTCAAACTCCAGATAGAGAGGGAAGAGATAGCCCTGGCCCAAGCTAAACTTGCTTTAGCAAGGGAACAGAAATTGAGTGGAGAAAACTCCACTGGTGGCAGCATTATTCCTAAAGAGAAAGACAGGTCCTATGACAATAGAAACCTGACAAAGATCGTGCCCCCCTACAAGGAAGGGGATGACATCCACAAATGGATGACTGCTCTGGAGAGAGCCTGCATGGTACAGCAGGTTCCTCAAGACGAGTGGGCAGCGATCTTATGGTACTCCTTTTCTGAGAAAGGGAAAGATAAGCTCCTCACTGTTAGACCTGAGGATGCTAAAAACTACACTGTCCTGAAGAGTGCTCTTATTGATGGGTTTGGCCTAACCACTGAGCAATACAGGTTGTTGTTCAGAGATACCCAAAAAGCTCAGACTCAGGACTGGACTGACTTTGTTGATTGTGCCACTAAGGCTCTGGAGGGTTGGTTGCTGGGAAGAAAAGTTTCAGACTATAGAGGATTGTACAATCTAATAATGAGAGAACAGATCCTTAATAATTGCCAGAACCAGTTGTTGCATCAACACCTGATTGACTCAGATCTGACCTCTCCCCAAGAATTGGGAAAGAAGGCAGACAAATGGGTCAGAACCAGGGTTAAGCAGAAAAACCAGAACCACGGAGGTTATCAAAATAAGGCAGACCAGAAGGGTGGACATCAGAAACAAAAAGACCAGAAGTCTTCTTCAGGCCCCCAAAATAATTCTAAAGAGGGTGGGTCCCAAATGAAAACAAAAAGAAGAAGAATGATGGCCCAAAGAAACCTTGGTGCAATACCTGTAAATCAGTTTCACACTGGGGTAGTGAATGCACTAAGAAAGGTCCAGTACCTACCACTGCAGCCCCTAAAGCACCTGCACCCCCTAGTACAGTCAGCAGTGGTGGTACACAACCCAAGGCTTTAGTGGGGTTAACCCTGGGTACTGAGATGGAGTCTGGCCTAGTCAGAATCACTACTCAGGCAGTTCTGCTCTATGATGTGGACATATCTATGTCCACTACTGTGAGTCCCAATAATTTGGGCAAGTATAGGCAGACACCTTTGATCAATGAGAAAATGGCTCAGGCCTACAGGGACACGTGTGCCAGTGACACCTAACTTTGTGGACCCTGGACAAATTGTACTAGGTGAGAATTACCTAGTGACCAATGCTAGCAATGCCACTACTACACTTAGTGTGGCTGTTGTTAACTTCTCCTGGGGAGGGGTAAATGGCCTCAAGAAAGTTGTTGTGAGTGCAGACCTCCCAGTTGACTGTCTTTTGGGCAATGATCTAGAGAATTCCTTATGGTCAGAAGTGGAGTATAGGACTCAAGCAGAGATGCTAGGTATTTCAGCACATGTCCTTGCTGTAACCAGGTCCCAGGCAAAGAAGTGCCTACCTGAACCTGTGGTGGATCTTGAAACTATAGACCAACCTCAACCCAAGAGAAAGAGCAAGAGGGTTAAGGCAGTGCCTTCCACCTTTCCCCAGGTTGAGGATCAGCCCTCTCAGGAGGATGATTCTGTGATCCAAGAGGAGACTGTCCTAGAAGAACTTGAACCTGATCAGGTTGAGTTTCTGGGGACAGGGGGACCCTCAAGGGCAGATCTGGGGCAGGCTCTGTTAACTTGTCCTTCTCTTGAACCCACCAGACAGCAGGCTGCTGCTGAGGCTGCTGGGAATGCTCAAGGTACCCATAGAGTGTATTGGGTTGATGGGCTCCTTTATTCAGAGGGTAGAGACCCCAAGCCTGGTGCAACCACAAGGTTGGTTATACCTCTGCAATTTAGGGGCTTCCTTCTCACCTTGGCCCATGAAATTCCTCTAGCAGGACATTTAGGCCAGACTAAGACTTGGGACAGACTTGTCCCACACTTTCACTGGCCTCACATGTCAGAGAATACCAAGGAGTTTTGTCACTCCTGTGACACCTGCCAAGCCACATCACATTCGTGGTGCGTGGAGGCAAGATGGCGGCCGCTCACTAGTGGCTGTAGTAGCGCTGCAGTGAGGACGCTGTAAACCGGGGCTCTGAAGGACCAAACATGGTGCGGGACCTGCTGCGTTAGTTGCCGCTTATTTTGAACGTCAAACGAGCTAGCCAGTTTCGGAGCTATGTAGAAATCCTTTCGGAACCTACCAGAGCATTACTGGGTTGCGGCTGCTGACGCTGATAGCTCGATAACCACGGCCTGAATCACTGCTTGGAGCTTGGAGCGCGCGTTGAGGGGAAAGTGAAATTGATGCAATCTATGTTTGCCTGCCGCGGGTCCGCAAGACAGATTCTGCTGGACCTGTCAAATATCCTTTCCGTTGTACTCCCGAGGTGGAAGCGGCTCGATACAGCTGGGAGGCGGAGCAAGGGTAAGAGCTGTATGCGCTCTCAGCTGAGGAACGCTGGTGCCGCTGCAGATGCCGAGAGCAACTCTAATCTGAAGCCGGCAGGGAGAGACGTCGCTCGGCAGGTGTCGGGGAGAAACCTCAGCTCTCACAACGCTATGGCCCCCAAACCAAATCCCGCCGAGAAACCTCTGGGTGCCAGGAAGAAACAGAAAGATAAAGCACTAAGGGAGGAAGAATTGGTTGAGTCTGGAGAGGCTCACACACCTCATGTTGATGAGCGAAGCAAGAGGAAGCTGCCACAGACACAGCAGCAGCCGGCGGGGGTACGGACACGGTTAGCAACAACGTCAATTGCAGAACTTTTTGCTAAAGCCGGTAAGGAAAAGGGAGCTGCAGAGGCTGTAAAGGGGGTTTTAGAGCCTGGGAAGGATGAAGCGCTTACAGCAACTGAAACTAAAGCTGTTAGTGAGGCTGTGTTAGTGTACCCCCAGGATTGTCTAGTGCCTAACAAGGGTAATACCCTCACCAAGGACTCTTTAGAATGTGAAAATGAATTAAAGGAGGGAGAAATACAAATAGAGGTTGACTGCAAAAATATGAATATGGCTAACAACATGGGCTCAAGTATAAATGAGGTACATCAGGCGGATACTGAGCTACTCCAAAGTAATACATTAAGTTCAATCCCCTCTGAATTGGAAAAATGTTTGGGTACCACAAATGATTCAATAAACCTGTTAACTTCTACCGCAGATGTAATATGTGGTACAGATGCTCTGCTTGGTGGAGCCCAGAATGGGGGTGTGAAGGAGAGTGCCCCAGTGAGGCTTTTTACTCCGCTTCTGATGGACAAGAATGGTCTGAGGATGAAGAAGCTGGCTCCTCTTATCTAGACTCTGAAAGCGACCCAGAATTAGAGCAACCAGCAACAGCTCTAAAGATTTCAGGTGCTACTAATAAGGGGGTGACATCCTCTGTTCAACACGAGTCAAGCTGGGATCAGCCCATGGATAACTCTCTACAGGATGGCTCTGGCCAGGAGTCCGCCCAGATGTCACTTTTAGAGAGAATACACCAGGAGATTATTGCCCATAGGGAGGAAACTCGCAGAGACAACCAGAAAGCCCATACCGCAATGAAAAAAATGCAGGGGGTAGTTAGAAAATTATCAAAAGTCTGTGCTACTACTGGTGATAGAGTGGCAAACTTAGAAGACAGGATTGTATCTACAGAAACTGAAGTGGCTGCAGCGGTTTCTAAAGTTGGCTCATATGGTGCTCAAATGACTGATATCCATTGGAAACTCGAGGAAATGGAAAATAGACTTTGCAGGAATAATCTGCGCATGTTGGGAATTCCTGAGGGAATGGAAGGGTCTGACATCAGGGCATATATAATCAAGTTATTTACTCAGGCTTTTCCCGAGCTTAATAAATGGAATTGGTCCACTGATATTCAAAGAGTTCACCATACCCCTTTTACCCTGAAAAAGAATACAAAGGAGGGGGCCTACCCAAGTGCGGTACTGATATATATTGGAAATTTTATCTTACGGCAAGCTATATCAGATCTGGCAAGACCAAACGCAAAAAGAAACGCTGAAGGGATATCTTTCTTTGTCAGGCCAGATTTCTGCCACACTACGGTAGAGAGGCGGTGGCGGTTGAGAGGAATGATCAAGCCCTGTCAGGACAAGAACCTGCAAGCCTTTCTGCTAAACCCTGCGCAGTTAAAGATTTTGAACAAGGGCAAGACTCTATTTTTTTCCTCTGAGATTAAGGTGCAAGAATATCTGGACTCACTGTGATTACTGATTGTTGAAGCCTAAAATATGTGGCAGGGGTTAGCTGATTTAAGCGGCAGTGGCACGGATCCGAGTAACATTTGATATTTTCTCTTCGCAGATCTTCCAACTGCTAATTGTTAATGATTTGAATGTATGTTTTGTTTTGGGCTCCACAATTTTGGTAGATAATTATATTAGCTTACAAGTGTCCTCACTGTAGTCACTGCGCTCCATCACTTGCACAGACAAGGTCTGTGTGCCTCACGAAGAGGGGAGAGTAGGGGGGGTGGAGGGGTGGGTGGAAGGGGGTAGATGGTAGAAGGGGAGAGGCGTGGGATGAGGGATGGGTTTGGGGGGTGATTGGGTAGAAAAAGGGGGAAAAAGGGAAGCAGTACATCCCAGGACAAAGATATGATGAGAAGGATAATAACATGGTAAAGGATTTAAGTGTTGAGATACAAGCACAAATAAATGACAAACATTAGAATATGTACTATCAATGCGGGAGGCCTGAACGATTGGAGGAAGAGGCAGAGGTTGGCATTCTTAGTAAGGCATGAAAGAATAGATATCGTCTGTATACAAGAGACCCATCTCCCATGGACTAAACGTAAACAACTTTGTCTGAGTGGCTTTGAATTAGCTGTATGTTCTACACAGATGTCCACAATTCGGGGGGTTGCTATATTAATTTGTAGCTCCCTAGGTAAAGCAAAAAAAGTGAAAGCAGATAGGAATGGGAGATGGGCAGTTGCCGAATTAGATCTGGGCTTCACGCTATGTGTAACATATGGTTCAAACCAGGATGAGCCCGAGATATTTGATTTTTTCTAAACTGAACTTGTGGGGTCGTCCACCCCGTTGATAATAGCAGGGGATCTCAATATCTCGGCTGACTGGGCTGGCTCTATACCATATGGGGGCCGCAAACCCAAGGTTTTCCAATCTATTCAATCATTATTAGGTTCCCACGGGATGCAGGATGTCTGGGGGGCCAAATATCCTTTGGATTATGGATTTACCTATTTTTCTAACCCAGCGCAAAGATATACAAAGCTAGATTATTTACTCATCTCTTCATCTGAACTACCCAAAGTGGATATCATTAAACTCCCCAGAGTGGTCTCCGACCATAATCCCCTAATTTTATCATATAACCTAGGTCATATTAAAAGGAAAATAAACTCTTGGTCCTTCGAGAGAAAGCTACTCAGCGATACTAGATTTACCGATTATCTGAAAAAATGGGTGACACAGTTTTTTGCGGCAAACAGGTATAGGACCTCGAGAAATATGGTCTGGGAAACTTTTAAGGCGGCGCTGAGGGGTGAAACCATTAGCAGTTCCGCCAGATTGAGAAGGGAAGATAGGAGTAAGATCGAGGCTTTAATGATAGAATTAGTTAAAGCAGAAGAGCAACATGTGAAGGATATAGCCATAGGGGCGAATACTACTATAAGTCAGGAAGCGCTTTTGGTAATTAAAGCCGCACTCCAGAAAGAGGTAGCTATAAAAGCCGTATGGGAATACCAGTCGAATAGGGTTAAAAGATATGAGACCGGGGAGCAAGCAGGGAGAGCGCTTGCCCTCCGGTTAAGGCAGGAAAAGGCGAGGAATACCATTGTTCGTATTGAAGAGGATGGGGTTGGGTTCACAGAAAGTAAGGATATCCTAAGGGTATTTGAAAAATTCTATCAGCGGCTTTATGAGCATGAAGAACCCAGTAAAAAATCAGGGGAAGGACTCCGAGATCTTGGCCCCCTATTAGAGGAATCAACCAAAAAAGAACTTGATGAGGACATTACATTAGTAGAGGTTACATCAGCATTGCGGGAAATAGTTTCTGGGAAGGCTTCAGGTCCGATGGGATTCCCCTTGAAGTATACAAAGTCATTGAAGCAGAAATTTCCCCGCTTCTATTAGATCTGCTTAACGGTGTTATGTGTTCAGGATTGATACCCGACTCTTGGAAAGAGACGAATATCGTAATTTTTCATAAAAAGGGGAAACCAGTGGAAATGGCAGGAATGTCTCGCCCCATATCATTGATAAATTCTGATACAAAACTCTATTCGAAAATTTGGGCAAAGAGGTTGGGCAGGGTCATTGGTAGTCTTGTATCCCCGTGGCAGCATGGGTTTGTCCCCGGCCGGGGTACAACTGATCACACATGTAGGGCAATATCATTGTTTGACGCCCAGGCTGCCACGGGGGGGGGAGATGGCCATGATCCTGCTCGACGCAGAGAAGGCGTTTGATCGTGTGGATTGGAGCTTTCTCTAGAGCATCCTAGCGTCAAGGGGCTTTGGCCCCAATATATTATGAGCCCTTAAAGCTATGTATGTAGAGCCGGTAGCTAGAGTGACTGCCATGGGTGAGAAATCAGGGGTGATTCACATCAAGAGGGGAACACGTCAGGGGTGCCCCTGCTCCCCCATTCTCTTTGCTCTGTACATTGACCCCCTCATCCAGGGTATTCTCGATTGCACCGGAATAACTCCAGTAATTTTTAATGGTTATTCAAATAAAATTTTGGCATATGCTGATGACCTTGCTGTTATAACAAATAATCCACAACAGACCCTCCCCATCTTGGTTCAGATGGCTAAAGTGTTTGGTGATGAGTCAGGGTACCTATTAAATGAAACAAAAACGCAGGTCATTTGCTCCAAAAACATTATTAAAACTGATTATAGATTTGTCGATTCCGCCACGTATTTAGGGGTCAAAATCAACGCTAATGTGGAAAAGATTGTCATTGAGAATTACTTGCCACTTATTAAGAATATCGAGACAGAATTAAAAAGAATAGACGTATTACATCTCTCACTAGTAGGTCGGGTGAATGCAGTAAAAATGTCTATGTTTCCCAGAGTACTGTACCTGTTTCGCGCTATTCCCTTATTAATAGAGGATAAGATTATGAAACATCTCGAATCCATGTTTATCAGATTTGTTTGGCAATACGGAAGGGTAAGGCGCTCTACAAGCTTAATGTCGCTACCTAGAGAAAGGGGCGGGATGGCGCTCCCGAATTTAAGATTATATCATTGGGCCTGTCTTTTGGCTCAAATGACCACCCTATTTCAGTCTGAACCTCTAAATGATACAGGACATGGGACTGTAGATGGGCAGCAGCCCCCCCCCCAGATTTACAGGATGCTATTGGGTGGTAAGGCTACAGACCTACTGCAGTGTGAACTAGAACGACGTTTTTATTTAAAAAAACTAGACTGAAGACACTGTATGGGCATGGCAGGTATGGAAAGCTATCATGACATTTTTCAATATCCCGAAAGTAAATCCCTATGTACAATTGCATAATTCGTCTCTCTTTTCCCATCTGAAAACTGATAGAAATTTGCAGGTGTGGTAGAAAATGGGAATTAGATCTCTGGGAGATATATTGGAAGGAGGTGAAATCTTGGGGTTCGAGATTTTGCAGGAACGTTACGGTATCCCATCCAATCATTGGCTGGTTTACGGCCAAGTTACCCGCACGATTAGGTCAGTTAGGCCAAGAATTTCAGCAATAGCCGACTTTCCTATGATTGAGATACTCCACAGAGGTTGTAGGAAGATCAAGACTATTTATAATTGTCTATTGGAGCAAATTCAGGACGATATTGAGAAGGTGGAGTCTAATTGGACTTTAAAACTGGGCGATCCTGATGTTGATGTGGATCTTGCTCTTTTATTGAACAAAAAGATATTCCGGGCATCTAATCTTCGCGCGCAACATTACAAGACCATTTTTAATTTATATCACACACTAGCGAAGTTACATGCCTGAGGGATAAGTGAAAATGATAGCTGCCCCAGATGTAATGAAAGCCATGCTGACATCATACATATGTTCTTTTCTTGTAATCGATTGGACACTGTTAAAAACGAGATAATGACATTTTGGGAGGGGCTGCTAGGTCATTCCATCGACATATCCCCTACCTTAATGCTCCTTGGCATAGACTCCAAGCTGGGCCTGGGGAAGATGAAAGAGACTTAGTGTTTTTATCTGTTGCAGTACTTCGAATTTTAATTTCCGCTGCATGGAAGGACGTGAACCCTCCCTCCTTCCAGATGTGGCTGTCCAGATTGTTGGGAATCCATAATATAGAATCATGCCTCTATGAATTTAAAGGTAATAGGGTGCGCAAGAAGGGTCTGTGTCTATGGGCTCCTGTAACAAACTGGAGAGCTGAAAGAACAGGATAACAGGCACGCTCTTTTAAGTCCCCGAAATTGTCTTCTTCTCGTAACTTATTTCCCCTTGTTTGTCAGGCCTCATTGCAAACTGTGTGTAAATATATCAATTTTTTGACTTGTGTTCTTATCATGTATGTATTAATTCATGAACTATGTCCTTGCATGTACCTTTTTCCCAATAAAAAAAAAGACACCTGGCAAGCCAGTGGCAAATCAGGTGGCACCACAAAGGCCCCCCTAATACCACTACCTGTGGTGGGGGTACCCTTTGAGAGAGTTGGGATAGACATTGTTGGACCAATGGATCCCCAAACAACATCTGGGCACAGATTTATACTGGTGGTAGTGGATCATGCCACCAGGTATCCAGAGGCAATTCCCCTGAGAACCACAACAGCTCCTGTTGTGGCAAGGCCCTACTTGGAGTCTTCTCCAGAGTGGGCTTTCCAAAGGAGGTACTTTCAGACAGAGGTACTAACTTCATGTCTGGATATTTGAAGGCAATGTGGAAAGAGTGTGGAGTGAACTATAAGTTCACCACACCCTACCATCCACAGTGCAATGGGCTTGTTGAAAGGTTCAACAAGACCCTAAAGGGAATGATAAAAGGGTTACCTGAAAAGCTTAGGCGAAGATGGGACATCCTTTTACTCTGCCTACTCTTTGCTTACAGAGAGGTCCCACAGAAGGGGGTTGGCAACAGCCCTTTTCAACTTATGTTTGGCCACCCTGTGAGGGGTCCATTGCGTCTTGTGAAGGAAGGATGGGAGTTACCTCTCAAAAAGCCTAAGCTTGATATTGTGGACTATGTACTTGGTCTCCGCTCCAGGATGGCTGAATACATGGAGAAGGCAACCAAAAACCTGGAGGCCACCCAAGAATTACAGAAAGCTTGGCATGACCAAAAGGCTGTTCTGACTGAATACCAGCCAGGGCAGAAGGTGTGGGTGTTGGAGCCAGTGGCCTCAGCAGCCCTCCAAGACAAATGGTCTGGACCCCACACCATACTGGAGAAAAAGGGAGAGGTCACCTACTTGGTGGACCTTGGCACCCCTAGGAGTACCCACAGGGTGCTCCATGTAAACAGATTGAAGGCATATTTGGACAGGGCAGACATGGGTTTACTCATGGCTACAGATGGGGACCAGGAGGAAGAGAGTGACCCTCTCCCAGACCTGTTATCCCAAAACCCTGATTATGGTTCAGTGGATGGAGTAGCCGTGGCAGGCAGCCTCTCTGACCAGCAGCAATGGGACTGCAGACAAGTGTTGCAGGCTCATAGACATATGTTCTCTCTTACACCCAGTCAAACTAACTGGTGCACCCATGAGGTGGACACTGGTGACAGTCTGCCTGTGAAGAATAAAATCTACAGGCAACCTGACCATGTCGGGGATTGTATAAAGGCTGAGGTGCAGAAAATGCTTGAACTTGGAGTAATTGAGCCATCAGAGAGCCCCTGGGCCAGCCCAGTAGTCTTTGTGCCAAAACCTCATACCCAAGATGGAAAGAGAGAGATGAGGTTCTGTGTGGACTATAGAGGTCTCAATGCTGTCACTAGGACAGATGCTCATCCTATTCCAAGGGCAGATGAGCTCATAGATAAATTGGCTTCTGCCAAATTTCTGAGCACATTTGACTTGACAGCTGACTATTGGCAAATCAGGTTAGCTGAGGAGTCTAAGGCCAAAACAGCATTCTCAACCCCCGGTGGACATTATCAGTTTGTGGTAATGCCCTTTGGTTTGAAGAATGCACCTGCCACTTTCCAAAGGTTGGTGAATCAAGTCCTTGCTTGGTTGGATAACTTTTGTGCAGCTTATCTAGATGATACTGCTGTCTTCAGCTCCACCTGGGAGGATCACCTGGTCCACCTGAAGAAAGTTTTGGAGGCCCTGCAAAAGGCAGGCCTGACTATCAAGGCCACACAGTGCCAGATAGGGCAGAGTAAGGTTGTGTACCTGGGCCACCTAGTAGGTGGGGGTCAGGTTCAACCATTGGAGAGCAAGATCCAGACCATACAGGACTGGGCTCCTCCAACTACCCAGACACAAGTCAGAGCCTTCTTGGGCCTGACTGGGTATTACAGGAAATTTGTAAAGAATTATGGGTCCTTTGTGACACCATTAAATGATCTGACATCCAAGAAGATGCCCAAAAAGGTTCAGTGGACAGTTAGCTGTCAAAAGGCATTTGATGACCTGAAGAAGGCAATGTGCTCTGCACATATCCTAAAGAGTCCTGACTACTCCAGAGAGTTCATTGTCCAAACAGATGCTTCTGAGTTGGGGGTGGGAGCTGTGCTTTCACAACTTAATGTAGATGGTCAAGACCAGCCCATTGCTTTCATTAGCAGAAGGCTGACCCCTAGAGCGAAACGTTGGTCAGCCATTCAGAGGGAGGCCTTTGCTGTGGTTTGGGCCCTGAAGAAGTTGAGACCATACTTGTTTGGCACTCACTTCCTGTAGGAGAGTAGGGTCTGCTATCCTATGGTCACCCCAATTTTTGCCTTTTGCTTCACTGGTTTTCGACTTAATGTGGCTGTGGGCCTGCTAATCAGACCCACAGCCTGCTGTTCTCTCTCTAAATTCACATACATGTACTATAGGTACATCACCAATTTGGTACTGGACACCTTATCAGCCCCTGTACCATGCATTATAGGTGCTCAGGGCATAGGTGCATCCAAGGCCTACCAGGGGCTGCAGCATATCTTTTGCCACCCCTGGCTGGTACTTAACTCGACACAAATGGCTGATCACTCAGCTGGGGCAAGGCGGTGTAATCACCCCTTGCTTAGATATAGTATACCTATACCTAAACCTATATCTGGATACATATATATCTATCAGTCACTCCTATGGCAGGCCTTAACAATCCTGGAGGCAGAGTGCTTGGTTTTATGTGAGATGGTGCTCTAGCATGAGCCGAGCCTTTCTGCAGTGTTGGGAACCATTTCCTTACTGCTGTTCCAGGATATTGCCATACCATATACTCTTAAGTGCATTATAATCCTCTCGGTTATTGCTAACTTTGGTTTGGCTTTATCAAAACATGTCGTGTAAGGTGTCATACACTTTGGAATACTACCCCCTCGCCAGTTCTGGCGACGGGGGTAGCATTCCACCCTTCTAGAGGGAGAAGACATGTTACTTTACTTAAAACGCGGGTAATCCTAACCAGAGCCTCAGCATCACAAAATGGATGCTGCTGCCACATACACAAGTCTGACCTCCTACTGCTGACCGAAACTTGGCAGGGGAGGCCTGGACAAAAGGTTTCCTGTCACAGGGAGGTGTACCTCCCCAGACAGGAGATAGTGGATTGGGGCAGGGTGGGCTGAAAGAAACTAGACACTGCCTGGGGCACACAAGGTGTCCCATGCAAAATCCAGTCAAACCGGTTCTGGGGCACTCCAGCCCCAGCTCTGGCGTGAAAATGGACAAAGGGAAAGGGGTGTAACCACCCCCTTCCTGGGTCCCACCCATAGGAGGGACCTAGCAGGTAATCCAGCCCCCGGATTTGGAATAAAGGTGGGAGCAGTGCCAATGCACATCAGATTATCCTGACTGAAACTTATGAAACGAAACTCTGGACCCTTCAACATCCTACTCGACGTAGAAGACTGAAGAATCTCCCTTGGGTTTAAGGAGTGACCACCCTGGGCAAACAGGCACCATCCAGCGCCTCACTGTTTGCTTTGTTGCAGTTCCCGCTGGAACTCGAGCGACAGAGATCAACAAGACCCAGCTTTCCTGCCTTCCAACAGCCCGATCCAAAGTCCCAGCGAATCTGAGACTCATGGAGGCGACCTGTAGTGTGGGGCCGGCCATCTTGGAAAAACTACTAAGTGCTGACCATGCAGCTCCCGAGGCTCCCTCGATGCTGTGCATTGGGGTTTGAGAAGCCTCAGCTCCGAGCAGTTTTTGCACCAAAGCTCTCCCCTCCACACTCACCGAGTGCTGCGTGGGGCCCTTTTGCATTTTCCTGCTTGACGCATTGGTCCGGTCGCTTGCCCGTTGGCTAGTGGCCCCAGTACAGACGAACCTTTGAATTTGCTCTGCTAGTCTGGTTGCTCCAGACTGGCCCTCGCTCCCCTGAAAAGGAGCACCCGCTCTGACCTTGCTGTTCTGAGTAAGAAGCGATCTTTGAATCCTGCGTGGGTTGCCCTTGTTAAGGCTTGTTAACTCCGATCCGGAAGCTGACACCGCCGACAGCGAGAGCCTTTGTGGGACAGCTTGTGATCCACTCCTGGACATCCTCGGTGCCCCAGAGTCCACGTGGCAGCGGAGACAAGCTTCATGTCAACCACCGGATTGCGCCCAACATCGCCTGGTTCCTTCCTGGTTCCTTCCTGGTTCCTTCCTGGTTACTGGCTAGTGACCCAGACTCTGTCCCCTCTGCTTTCAGGAACTCTACATCTTCGATCCACCCTTGGATCACACCGGACTCTTCTCTTCTGGCCGCCTGCAGCATCTTCATCTCCAGGCTCCATAGATCTACACGACGAAACCCGACACACTTTGGCACCTGTGCACCCGCTTCCTGTGGGTGAGGTAACTCTTGAACGCCGGTGCTCCTGTAGTGGTTTACACCTCTAGTGTCTAAGTCTAAAGTTTTGTATTCCTAGTCCAGTCGGAAGACTCCTAAAACTGTAACTCGATAACTTTTACGCACCATTGACTTTGCATTGGTGCATGCGTGTGCTTTTAGCGCTGCACCCGAATCCCGCGGGCTACTCCCGTCCTAACTGCTGTTAGTCCAGTGTAGTCCCAGCGATTACCACGGCCCCAGGCCTTACCACTGTTCGATTAGTGATACTTATACCACTTTTTTGATATATGGTTTGAGTGGCCACCGGCCTCATCCATAAACGTGCAACTTTCATATGTTATACTGTGCTTTTGTTTAAACGCTTGTGCTTCTATACTCATAAAGAGTACAGAGGATTATTCTGAGAATAAATACATATATTTTTAGAATATATAACTTGTGTGGTGTCCTTTCATTTGATATTACAGGATTGCATATGGTAAAACAGCTGGCTTCACATGCCCTCTTGAGTTTAGCCTGAAGGCTGCTTAGTCCATGCTACCCCAAGGATAGCTTGTCTTCTTAAGGTTGACTTACAACCACCACCATAAGGGATTGTTTGGACTGATACAAGGTGCCCACAGAATTGTGGACATCACACATCTGGCCAACTTCTCACATTGGTGTGCAGCGGTTGGGATTTGAGCTTGCTGTTGTTTTACCATTGCAATCTTTTTATCAAATTGAAAGATCACATTAAGTACCATAGGTACATATAAACAAAGCTTACATATTTAAGTTCTACTGAACTTAGTAGTTGTAGATCAAAGGGCTTAGCACACCCTGCCTACAACTCACTAGCAAGGTACAGTAGGAAAACACTTAGTGTAGGTAAGTGCACCACTTACACCTCACGAGAGTCATGTCTGGCACAGGTGAGAAACCACTTGCTCTGCCTGTGGAAGGTGACCTTACCAAGGCACCCTCCGGCTATGACAAACTCAGCCATAGGAACTTGAGTGCCTTGTGCACTGCAAGGAGGCTGAAAAAGGGTCACAACCCTACCATTCCCATCCTGTTAGCCATCCTACAGAAGGATGATCTTGAGAAAACTAGTGCAGTTCCCTCAGGGTCAGGAGAAGGAGTGAACCCTCCAGATACTGAGAACACCACCCCAGAGGTAGAAGATGAGGAGGTGGACCCTGAATCAGAAGGTGAAGAGTCTGATCAGGATCAAGGGGATACCCAGGTACCAGTTGGGAGGCTTAGCCAAGTCAACTTGGACCTACATGGAAATGGAGAGGGCCAGCACCTCCCCAGAATCCATAACAGAATACTCCCAGGCAATAGAAGGGAGAGATCTCCTTCCAGGGACTCTCACCTTTCTAGTGCCTCAAGGGAATCTCAAAGGGGAATGACTTCCCCCCAGAGAAAAGAGCATAGGGCCAGGATGAGGGCTGTCAAACTCCAGATAGAGAGGGAGGAGGTAGCCTTGGCCCAAGCTAAACTTGCTTTAGCAAGGGAACAAAAACTGTGTGGGGAGATACCCACTGGTGGCAGCATTATTCTTAGAGAGAAAGACAGGTCCTATGATAATAGAAACCTGACAAACATTGTGTCCCCCTACAAGGAAGGGGATGACATCCACAAATGGATGACTGCCCTGGAGAGAGCCTGCATGGTACAGCAGGTTCCTCAAGAACAGTGGGCAGCAATCGTATGGTACTCCTTTTCTGAGAAAGGGAGGGACAAGCTCCTCACTGTTAGACCTGAGGATGCTAAAAACTACTCTGTCCTGAAGAGTGCTCTTATTGATGGGATTGGCCTAACCACTGAGCAATACAGGTTGTTGTTCAGAGATACCCAAAAAGCTCAGACTCAGGACTGGACTGATTTTGTTGATTGTGCCACTAAGGCTCTGGAGGGTTGGCTGCAGGGAAGTAAAGTCTCAGACTATACATGATTGTACAATCTTATAATGAGAGAACAGATCCTTAATAACTGTCAGAACCAGCTATTGCATCAACACCTTATTGACTCAGATCTGACCTCTCCCCAAGAATTGGGAAAGAAGGCAGACAAGTGGGTCAGAACAAGGGTTAAGCAGAAACCCCAGAACTAAGGAGGGGATCAAAAGAAGGCAGACCAGAAGGGTGGAGATAAGAAAGAAAAAGACCAGAAGTCTTCTTCAGGCCCCCAAAATAATTCTAAAAAGGAGGGTGGTTCCCAGAATGGAAACAAGAAGAAGAATGATGGCCCAAAGAAACCTTGGTGCAATACTTGTAAGTCCACTTCCCACTGGGGTAGTGAATGCACCAAGAAAAATCCAGTCCCTATCACTGCAGCCCCTAAGGCACCTGCACCCCCCTAGTACAGTCAGCAGTGGTGGTACACAACCCAAGGCTATAGTGGGGTTAACCCTGGGTACTGAGATGGAGTCTGGCCTAGTCAGAATCCCTACTCAGGCAGTTCTGCTATATGATGTGGACATGTCAGTGTCCACTCCTATGAGTCCCAATACTTTGGGCAAATATAGACAGACGCCTTTAATCAATGAGAAACTGGCTCAAGCCTACAGGGACACATGTGCCAGTGTCACTATGGTGACACCTAACCTTGTGGACCCTGGACAAATCATACTAGGTGAGAACTACCTAGTGACCAATGCTAGCAATGCCACTACTACACATAGTGGGGCTGTTGTTAAATTCTCCTGGGGAGGGGTAACTGGCCACAAGAAAGTTGTTGTAAGTGCAGACCTCCCAGTAGACTGTCATTTGGGCAATGATCTAGAGGAATCATTATGGTCAGAAGTGGAGTACAGGACTCATGCAGAAATGCTAGGGATTTTAGCACATGTCCTTGCTGTAACCAGGTCCCAGGCCAAGAAGTGCCTACCTGAACCTGTGGTGGATCTTGAAACAATAGACCATCCACAACCCAAGAGAAGGAGCAAGAGGGTTAAAGCAGTGTCTTCCCACTTGCCCCAGATTGAGGATCATCCCTCTCAGGAGGATGATTCTGTGATCCAAGAGGAGACTGTCCTGGAAGAGCTTGAACCTGATCAGGTTGAGTTTCTGGGGTCAGGGGGACCCTCAAGGGCAGACCTGGGGCAGGCTCAATTGACTTGCCCTTCCCTTGAACCCCTCAGACAGCAAGCTGCTGCTGAGGCTGCTGGGAATGCTCAAGGTACCCATAGAGTGTATTGGGATGATGGGCTCCTTTATTCAGAGGCTAGAGACCCGAAGCCTGGTGCTACCAGGAGGTTGGTTATACCTCTGCAATTTAGGGGCTTCCTTCTCACCTTGGCCCATGATATTCCCCTTGCAGGACACTTAGGCCAGAACAAGACTTGGGACAGGCTTGTCCCTCACTTTCACTGGCCTCACATGTCAGAAGATACCAAGGAGTTTTGTCGATCCTGTGACACATGCCAAGCCAGTGGCAAATCAGGTGGCACCACAAAGGCCCCCCTTATACCTCTACCTGTGGTGGGGGTGCCCTTTGAGAGAGTTGGGATTGACATTGTTGGACCAATGGATCCCCAAACAGCATCTGGGCACAGATTTATCCTGGTGGTAGTGGATCATGCCACCAGGTACCCAGAGGCAATTCCCCTAAGGACCACAACAGCACCTGTTGTGGCCAGGGCCCTACTTGGAGTATTCTCCAGAGTGGGCTTTCCAAAGGAGGTCCTTTCAGACAGAGGTACCAACTTTATTTCTGGATACTTAAAGGCAATGTGGGAAGAGTGTGGAGTAAACTATAAGTTTACCACACCCTACCATCCACAGTGCAATGGGCTTGTTGAAAGGTTCAACAAGACCCTAAAGCGAATGATAAAAGGGTTACCTGAAAAGCTTAGGCGAAGATGGGGCATCCTTTTACCCTGCTTGCTCTTTGCTTACAGAGAAGTCCCACAGAAGGGGGTTGGCTACAGCCCTTTTGAACTTTTGTTTGGCCACCCTGTGAGGGGGCCATTGTGTCTTGTGAAGGAAGGATGGGAGTTACCTCTGAAAAATCCTAGGCTTGATATTGTGGACTATGTACTTGGTCTCCGCTCCAGGATGGCTGAGTACATGGAGAGAGCATCCAAAAACCTGGATGCCAGCCAAGAATTACAGAAAGCTTGGCATGACCAAAAGGCTGTTCTGACTAAGTACCAGCCAGGACAGAAGGTGTGGGTGTTGGAGCCAGTGGCCCCAGCAGCTCTCCAAGACAAATGGCCTGGACCCCACATCATACTTGAGAAAAAGGGAGAGGTCACCTACTTGGTTGACCTTGGCACCCCTAGGAGCCCCCACAGGGTGCTCCATGTAAACAGATTGAAACCATATGTGGACAGGGCAGACATGGGTTTACTCATGGCTACAGATGCGGAACAGGATGAAGAGAGTGACCCTCTCCCAGACCTGCTTTCCCAACACCCTGATGATGGCTCAGTGGAAGGTGTAGCCTTGGCAGGCAGCCTCACTGACCAGCAGCAATGGGACTGCAGACAAGTGTTGCAGGCTCATAGACATATGTTTTCTCTTACACCCAGTCAAACTAACTGGTGTACCCATGAGGTGGAAACTGGTGACAGTCTGCCTGTGAAGAATAAAATCTACAGGCAACCTGACCATGTCAGGGATTGTATAAAGGCTGAGGTGCAGAAAATGCTTGAACTTGGAGTGATTGAGCCATCAAAGAGCCCCTGGGCCAGCCCAGTAGTCCTTGTGCCAAAACCTCATACCAAAGATGGAAAGAGAGAAATGAGATTTTGTGTGGACTATAGAGGTCTCAATGCTGTCACTAGGACAGATGCTCATCCCATTCCAAGGGCAGATGAGCTCATAGATAAGTTGGCTTCTGCCAAATTTCTGAGCACATTTCATCTGACAGCTGGCTATTGGCAAATCAGGTTAGCTGAAGAGTCTAAAGCCAAAACACCATTTTCTACCACCAGTGGACATTATCAGTTTGTGGTGATGCCCTTTGGTTTGAAGAATGCACCTGCCACCTTCCAAAGGTTGGTTAATCAAGTCCTTGCTGGGTTGGATGACTTTTGTGCAGCAAATCTAGATTATATTGCTGTCTTCAGCTCCACCTGGGAGGATCACCTGATCCACCTGAAGAAGGTTCTGGAGGCCCTGCAAAAGGCAGGCCTGACTATCAAGGCTACCAAGTGCCAGATAGGGCAGAGTAAGGTTGTGTACCTGGGCCACCTAGTAGGTGGGGGTCAGGTTCAACCATTGGAGAGCAAGATACAGGCCATACAGGACTGGGCTCCTCCAACTACCCAGACACAAGTCAGAGCCTTCTTGGGCCTGACTGGGTATTACAGGAAATTTGTGAAGAACTATGGGTCCATTGTGACACCATTGAATGATCTGACATCCAAGAAGATGCCTAAAAAGGTTCAGTGGACAGTTAGCTGTCAAAAGGCATTTGATGACCTGAAGAAGGCCATGTGCTCTGCTCCTATCCTGAAGAGTCCTGACTACAACAAAGAGTTCATTGTCCAAACAGATGCTTCTGAGTTGGGGGTGGGAGCTGTGCTTTCACAACTTAATGTAGATGGTCAAGACCAGCCCATTGCTTTTATTAGCAGAAGGCTGACCCCTAGAGAGAAACGTTGGTCAGCCATTGAGAGGGAGGCCTTTGCTGTGGGTTGGGCCCTGAAGAAGTTGAGACCATACTTGTTTGGCACTCACTTCCTAATTCAGACAGACCATAAGCCCCTCTTGTGGCTTAATCAGATGAAGGGTGAAAATCCCAAACTGCTCAGGTGGTCCATTTCCCTATAGGGGATGGACTTTACAGTGGAGCACAGACCAGGGACTGACCATGGCAATGCAGATGGTCTCTCCAGGTATTTTCACTTAGAACATGAAGACTTATCTGGTCAAGGTTAAGTTTAATGTCCCTGCGTTTGGAGGGGGGGGGGGTTGGGTAGGAAAGTAGGGTCTGCTATCCTATGGTCACCCCAATTTTTGCTTTTTGCTCCACTGGTTTTCGACTTAATGTGGCTGTGGACCTGCTAATCAGACCCACAGCCTGCTGTTCTCTCTCTAAATTCACATATATGTACTATAGGTACATCACCAATCTGGTGCTGGACACCTTATCAGCCCCTGTATTATGCACTATAGGTGCTCAGGGCATAGGTGCATCCAAGGCCTACCAGGGGCTGCAGCATATCTTTTGCCACCCCTGGCTGGTACATAATCGACACAACTGGCTGATCACTCCGCTGGGGCAAGGTGGTGTAATCACCCCTTGCTTAGATATAGTATACCTATATCTAAACCTATATCTGGACACATATATACCTATCAGTCACTCCTATGGCAGGCCTTAACAATCCTGGAGGCAGAGTGGTTGGTTTTATGTGAGATGGTGCTCTAGCATGAGCTGAGCCTGACTGCAGTGTTCGGAACCATTTCCTTACTGCTGTTCCAGGATATTGCCATACCATATACTCTTAAGTGCATTATAATCCTTGCGGTTATTGCTAACTTTGGTTTGGCTTTATCAAAACATGTCGTGTAAGGTGTCATACACTTTGGAATACTACCCCCTCGCCAGTTCTAGCGACGGGGGTAGCATTCCACCCTTCTAGAGGGAGAAGACATGTTACATTACTTAAAACGCGGTTAATCCGAACCAGAGCCTCAGCATCACAAAATGGATGCTGCTGCCACAGACACAAGTCTGACCTCCTACTGCTGACCGAAACTTGGCAGGGGAGGCCTGGACAAAAGGTTTCCTGTCACAGGGAGTTGCTACACCTCCCCAGACAGGAGATAGTGGATTGGGGCAGGGTGGGCTGAAAGAAACTAGACACTGCCTGGGGCACACAAGGTGTCCCATGCAAAATCCAGTCAAACCGGTTCTGGGGCACTCCAGCCCCAACTCTGGCGCGAAACTGGACAAAGGGAAAGGGGTGTAACCACCCCCTTCCTGGGTCCCACCCATTGGAGGGACCTAGCAGGTAATCCAGCCCCCGGATTTGGAATAAAGGTGGGAGCAGTGCCAATGCACATCAGATTATCCTGACTGAAACTTATGAAACGAAACTCTGGACCCTTCGACATCCTACTCGACGTAGAAGACTGAAGACTTTCCCTTGTGGTCAAGGAGTGACAACCCTGTGCAAACAGGCACCATCCAGCGCCTCACTGTTTGCTTTGTTGCAGTTCCCGCCAGAACTCCAGCAACAGAGATCAACAAGACCCAACTTTTCTGCCTTCCAACAGCCCGATCCACAGTACCAGCGAATCTGAGACCCGGGGATGTGACCTGAAGTGTGGGGCCAGCCATCTTGGAAAAACTACAAAGTGCTGCCCGTGCAGCTCCAGAGGCTCCCTCGACAATGTGCATTGGGGTTTAAGAAGCCCCAGCCCCGAGCAGCTTTTGCACCAAAACTCTCCCCTCCACACTCACCGAGTGCTGCGTGGGGCCCTTTTGCATTTTCCTGCTTGACGTGTTGGTCTGGTCGCTTGCCCATTGGCTAGTGGCCCCTGTACCGACGAACCTTTAAATTTGCTCTGCTAGTCTGGTTGCTCCAGAATGGCCCTCGCTCCCCTGAAAAGGAGCACCCGCTCTGACCTTGCTGGTCTGAGTAAGAAGCGATCTTTGAATCCTGCGTGGGTTGCCCTTGCCAAGGCTTGTTAACTCCGATCCGGAAGTCGACACCGCCGACAGCGAGAGGCTTTGTGGGACAGCTTGTGATCCACTCCTGGACATCCTCGGTGCCCCAGAGTCCACGTGGCAGCGGAGACAAGCTTCACGTCAACCACCTGATTGCGCCCAACATCGCCTGGTTCCTTCCTGGTTCCTTCCTGGTCACTGGCTAGTGACCCAGACTCTGTCCCCTCTGCTTTCAGGTACTCTACATCTTCGATCCACCCTTGGATCACACCGGACTCTTCTCTTCTGGCCGCCTGCAGCATCTTCCTCTCCAGGCTCCATAGATCTACACGACGAAACCCGACACACTTTGGCACCTGTGCACCCGTTTCCTGTGGGTGAGGTAACTCTTGAACGCCGGTGCTCCTGTAGTGGTTTACACCTCTAGTGTCTAAGTCTAAAGTTTTGTATTCCTAGTCCAGTCTGAAGACTCCTAAAACTGTAACTCGATAACTTTTACGCACCATTGACTTTGCATTGGTGCATGCGTGTGCTTTTAGCGCTGCACCCGATTCCCGCGGGCTACTCCCGTCCTAACTGCTGGTAGTCCAGTGTAGTCCCAGTGATTCCCAAGGCCCCAGGCCTTACCACTGTTCGATTAGTGATACTGATACCACTTTTTTGATATATGGTTTGAGTGGCCACCGGCCTCATCCATAAACGTGCAACTTTCATATGTTATACTGTGCTTTTGTTTAAACGCTTGTGCTTCTATACTCATAAAGAGTACAGGGGATTATTCTGAGAATAAATACATATATTTTTATAATATATAACGTGTGTGGTGTCCTTTCATTTGATATTACAGGATTGCATATGGTAAAACAGCTGGCTTCACATGCCCTCTTGAGTTTAGCCTTAAGGCTGCTTAGCCCATGCTACCCATAGGATAGCTTCTCTTTTTAAGGTTGACTTACAACCACCACGATAAGGTATTGTTTGGACTGATACAAGGTGCCCACAGAATTGTGGACATCATACATCAGGCCAACTTCTCACACTTCCTAATTCAGAGAGACCATAAGCCCCTCTTGTGGCTTAATCAGATGAAGGGTGAAAATCCCAAACTGCTCATGTGGTCCATTTCCCTACAGGGGATGGACTATACAGTGGAGCACAGACCAGGGACTGACCATGGCAATGCAGATGGTCTCTCCAGGTATTTCCACTTAGAACATGAAGACTTATCTGGTCAAGGTTAAGTTTAATGTCCCTGCGTTTGGGGGGGTTATGTAGGAGAGTAGGGTCTGCTTTCCTATGGTCACCCCAATTTTTGCTTTTTGCTTCACTGGTTTTCGACTTAATGTGGCTGTGGGCCTGCTAATCAGACCCACAGCCTGCTGTTCTATCTCTAAATTCGCAGACATGTACTTTAGGTACATCACCAATTGGGTATTGGATCACCTTATCAGCCCCTGTACAGTGTACTATAGGTACCTAGGGCATAGGTGTATCACAGGCCTACCAGGGACTGCAGCATATCTTTTGCCACCCCTGGCTTGCTATCCAAACTGACACAACTGGCTGATCACTCAGCTGGGGCAAGGTCGTGTAATCACCCCTTGCTTAGATATAGTATACCTATATCTAAACCTATATCTGGACACATATATATGCCTATAAGTCACTCCTATGGCAGGCCTTAACAATCCTGGAGGCAGAGTGCTTGGTTGTATGTGAGATGGTGCTCCAGCATGAGCTGAGCCTGTCTGCAGCTTTCAGAACCATTTCCTTATAGCTGTCCCAGGGTATTGCCATACCATATACTCTTAAGTGCATTATAATCCTCGTGGTTATTGCTAACTTTGGTTTGGCTTTATCAAAACATGTTGTGTAAGGTGTCATACACTTTGGAATACTACCCCCTCACCACTTATGGTAACGGGGGTAGCATTCCACCCTTCGAGAGGGAGAAGACATGTTACTTTACTTAAACGTGGTTAAATCTAACCAGAGCCTCAGCATCACAAAATGGATGCTGCTGCCACAGACACAAGTCTGGCCTCCTGCTGCTGACCGAAACTCCGGCAGGGGAGGCCTGGAAAAAAGGTTTCCTGTCACTGGGAGGTGTTACACCACCCCAGACAGGAGATAGTGGATTGAGGCAGGCAGGGCGAGTGAAACTAGACACTGCCTGGGGCGCACAAGGCTCCCTATGCATAGCCCAGTTCAAACCGGTGCTGGGACACTCCAGTCCCAGCTCTGGCGTGAAACTGGACAAAGGGAAAGGGGTGTAACCACCTCCTTCCTGGGTCCCACCCATAGGAGGGACCTAGCAGGTAATCCAGCCCCTTGATTTGGAATAAAGGTAGGAGCTGTGCCCAGGAGCATTAGATTATCCTGACTGAAACTTTGATACAGAACTCTGGACCCTTCGACATCCCACTCGACGTGGAAGACTGAAGAATCTCCCTTGAGGTCAAGGAGTGACCACCCTGTGCAAACAGGCACCATCCAGCGCCCAATGGTTTGCTTTGTTGCAGTTCCCGCCGGAACTCGAGCAACAGAGATCAACAAGACCCAGCTTCCCTGACTTTTAACAGCTCGATCCACAGTCCCAGTGAATCTGAGACCCGTGGAGGCAACGTGAAGCGTGGGGCCAGCCATCTTGAAAAGACTGCAAAGTGCTGACCGTGCAGCTCCTGAGGCATCCTCGAAGCTGTGCATTGGAGTTTGAGAAGCCTCAGCCCCGATCAGTTTTTGCACTGAAGATCTCTCCTCCACACTCATTGAGTGCTGCGTGGGGCCCTTTTGCATTTTCCTGCTTGACACGTTGGTCCGGTCACTTGCCCGTTGGCTAGTGGCCCCAGTACCGACGAACCTTTGAGTTTACTCTGCTAGTCTGGTTGCTCCAGAATGGCCCTGGCTCCCCTGAAAAGGAGCAACCTCTCTGACCTTGCTGGTCCGAGTAAGAAGCGATCTTCAATTCCTGTGTGGGTTGCATTTGCCAAGGCCTGTTAACTGTTATCCAGAAGCTGACACCGCCGACAGCGAGAGCCTTTGTGGGACAGCTCGTGATCTACTCTTGGTCATCCTCAATGCCCCAGAGTCTTTGTGGGAGCGGAGACAAGCTTCTCAACAACCACCTGATTGCGCCCGACATCACCTGGATCCTTCCTGGTTCCATCCTGGTCACTGGCTAGTGACCCAGACTCTGTCCCCTCTGCTTTCAGGTACTCTACATCTTCGATCCACCCTTGGATCCAACCGGACTCTTCTCTCCTGGCCGCCTGCAGCATCTTCATCTCCAGGCTCCATAGATCTCCCCAACGAAACCCGACACACACTGGCACCTATGGACGCGCTTCCTGTGGGTGAGGTAACGATCTAACACCGGTGCTTCTGTAGTGGTTTACACCTCTAGTGTCCTAGTTTAATGTGGTTTAATTCTATTCCAGTCGGAAGACTTCCAAAACAGTAACTTTCTAACTTTTACGCGCCATTGACTTTACATTGGTGCATGCGTGTGCTTTAGGCACTGCACCCGTGTCCCGCGGGCCTCTCCCGACTTCACCACCATTAGTCCTGAGTAGTCCCAGCGATTCACAAGGCCCTAGGCCCTACCATTGTTCGAGAGGTGGTACTTATACCACTATTTTAGTATATGGTTAGAGTGGCCACCGGGCCTATCCAAAATTGTGCAACTTGTGTATGTTTAACTGTGCTTTTGTTTAAAACGCTTTTGCCTCTGCACTCATAAAGAGTACAGAGGATTATTCTAGTAATAAATACATATATTTTTATAATATATAACTTGTGTGGTGTCCTTTCATTTGATATTAAAGGATTGCATATGGTAAAACAGCTGGCTTCACATGCCCTCTTGAGTTTAGCCTAAGACTGCTTAATCCATGCTACCCCTAGGATAGCTTGTCTATAAGGTTGACTTTACCACCACCACCATAAGGGATTGTTTGGACTGATACAAGGTGCTCACTAGAATAGTGAACATCATACATCAGGCCAACTTCTCAAACAGAGAAACACAAAGAAACTCGCACCGTGCCTTTAAGGCAGCCATGACCCCTAGCTTCCCATTATGCCTCATGGGTGACAGTTAGGTCAGTTGTTCTTTCCAGTCAGGACCCTGGTTAATCAGCTCTCACATTTTTGACTTTTTGTCAGAAATGATCTCCTGTTTTTTCTTTAAAACCTTATTACTTTAACATTTTAGACCTGTTGGAGTATTTCTTGGCTATTTTTCAGAGAGTTCAGCATTTTTTCTCACTCAGAAATTCCCTCTCTGTTTGATCCTTGCTCTTCCTGTAGCAAAACGAAGGCTAAATCAGACTCACATTCTGCCTGTACCATTTGCCTTCCTGATTCTCATGTTCCTAAGACTTGCCAGCACTGTCAGTCGTTATCTAAACGTACTCTGAAGGACAGAGAGAGGATTTGCCTCTATGGACTGGCTGAGAAAAGAAAATCTTCCTTTAGAGGCAGGTCTCCGGCTCGGCAGGGAAAGGAGAGTGCCAGATTTTCCTCCAGAAGTAAGATTCTAATCTGGTATCCATCGGCATTGGGCTCGGCATCGAAACTGCCTCCACCGGCGAAGGGAACGTCAACGAAAAGACCATCGATGGGGGGCTCGCCGTCGAGAGAACATCAGTCATCATCAAAGAAGACCAAACATGGAGGTACGTCATCATCTAATCCTATGCCGTCTTTAATCCGGTGACAATCGACATCGAGGCGTCAATCTCCGTTGCTGCGGGATCGTCCACCGTCCAGGCACCTCTCTCCGTCGTCGCCGTTGGTACGTCGTTCGGCTTCGAGACATCATTCTTCGTCGTCGCCGTCGGTATGGCGTTCGACATTGAGACGATCACCTCCGTTGACGTCAACCAGGTGACGGTCAACGACGAGGGCCAGATCTGAAACAACGTTGGACAAAGATTCTTCTTCGAAACCTCAGTTGAAGTATTCAAGACGAAGCTCAATGTCGAGACAAAGTTCCCCTTCGATGTCGAGACAAACTTCTCCGTTGGGGCCCATGAGATGCTCAACGTTGAGAACGAGATCGGTGAGTTCGAAGGATTCAACGTCGAGAAGGATTTCTCCATCACTCTCTCCTCATTCGACGACGTGTTATGGTACTCAGAGGGATATTTATCTTCTGACGTCAAAACGTAAATCTCCGTCGACGGAGCACTGCTCAACGTTGAGACAGAAAGAATCTGCACAGTCGGCATTGAAACCAAGATCTCCTTCAAAGGACTCGACGGTCCTAGTGGTGTATAGCCACTCAACGTCGAGGCATTTATCATCGACTTCGCATCATTCCTCAAGACACCGTTCCACTTCTCGGAGCCTTCAGTTTCAGCTGCAGGTTCTCCACAAGTGATCTCAACGTCGAAAAGCTTATCTTCTCCATCTTCAGAGCGGCAGGTACAGAAATCAGATCACAGCTTCACTGGCACAAGAGCATAAATCTCCTTCTGTTCACCTTTCTCCCAAATGTCTTCTACCAATCCATTATTGTCAGAACGAACCTTCAGCACAAGTGCAGCAACCTATGGGCTATTCAAGTCCTCTACATAGATCTCCTCTGGCGTGGTTGGTGCAAGCTGTTGACCGGTCACCTACTACTCCACCCAGAGATCACCAGCGCAAGTCACCTCCATGTAGACCTTCTCATGGTCATCATAAAAGATGGAAGATCTCCTTCTTGGACATCCTCCTCGACCCACTCTTCCAAGAGTGATTATTCTCCTACTCTCATGGACAGTCCTCCCTCCAGAGTGTCACCTGTCAATGACATCAATACTTTCCATGATGTCCTCTCAAGAGGAGTGCTGAAACTTAATATAGAGATGTCCACACCTCAGGCATCCACATCAGTTATAGTAGAAACTCCACACCAACGGTCTGCGTCTAGACCTTTACTACCACTGGTGCCTGGTCTCCTTCAACCAGTCATGGACATTTTTCTTACCCCAGCATCTATAAAGACAGCTCCCGCAAGAATTCTAAAAAAATACAAACCAGTAGAACAGGATCCCTCATTCCTAAGATCAGACTCTCCACAGGATTTGGTAAAGAAAACACAGGAAGTCTCCTCTTCATCGTCAGTTCCTCCGGACAAGGAGAGTAGAGCCCGAGATTCTTGGAGTAGAAAGGCATGAGGTTCTGCAGTGGCTTCTTTAAAAGTGTCTAGTGCTCCAGCCCTGTTGGGCCGTTATGATAGAGCATTGTGGGACTCACTATAACGTTTTTTTTAAAAACTAGCAAAAGTGGATCGTCAAGACTTTACGGAGATTCTCCAGGAAGGGGCCCTAGTGGCCAATCAAATGATCAGTGCATCGGCTGATGGGGCTTCTCTAGCTGCGCATTCATAATCGCATGGGATATGTGCAAGGAGATCTTCCTGGTTGTGTCTTACGGCTTTAAAACCGGAACCCCAGCAACACATCATGAATATGCCTTTCTCTGGTAATTCTCTTTTCGGCTCCCACGCTGACGAAGAGCTGGCCAGCATCAAGACTGAGCTAGACACGCTTAAAGCGATAGGCTTGGAGAAGTTCAAGTGTTGGTACAGGCCTTACAATCGCAAAGTCTACCGTCAGAGCGTTCAAACCCCTCAATGGTCCCAGAGGCAGTACCACCAATCCAAATCCCATTATCAAGAACATCGACCCTCCAGAGGTAGAGGAGCACAACAATCCTCTACAACAGCCAAAAACACTGGCAAACAATGAGTTTCCACTTCCTCTGACACCGTTGCCCACATCAGTGGGAGGAATTATCTCCTTACATGTACAAGAGTGGGGCAACATAACCAACGATCAGTGGGTGCTAAATATACTAAAGAGTGGGTATGCACTACGTTTCCGTGCACCCCCAAAGGGCATTCCTCCAGTAAAGACGAATCTTCACCAACTGAAATTATTGGGTCAGGAGGTTTCTATCCTTGTACAGAAATTGTCCATAGAAGAAGTTCCTGCATCACAAGGAGGAAAAGGGGTATACTCCAGATACTTCCCAGTTCCAAAGAAGGATCAAAAGCAACATTTCAGGCCTATTCTGAATCTTCGCTCTCTCAACAAGGTCATCCAGAAGGAAAAAAAAATGTATGTTAGCGCTTCATCAAATATACCCACATCATCAGAAAGGGGATTGGATGTGTTCGATAGACCTCCAAGATATGTACTTCCATGTCCCGATTGCCCCACGACACCGGAAGTTCTGAGTTCTGCCTGAAATCTGCACCGCAAATATTCACAAAATGCATGGCAGTGGTAGCCGCAGCTTTACATTGCCAAGGCCTGTTCGTATATCCATATCTAGACGACTGGCTAAAAAAAGGTTTGTCTCCCCAAATGGTGAAGAACCGCTACCGGATCTGCCTGAACTTACTGCACCGCGTGGGCCTTCGTCTAAATATGGAGAAATAACCATGAGCCCACTCAAAGAATTCATTATCTAGGGGCTACCATGGACTCCAGCGCAGGAAAAGTGTTTCCTTCAGGGGAGAGACTGTTATCAATCAAACGGAAATGCAATCTCCTCCTTCAAGTGCATCAACTGTCAGTTCGACAAGTGGCATCACTTCTAGGGTCGATGGCATCTTGCATTTTTCTCGTCCCCAACTCCAGGTTGAGAATGAGACCACTGCCACAGGATTTGGAGGACAAATGGGACCAAGCCTCAGGACGTTGGGATCAAATTTTTCTTTCCCAATCAGCGGGAACGTCCATTCTCTGGTGGACTCATTCGAAAAATCTCCCTCAACCTATTCCAACACAATCCTTGATCACGGATGCCTCACTTCAAGGATGGGAAGCACACATGGGTTGTCTACAGACTCATGGCAAGTGGTCGAGCAAAGAACAAATCTATCACATAAACATGCTGGAACTGCGGGCAGTTCATCTAGCTCTCAAAGCCTTCCATCCATCGATTCAGTCCAAGCCGATATTAATACAAACAGACAACACGACCTATGGTGCAACTCACTCTCACCCACTGTCCCTGGAATATCAGGCAATTTGGACCTGGCTTCTGGCCAGACATCTCTCAATCACAGCAGTCCATCTGACAGGAGAACCAAACTTTCAGGCAGACGCTCTAAGTTGACACTTCGATGAGCAGCAAGACAGGGTGCTAAACGACGAAGACATAAATATCATCCGGGTGGACATAGGTGTGCCCAAAGAGCTAGAAGGTCACCCTCCCACATACTCTGGGCCCACCCTAAAATCACAGTTTTGGGCTTGGGTAGAACAGAAGAACTTTATGAATACATGACATGGCTGCTTAACTGACCTGTTCTTTGATATTAAATCTAGCAGACGGCTAGAAAGCTTCCTTGATTTAATAAAAGTGTCAGAAGATAGGAAATTGTACATTTAATTTAGACACGGTTGCCTTCCTATCAATGCCTTCACTAATACTTGGAGGACACATATATCACAGCTCAAGGGCTGTCCTTCTTGCCCTTGCCCTAAAGAAACAATAGGCCATGTATTTTGTGCTTGCTCTGCCTACACCAGACCCAGAAGGAACTGGCTTACCCCTGTATGTAGATACTTAGGGACACATAGTCATAAAGAAGCCCTCCGTATTCTGAAGTCATACGCGAGACCATTCTTTGCTTGTGCAACAGCAAAATTCCTGGGTAAATCATAGTCCATTAGAAGGAGGGCCTTATCGACTTGAAGGAAGTAAATTAATTAAAACCCAAATGATCTGAACAGATGGGCGTGTATTTCGTACTTGCACTTTGGATTGTAAATATTTGGATTGCTCGCTATCTTAATTTTGATGTTAGGATACATCTTCTAAATATTGAAATATGCTTATATTTGCACTATGTACATATTGTATCTTTGTGATAAGCTTTATATCCTAATTTTTATCTTGTTTCAAATTATCAAAAGCCTGTATAGGAAGTATTTTAATCTACAGTGCCTTTTATTCTGATTATTGCCATGCAAGATCTATGTCCTTCTTTGTTTTATGGTACTGTAAAACCGAAATAAAGACTTTTTACTGATATAAACCACTGGAATAAAAACATTAAACAGCAATTTATGTCCCTAAGCTTGGTATGCATTTGTATCTATTTAGTATTGAAATAAAAAGCTACCACACATATTTGAAAATGAAGATAGTAAATGGAAAATGGAAATAATTTACGAGAGTAGTCGGAATGTTATTAAAATCACTGCCATGATGGAATTCCAACTGGCCAATGTTTGTTGGGCCAACATGGGTACATGGTGTTTTTTTTTTAACTCCACACCTGTTTACTGCACATACTTGCTAAACATAAAAAGCCACAATCTCTAACATTATGGGAATTAAGAGAGATGGACAAAAATCTTTGTTGCAGCACTTTTCTAACAGTGATTGATGCGCCATAATTTGTTAATATGAAAGACATTTTTTACATGTGGCCTACTCTTCATGGAATGCAGGGGACTGCAACAATACTTCGCTGTGTGCTTCATGACTCTAACGTGGCCTGTGACACGAGAAGCCCTGGAGTGTAGACCTTCAGGAACTTACTGCGAGTTCTCTTTTTTAAGCGTGACCTTTCTCTCATAGTTTGACAAAATGTCTTGAAGTTTGCTAGTTAAAGAATAGCTCATCCAGCTGAATGCTGTCTGAAGACAAATGTGTAAAAGGTATGTGGACGCAACTGCAAATTTTCTAAATCTCACTCATCATACTGCTATTATAGTTAAATCCACTGAAGGCAATTTTGTTTGTGATGCATGCTATGTACATAGCGATACAAAAGGGGATGATGGATGGAGCGTTTGAGCAAATCAAACACTCACCCCCAGTCAACTGATCTGGGTTTAATCCATCACCATTCTTTAGCTCACTCAGCCACCCCAGTTCAGACATGGCTATATGCAAATCAGTCTGACCCTGTGCCTCATGGGAACTGTCCAGCCCGAACTGCCAAGCCATGTCTTCCCTGGACCGGAAACAAGCATCCTGGGACCGGTTTCGGATTCATAATCCTCATCAGCCAGGCGATCTTGAATCCAGTGGCCAAGTGAGCAAGGGACTCACGTCTGAGCATACCCTGCCACACTTAGGGCGAACAAAGCGATACAAAAGGGGATGATGGACGGAGCGTTTGAGCAAACCAAACACTCACCCCCAGTCAACTGATCTGGGTTTAATCCATCACCATTCTTTAGCCCACTCAGCCACCCCAGTTCAGACATGGCTATATGCAAATCAGTCTGACCCTGTGCCTCATGGGAACAGTCCAGCCCGAACTGCCAAGCCATGTCTTCCCTGGACCGGAAACAAGCATCCTGGGACCGGTTTCGGATTCATAATCCTCATCAGCCAGGCTATCTTGAATCCAGTGGCCAAGTGAGCAAGGGACTCACGTCTGAGCATACCCTGCCACACTTAGGGCGAACAAAGCGATATAAAAAGGGGATGATGGACGGAGCGTTTGAGCAAATCAAACACTCACCCCCAGTCAACTGATCTGGGTTTAATCCATCACCATTCTTTAGCCCACTCAGCCACCCCAGTTCAGACATGGCTATATGCAAATCAGTCTGACCCTGTGCCTCATGGGAACAGTCCAGCCCGAACTGCCAAGCCACGTCTTCCCTGGACCGGAAACAAGCATCCTGGGACCGGTTTCGGATTCATAATCCTCATCAGCCAGGCTATCTTGAATCCAGTGGCCAAGTGAGCAAGGGACTCACGTCTGAGCATACCCTGCCACACTTAGGGCGAACAAAGCGATATAAAAAGGGGATGATGGACGGAGCGTTTGAGCAAATCAAACACTCACCCCCAGTCAACTGATCTGGGTTTAATCCATCACCATTCTTTAGCCCACTCAGCCACCCCAGTTCAGACATGGCTATATGCAAATCAGTCTGACCCTGTGCCTCATGGGAACAGTCCAGCCCGAACTGCCAAGCCATGTCTTCCCTGGACCGGAAACAAGCATCCTGGGACCGGTTTCGGATTCAAAATCGGAAGCTTGTTTCCGGTCCAGGGAAGACATGGCTTGGCAGTTCGGGCTGGACTGTTCCCATGAGGCACAGGGTCAGACTGATTTGCATATAGCCATGTCTGAACTGGGGTAGCAGAGTGGGCTAAAGAACGGTGATGGATTAAACCCAGATCTTTTGACTGGGTGTGAGTGTTTGATTGATTCAGATGCTCCGTCCATCACCACCCCCTTTTGTACCACTTTTGGCCGCCATAAGTGTGGCAGGGTATGCTCAGACGTGAGTCCCTTGCTCACTTTGCCACTGGATTCAAGCAAGCTGAGCTGAAGATGGCTGGAATGCCAGAAACCGGTCCTCGGAAGCTTGTTTCCGGTCCAGGGAAGACATGGCTTGGCAGTTCGGGCTGGACTGTTCTCATGAGGCACAGGGTCAGACTGATTTGCATATAGCCATGTCTGAACTGTGGTGGCAGAGTGGGCTAAAGAACGGTGATGGATTAAACCCAGATCTTTTGACTGGGTGTGAGTGTTTGATTGATTCAGATGCTCCGTCCATCACCACCCCCTTTTGTACCGCTTTTGGCCGCCATAAGTGTGGCAGGGTATGCTCAGACGTGAGTCCCTTGTCACTTTGCCACTGGATTCAAGCAAGCCGGGCTGAAGACGGCTGGAATGCCAGAAACCGGTCCTCGGAAGCTTGTTTCCGGTCCAGGGAAGGCATGGCTTGCCAGTTCGGGCTGGACTGTTCCCATGAGGCACAGGGTCAGACTGATTTGCATATAGCCATGTCTGAACTGGGGTGGCAGAGTGGGCTAAAGAACGGTGATGGATTAAACCCAGATCTTTTGACTGGGTGTGAGTGTTTGATTGATTCAGATGCTCCGTCCATCACCACCCCCTTTTGTACCGCATGCTATGTACATGACATACATATTTAGTGCATATAAAATTACACTATTATGATAGGTGGTGTGTATTATGCAGTTTCCAAACAGATTTAGTGTATGTCAAACCACACTATCGTAAGCATCTGAACATTTTCTACATATATGTTATACTGTTTCGTTCAACACTCTTTATTTCAGTAACAAATTACCATAAGAAAGACATACAAATACAAACATAAAATACGTTTGTGTCCACGTCCTTAAAATAATAAAAATGTTAAAAAAACATAATACTACAATTGTATGCAATTTCCTAAGATCAATACATATAGTTTAAAATCAGTCAGTCATTATTAACTGTACACCATAAGGATTCGTAGTTAATCAGATTGGGCAACTACTCTCTTTTTCTTCTGTACAAGCCCAATACTCATTATAAACCTTGATACTGCAAGGACCATAGGGCCGACAAGTCAGTCTGAAGAATTTTACATGCCTCTAGATGCCTTCTGACACCTCTACACCTGCAAATTGGAATTATCCACCTAGTCCTCCCCCTGCTGCAGGGCAGAAAAACAACTTATGGGATACTGATTCCTCCTGCCCCTTGAAGAAACCAAGACATAGAAATACCACACATTTCACAATAACACAAAATGAGGAACCTCTCCTTTTATATGACCACCAAAACAATGATAAACAAATTCTAATATTCACTACAGCAGATAACTTAATACAAATCCATTTTCAAACCTGGATGGAACCTTCAAAACATGTCCCAAACAATACATCATGAATATCAAAACACAAATGTCCCTTTTTTTATAGCCCTTCTACCAAATAAACAAAACAACATTTGCTACGAACTCCTATATCATATTAAACATAAAGCAAATAACTATTACCCATAAAAAAGATTCATAGACTGTGAACAAGCCGCGATTCAAACCATTTAAAGAATTTACCCCCCTCAGCCATACAAGGCTGTTACTGCCAATTCAATCAAAGCATATGGAGGAACATCCAACAATCAGCACTAAGTCAGACATACTGAAAAACAATAACTAAATGTAAAATGTAAATTGATACTTGTATAGTGCACTACTCACCCGCAAGGGTCTCAAGGCACTTGTACGAATACCGCTGTGGAACCCATCCTGGCTTTCCCTGTGAGGTGTCCACTCCTGGGCACCCCCAAGGTGGAGGCCAGGCATCCTTAGCGTTGTGGGGGCCGTTGTGGAGATTAAGCAAGCTATTGCCCAGAGTTGCAGAGTGGGACTCCATGATTGGAATAGGCACCAAGGCAAGAATTATCAGGTCCGTGGAATTTTGAGCCCAGGACCCGCCGAGGAGGGGAATTGAACCCTGGTCCCGGGCTAGACCTCTGCATCAGGGTCTGCCGCTCTAACCATTGAGCCACACTTCTCCACTGCTGCTCTAACCATTGAGCCACACTTCTCCCTGAAGAAGTGAGTGAGGTACCGTGGGTATGTATCCTGGAAGATCCAAGGTTTGTCGTCCTGGGCATTCCAAGCGATATAGACATTTGCAGACCACAACTACTTTACAGTGCCTTGGGCCAAGTGGTGGCAAAGCGTAATTATGCCAGATACTGGGGAGCAGCGGAAGCTTCTACACTCCAGCATTGGAGACAGGGATAGACTTATATATGGCCGCCAAAATACTCTCATATAAAAGTAGGGGGTGCCCACAGAAATTCTGAAAGGTGTGGGTTAGTCGGTTGAATTATTATGTCTAGACTTACTGGCTGTTGCTCCAAAACCCCCCTGATGGAGGGGAAACTGACTAATTGCATATCCCCAAACAATGACAGCGGAGGGCTTGAATGCAAAAATGGAGAATATGCCTTTTTTGCTGTACTGGTGGGCAGGGTATCATATTATCCATTTATTTTTATTTATTTATTTGCGGGTTTATATCGCGCTTGAATCGACTCCCGGAGGAGTATCTCTGCGCCCTAAGAACACCACTAGCACAGTCAGAGGGGACACTTAAAGGAATTAATTTTGAAACAAAAAAGTTTTAAGCTGCTTCCTAAACAACAGATGTTCTGAACATTGTCTGAGAGCTAATGGGAGCTTGTTCCATAATGAGGGCCCAACCACAGATAGAGCTTTGCCTCCGTGTCTGGCCTTCTTTGCACGGGGCACACACAGTAGAAACTGGTTGCTGGACCTAAGGGAGCGAACAGGAGAGTAAGGTGTAAGTTTGTTTTTTAAATATGCGGGACCTAATCCATTTAAGCTTTTGTGAATTAGGCAGCATGTCTTAAACTTAATCCTTTGCCGGACCGACAGCCAATGTAGTTTGTCCAAAAGAGGTTTGGACGCAGATCTAGGAGGGGCGTTCAAGACCGACCGGGCCGCAGTATTCTGTACAACTTGGAGTTTGGCTAATACTCCCTCATTTGCAGATAACAGCAGGCCATTACAGTAATCGATGCGGCTAAGGACAAGAGCCTGTACCAATGTTTTCCTGATGAAATCAGGGAGTAAGGGAAGCACTTTGCGTAGAAGGCCTATCACGTGGAAACATGAGCCCACAATGTAATTACTATGCTGCTTCAGCGAGAGCTCCTGGTCTAGTCGAACTCCTAAGTTCTTCAAGACATGTTTGGGGTCAGGGACTGGCCCGAGATCTTGTGGCCACCAGTCCGGAGTCCATAGGATTTTAGCCTCCCCGAACAGCATGACTTCGGTCTTACCTACATTACACTGTAAGCAGTTTGATGACATCCACTGAGCCACAGCCTTCATGCCCTGGGAGAAGGAGGTTTTAACCTCGGTGGTAAGAGATTTGAAGGGAAAAAGGAGCTGTGTGTCATCCGCATAAGACACTGGGATGAAACCAAAGGCTCGCATAATTCTGGCCAGGGGTGCCACATAGATGTTAAAAAGAGTCGGGCTCAGACAGGAGCCCTGTGGCACCCCCTTAGAAATCTCTACCTCCACCGAGCGATATGCACCCATGGTGACACATTGGGTGCGGTTGGATAAAAAGCTCCTTAGCCAGGCCAGTGCCTTATTCTCAAGACCGATGTTTGCCAGCCGACCTATCAAGATGTTATGTGACACAGTATCGAACGCTGCCGACAGGTCTAGCAATATCAGGACAACGGAGTAACCCTTGTCCTGATACATATGCAGATCGTCCGTAACTGACAGTAGTGTTGACTCTGTACTGTGCTTCGGCCTAAAGCTGGATTGAGAGTAATCCAGGCCTTCTGCTTGTTCAATGTAATTAGATAGATGTCGATTCACATGTTTTTCTGTGAGTTTACCCAGGAACAGTAGCAGCGAAATTGGTCTGAGATTGGACAAGTCTGTCAACGGAATTGTAGAGTTTTTCCTAATTGGTCTTACCAGGGCCTTTTTCCACCCCCTGGGGACCTCACCTTCAGTCAAGGAGAGATTTACAAGTCTCTGGATCCCAGGACCTAGTTCTTTGCCAAGCATAGGCATTATTCTCGCTGGGATGGTGTGAGAAGTTGGCCTGTTGTATGATGTCCACAATTCTGTGGGCACCTTGTATCAGTCCAAACAATCCCTTATGGTGGTGGTTGTAAGTCAACCTTAAAAAGACAAGCTATCCTAGCGGTAGCATGGACTAAGCAGCCTTCAGGCTAAACTCAAGAGGGCATGTAAAGCCAGCTGTTTTACCATATGCAATCCTCTAATATCAAATGAAAGGACACCACACAAGTTATATATTATAAAAATATATGTATTTATTCTCAGAATAATCCCCTGTACTCTTTATGAGTATAGAAGCACAAGCGTTTAAACAAAAGCACAATAAAACATATGAAAGTTGCACGTTTATGGATGAGGCCGGTGGCCACTCAAACCATATATTAAAAAAGTGGTATAAGTATCACTAATCGAACAGTGGTAAGGCCTAGGGCCTTGGGAATTGCTGGGACTACACTGGACCAACAGCAGTTAGGACGGGAGTAGCCCGCGGAATTCGGGTGCAGTGCTAAAAGCACAAGCATGCACCAATGCAAAGTCAATGGTGCGTAAAAGTTATCGAGTTACAGTTTTAGGAGTCTTCCGACTGGACTAGAAGAACAAAACTTTAGACTTAGACACTAGAGGTGTAAACCACTACAGGAGCACCAGCGTTCAAGAGTTACCTCACCCACAGGAAGTGGGTGCCCAGGTGCAAAAGCGTGTCGGGTTTCGTCGTGTAGATCTACGGAGCCTGGAGATGAAGATGCTGCAGGCGGCCAGAAGAGAAGTGTCCGGTGTGATCCAAGGGTGGATCGAAGATGTAGAGTACCTGAAAGCAGAGGGGACAGAGTCTGGGTCACTCAGCAGTGACCAGGAAGGAACCAGGCAATGTCGGGCGCAATCAGGTGGTTGTTGTGAAGCTTGTCTCCGCTGCCACGTAGACTCTGGGGCACCGAGGATGTCCAGGAGTGGATCACGAGCTGTTTCACAAAGGCTCTCGCTGTCAGCGGTATCAGCTTCCGGATTGGAGTTAACAAGCCTTGGCAAGGGCAACCCACGCAGGATTCGAAGATCGCTTTTTGACCGGACCAGCAAGGTCAGATCAGGTGCTCCTTTTCAGGGGAGCAAGGGCCAATCTGGAGCAACCAGACTAGTAGAGCAAATTCAAGGTTTCATCTGTACTGGGGCCACTAGCCAACGGGCAAGCGACCGGACCAACGCGTCGAGCAGGAAAATGCAAAAGGGCCCCACGCAGCACTCCGTGAGTGTGGAGGGGAGAGCTTTGGTGCAAAAACTGCACGGGGCAGGCGCTTCTCAAACCCCAATGCACAACGTCAAGGGAGCCTTGGGAGCTGCACGGTCAGCACTTCGTAGTTTTTCCAAGATGGCCGGTCCCACGCTTCAGGTCACCTCCACGGGTCTCAGATTAGCTGGGACTGTGGATCAAGCTCTTTGAAGGCAGGAAAGCTGGGTCTTGTTGATCTCTGTTGCTCGAGTTCTGGCGGGAACTGCAACAAAGCAAACGGTGAGCCGCTGGATGGTGCATGTTTGCACAGGGTGGTCACTTCTTGACCACAAGGGAGATTCTTCAGTCTTCTACGTCGAGTAGGATGTCGAAGGGTCCAGAGTTTTGTTTCATAAGTTTCAGTCAGGATAATCTGATGTGCATTGGCACTGCTCCCACCTTTATTCCAAATCTGGGGGCTGGATTACCAGCTAGGTCCCTCCTATGGGTGGGACCCAGGAAGGGGGTGGTTACACCCCTTTCCCTTTGTTCAGTTTCGCGCCAGGACTGGGGCTGGAGTGCCCCAGAACCGGTTTGACTGGATTTTGCCTGGGACACCTTGTGTGCCCCAGTCAGTGTCTAGTTTCATTCAACCCACCCTGCCCCAATCCACTATCTCCTGTCTGGGGAGGTGTAGCACCTCCCTGTGACAGGAAACCTTTTGTCCAGGCCTCCCCTGCCAAGTTTCGGTCAGCAGTAGAAGGTCAGACTTGTGTCTGTGGCAGCAGCATCCATTTTGTGATGCTGAGGCTCTGGTTAGGATTAACCGCGTTTTAAGTAAAGTAACATGTCTTCTCCCTCTAGAAGGGTGGAATGCTACCCCCGTCGCCAGAACTGGTGAGGGGGTAGTATTCCAAAGTGTATGACACCTTACACGACATGTTTTGATAAAGCCAAACCAAAGTTAGCAATAACCACGAGGATTATAATGCACTTAAGAGTATATGGTATGGCAATACCCTGGAACAGCAGTAAGGAAATGGTTCCGACCTCTGCAGACAGGCTCAGCTCATGCTAGAGCACCATCTCACATAAAACCAAGCACTCTGCCTCCAGGATTGTTAAGGCCTGCTATAGGAGTGACTGATAGGTATAAATGTGTCCAGATATAGGTTTAGATACAGGTATACTATATCTAAGCAAGGGGTGATTACACCACCTTGCCCCAGCTGAGTGATCAGCCAGTTGTGTTGATTTAAATAGCCAGCCAGGGGTGGCAAAAGATATGCTGCAGCCCCTGGTAGGCCTTGGATGCACCTATGCCCTGGGTACCTATAGTACACTGTACAGGGGCTGATAAGGTAACCCAAGCCAATTAGTTATGCACCTAGGGTACATGGAGTCCATTTTAAAGAGAGAGCAGAAAGCCTGGGGCCCTGATTTGCAGGATCCCAGGTCAACTAAGTCGAAAACCAGCTAAACACAAGGCAAAAAATCTGGGGTAACCATAGTCAGGTATCCACCTGCCTACACAACCCCCCCCCCCCCAAACGAAAGGAGATAAGGCTATCCTTGACCAGGTAAGCCTATATTGCCTAAGTGACCATATAAGGAAGTACCTGCACTAGCATGGTTACCCCCTGTGTCATGGTCCACTAAGCAATCCCTCACCCTAGGGGTATCAGAGGGTCTCCACCATAGGGAATCACTACCTGTGGTGTGTTTTGGCAAAGTAAACGGCTGGTGTTGAGAAGGAGTACTGAAGTGAGGCTCCACTAATGTAGGGCTCAGCTTCTTCCAATCATCTTCCACCATGTGTGCCTTTCTTTCCTTGACTGAGTTGCACTGTGCTCCCAGGGTCAACCTCTGGCTGCCTACAGTTGGCGGCTGGGTCCCTTTGGTTTGCTTACTGGAGGGACAGGTCAGGTTTGGGGCCTTGGGGTCCCAGGTTTGGCTGTGCCCAACTGTGTCCATTTGGGGGAGGTCCCTAACTAGTGGTAAGGGGGATCCCTCAAGAATTTTTAAAGTTTTCACCTTGCTAGGGCTGCTAGCTTTGGTGCCCCTAATCTGCTGATGGGGTGCTTTATTTGACAGGGGGCCCTTTGGGGCTCACTGACCTCCTTGACCTCTGTAGCCCTGGGCTGACTGAGGCAGGGTAGAGAGGGGCAGGTTACCTGCTCCTGACTGGTTCCCACCTTGGAAGGGTCCACTGACATCAGGGGCTCTGCCAGGCTAGGCCTGACTACCTCTGGGGCAGTTTCTTCACAAGGGGTAAGATCAGTTTCCTGAGGAGGCTGATCCTTTCCTAAAGTCTGGTGGGAGGGAGATTTCTCTTCCTCCCCAATGCTCTCTGTTTGTGTGGAGTGATCCATAGTTTCAGGCTTCACAACACAGGAATCAGTTTGAGTTTGGGCTGTGGCCATCACAGCCCCACCAACCTTTTCAGGAAGGGACTCAGTTTGGGTATGGGCTGTTACCATCACAGCCCTGCTAATCTGTCTAGGAAGGGAGTCTGCTGAAGATGGGGCTGAGACTTGCACAGCCCTACCAACCTTTTCAGGAAGGACATCTTGGATTGGGGCTGTGGCCATCACAGCCCCACTAACCTTTCCATGGAGATTTACCATTTTAGAATGGGTTTCTTGTTCCACCTTAGTCCAGGCTGAGATTTCTAAATAATTCCCAAGTAGACAATCTACAGGCAAGTTTGAGGACACTGCCACTCTCTTTGGGTCAGTGACACCTCCCCACCTGAGATTTACCACTGCCGTGGGATGATTTTTCTGCACTCCATCAATGTTTGTCACCTGGTATGTGGCACCAGGTGAAAGTTGCCTTGAGGGGACTAGGGGCCAGATGTAGGTAGGGTTTTACCGGTCGGTAACGGCCGAATTCGGCCGTTACCGACCGGTAAATGGAGTTTGACATGTAGGGGCAGATATTTACAGAATCGGTAAATTTACCGTTCGGTAAATTTACCGATTCTGTAAATTTACCGATCGGTATTTTTACCGATTCGGTAAATATGATATGTAGGTGGGACTCTTCTGAGTCCCACAAGCCTTAAAGAATAGGTATTTTACCATCAAATTCTATTTGATGGTAAAATACCGAATCGGGTGTGCATGCACATGTGTGCATGCACACCTGTGCCATATGACAGGCAGACCTGCCCTTAGGGCAGGTATGCCTGCCACATGGCACCCGAACCTTTTTTGGGGGTGCTAGAGGGTGTCAAAGTGACACCCCCTGCACCCTTGTCAAAATCGGTATTTACCGATTCGGTAAATACCGACCGGTAATGCCCCATTCATTCCTATGGGCTTCAAAGCCCATAGGAATGAATGGAGCATTACCGGTCGGTATTTACCGAATCAGTAAATACAGATATTTACCGATTCGGTAAATGGAACATCTGGATGTTCCTACATACCCCCCTCCTTATTTACCGATTCTTAATTACCGAATCGGTAAAATTCGGTAATTAAGAATCGGTAAATAAGTTCTACCTACATCTGGCCCTAGATTCTCAGTCACCATAGTGATACTAGCCCCTGTGTCTCTATAGGCCTCAGCTTTCTGACCATTGATATGGGTCTCCTGTCTGTACTTGCTCAAAGTGTTTGGGCAAGCAGTGAAGTTGGCAAACCCCATGCCATTTTCACAGACAAGAGTAGCTGTAGTGGGGGACCTGGCTAGGCCAGAGTCCACCTGAGTTCCAAAAGTAAACCCAGCCAAATTCTTGGGGGTGCTCCCACCACCTGGGGGATTACTGCTAACAGTAACAGGAGGTGTTGGAGCTTTACTTGGAGGAATATTTTCTTTATTGCTATTCTTTGGACAACAGCTATCTGTTTTCCAGTGGCCAGTCTGCTTACAGGCATGGCAATAAGGTTTCTTCTGGGTAGAGGAGTTGTTTTGGGACCCACCCCCATCCTTGGAGTTTTGGGGCCCTGTGGGAGACTTGTCTTTAGATTTATCCCCACCCTTCTCTTGAGCCTTGGAAGTATCCTTCTTTTGGTCATTACCCTGATTCTTAGGCCTAATCTTGGTTCTGACCCATTTGTCTGCCCTCTTACCCAATTCTTGTGGAGAGGCCAGATCTGAGTCCACCAGGTGCTGGTGCAAAAGCTGGGTTTGACAATTACTAAGGATCTGCTCCCTCATAATCAAATTATACAATCCTGTATAGTCATGTACTTTGCTGCCAAGTAGCCAACCTTCCAGAGCCTTAGTAGCACAATCTACAAAATCAGTCCAGTCCTGAGTCTGAGCTTTTTGGGTATCGCTGAACAACAACCTGTATTGGTCAGTGGTTAGGCCAAACCCATCAATAAGAGCACTCTTCAGGACAGTGTAGTTTTTAGCATCCTCAGGTCTAACAGTGAGGAGCTTATCTCTCCCTTTCTCAGAAAAGGAGTACCATAAGATTGCTGCCCACTGTTCTTGAGGAACCTGCTGTACCATGCAGGCTCTTTCCAGAGCAGTCATCCATTTGTGGATGTCATCCCCTTCCTTGTAGGGGGGCACAATCTTTGTCAGGTTTCTATTATCATAGGCCCTGTCTTTCTCTTTAGGAATTATGCTGCCACCAGTGGGTATCTCCCCACACAATCTTTGTTCCCTTGCCAAAGCAAGTTTAGCTTGGGCCAAGGCTACCTCCTCCCTCTCTATCTGGAGTTTGACAGCCCTCATCCTGGCCCTATGCTCTTTTCTCTGGGGGGAGACCTTTCCCTTCTATTGCCTGGGAGTATTCTGTTATGGATTCTGGGGAGGTGCTGGCCCTCTCCATTTCCATGTAGGTCCAATTTGACTTGGCTAAGCCTTCCAACTGGTACCTGGGTATCCCCTTGATCATGATCTGACTCTTTACCTTCTGATTCAGGGTCCACCTCCTCATCTTCTGCCTCTGGGGCGGTGTTCTCAGTATCTGGGGGATTCACTCCTTCTCCTGACCCTGAGGGAACTGGACCAGTTTTCTCAAGATCATCCTTCTGTAGGATGGCTATCAGGATGGGAATGGTAGGGTTGTGACCCTTTTTCAGCCTCTTTGCAGTGCACAAGGCACTCAAGTCCCTATGGCTGAGTTTGTCATAGCTGGAGGGTGCCTTGGTAAGTTCACCTTCCACAGGCAGAGCAAGTGGTTGCTCACCTGTGCCAGACATGACTCTAGTGAGGTCTAAGTGGTGCACTTACCTACACTAAGTGTTTTCCTACTGTACCTTGCTAGTGAGTTGTAGGCAGGGTGTGCTAAGCCCTTTGATCTACAACTACTAAGTTCAGTAGAACTTGAATGTGTGAGCTTTGTTTATATGTAAGCATGGGCGGATTTTGCGAATTGGTAATCCGCGAAATTGCGTATTTACGGATTCGCAATCCGCAAAATCCGCGAACTCTCGCGAATTTTGCGGATTCCTTTTTTTTTTGTGTTCGCAAGTGTTTCTGCCATTTCGCAAGGGTTTTTTACCAGTTCGCAAACGCGAACTTACTTGTAGAAACAACATGGTCGCGACCGTTGCTACCCGACGTCTGGTTCATCACAGCACCCTCTGTTTCACCACTGCCACCCTCTGTTTCACCACTGCCACCCTCTGGCTCACCCATGCCACCCTCTGGCTCACCCATGCCACCCTCTAGTTCATCACTGTAGATTATGGGGGGAAAAGCACACCTGCCCTGCCTCAACTGACATGAATGAATTAGGGGCTGATTAATGTGTCACTGAACTTGAACTTCCAGGCTGGAACCTGCTTCCTTATCTGTAATTGCTTTCTGTTGCAGTGTAATTTTTTTAACAGGACCTTTGTTGTATACTTGTAGCTATTCTCTGAGACTGCTGTGAGGGTCAGAGTAGGGTCATAGAATAGTTGCAAGTAGGCAACTGAACTCTGAAGGGGCCCCTCAGGAAGCACTACAGGGAATGGTTACTAATGATAAGATTGAACTTTTGCACCTGCTGAGTGCTTTCAGTTTTGTAAAAATACAAATATCCAGCAGCATCCACAAAAAGTAATCCTTCCAGGTCAAGACCCAAATCAAAGTGACCAGCACATGAAGAAAACACTGGGAGGAGCCTGCTGGACAGGAACAGGAAGTTGGAGACTGTGGGGCACTTCCTTTCTCCCCCCCCCCAAAATGGACTCCTTGCAAAAAAAAAGTGCAGGCAAATGTCAACCTGAGGAGTTATTCTGATAAAAATCATAATTTTCAAGGTTTATGCTGCCTGCTGGTGGATTTCTTGTGCGAAATTGCAAATTTTGCAATCTCGCAATTGCGAGATTGTCGCTGCCCGCCGCATCTACGTGTTCGCAAGTGTTTACTCCCGCGAAATTGTATAGTATTCTAGTTGGCAAGTGCGACCAAGCAAAAAATCTGCTTCGCACGGATTTACGAATTTTCGGCAAGTTCGCGAGAGTTCGCGGATTGCGAATTTGCCGAAAATTCGCAAAATCTGCAAGCGAAACGGATTTTACACCCATGCTTATTTATATGTACCTATGGTACTTAATGTGATCTTTCAAGTTGATAAAAAGATTGCAATGGTAAAACAACAGCAAGCTCAAATCCCAACCGCTGCACACCAATGTGAGAAGTTGGCCTGATGTATGATGTCCACAATTCTGTGGGCACCTTGTAACAGTCCAAACAATCCCTTATGGTGGTGGTTGTAAGTCAACCTTAAAAAGACAAGCTATCCTAGTGGTAGCATGGACTAAGCAGCCTTCGGGCTAAACTCAAGAGGGCATGTGAAGCCAGCTGTTTTACCATATGCAATCCTGTAATATCAAATGAAAGGACACCACACAAGTTATATATTATAAAAATATATGTATTTATTCTCAGAATAATCCCCTGTACTCTTTATGAGTATAGAAGCACAAGCGTTTAAACAAAAGCACAATATAACATATGAAAGTTGCACGTTTATTGATGAGGCCGGTGGCCACTCAAACCATATATTAAAAAAGTGGTATAAGTATCACTAATCGAACAGTGGTAAGGCCTAGGGCCTTGGGAATCGCTGGGACTACACTGGACTAACAGCAGTTAGGAAGGGAGTAGCCCACGGGATTCGGGTGCAGTGCTAAAAGCACAAGCATGCACCAATGCAAAGTCAATGGTGCATAAAAGTTATCAAATTACAATTTTAGGAGTCTTCCGACTGGACTAGAAGTACAAAACTTTAGACTTAGACACTAGAGGTGTAAACCACTACAGGAGCACCGGCGTTCAAGAGTTACCTCACCCACAGGAAGCGGGTGCCCAGGTGCAAAAGCGTGTCGGGTTTCGTCGTGTAGATCTATGGAGCCTGGAGATGAAGATGCTGCAGGCGGCCAGAAGAGAAGTGTCCGGTGTGATCCAAGGGTGGATCGAAGATGTAGAGTACCTGAAAGCAGAGGGGACAGAGTCTGGGTCACTCAGCAGTGACCAGGAAGGAACCAGGAAGGAACCAGGCAATGTCGGGCGCAATCAGGTGGTTGTCATAAAGCTTGTCTCCGCTGCCACGTGGACTCTGGGGCACCGAGGATGTCCAGGAGTGGAACACAAGCTGTCCCACAAAGGCTCTCGCTGTCGGCGGTGTCGGCTTCCGGATCGGAGTTAACAAGCCTTGGCAAGGGTAAATAAACTTTATTGTATAGTTAATAAAAACCATTACAAAAAGTAGAAAAAGGAACAGCCATTTAAAATGAATGATCAACGAGCATCCATGATTTAAATTTAGCAACATTAAAATACAAAGGTACGTACAAGAAACATCCAGTGCCAAGTAAATTCAATTATATATTGTCCATTTAGTTGTTGTGCAACAGTAAGTAAAAACTCGTCTTCCGTTAACTACCAAAGAACAAAAGGTAGAAGGATGTCTTGCATAACATTAAAAAAAAAGGAAAAAAAAAAGAAAACAACATTTTATTTACTTTTCAAACTTGTGCGGTAATACCCCTTTTGTTCTCAAAGTTCGTGACAAATTTGACTAATCTGCAGATCAATTGTGGATCCACTGTACACAAGGCTTGTATGACCGCGGAGCGACAGGTACGTATTCTATGTTCAATTAACTTTGACTTTAACCAGTACCGTCGTACCTGATCCAGTGCGGGACAGATGCATAGTAGATGGATAAAGTCTTGTTTTGCATCTCCACATAGATCACACTCCTTAGTGTCTGGTTTCCTCCAATCCGATTTGTCAGCATTTGTCGGCAGATTACCCATCCTCAAATTAGGGTATTTCGTTTTGACATGTGAGGAAAAGGAAAGACCAAAGTAGGCTGCAGGTTTAAGCACTTTGTATGATTGTATTATCATCCAGGCGTGCACTCTGTGACTGAAGATTAACTTGTCATTGATCAGAGAGTGCCTGTTTGCAGCCCTTTTAATCGCCAGCTTGAATGATGATACCGGTAGCTTAGTTTGCCACAGGGCTGTAAGTTCCGTAGTGTCGAGGGATAGTTTTAAATATTTAGCGTACTGAGAATTAGGGTTATTTTGCATTGCTTCCCAGGTGGCTTGGTTAATTCCTGTTTTCCTGTTCATCCAAATATCGTACCAGAATTTAATGGTCTCATACTTTTTTTGCAGTTCTTGGGATTGCAGACCAAACTCCAATCGGACCTGCGCAGGTGAGGCATTGGACGATACACTGAAAACCCGCTTGTAGACTCTAGTTTGAATTCGGTCTAGGAGCTGTGCACTTCTGCCATGATGTAACACGCTGCCATAGCCTATTGTAGGTAGCAGCTTGGCTTTGATGACTGTCAGAAGTGGATTAAAAAACGGGCCCTTGAGTTGTTTGGAAATGCTATTGAACGCATTTAAGAGGGCTATTCCTTTTTTTTCTATGGCATCGAAGTGCTGAGAGAAGTTGAGGCGACTGTCCAATTGTATTCCCAAATACTTGTAATTGCCCACCACTTCCAGTTTTTTATTGTCTATAACAAAAACCGGCAGAGTATTTCGTCGACGGGTCAGTATCATGATCTTTGTTTTCTGGCTGTTGATTTCGAGAAGATTAAGTTTTGTGTAATCTGCCAGTTCGTGCAGGAGACGTTGCAGACCTATTTTTGTTTGACTTAGGAGCACCACATCGTCGGCATAGGAGAGATGTGTCAGGCGTAGTGTTCCTAGCCGCGGTGGGTGAGCATTGGTTTCATCCAGCCTTAAGGTTAGGTCTGCCATGAACAAATTAAAAAGATAAGGGGCCAGCACACAGCCCTGTTTTAATCCGTCATGTGTGTTGATCTTTCGTGTCAGTCGGTGCCCATTAGCAATCTTTACCTGCATCCAGGTGTCTGTATATAAATCCATTATAGGGTTTAGAATTGTGTCCGGCAAGCCCTGCTGCTTTAATTTGGACCATAGTAGTTGACGGTATATAACGGTCAAAGGCCGCCTTGAAGTCGCTGAAGCAGGAGTACAATGCTTGATGGTTTTGCATACTTTTTTCGGCAATTAGACTTATTGCCATTGCGTTGGCCATGGTGCCTGTGCCCCCTGCGGAAACCAGTCTGGTTTACCGGGATCTTCTGATTGTCCTCAGACCATTTTAAAAGGTCCATTAACACTAAGGATGCGTAGTATTTTGCTTCTGCATCGATAAGTGCTATTAACCGGTAATTTGCTGGGTTTTTGCGGTCTCCTCCTTTATAAATCGGATTTATAACGGCCCCTTTCCAGCTTTCTGGCAGCCGACTCGTGTCATTTACTGACCTAAATAGGATGTTTAACTTGCATGCCCAGAATTGAGGGTCCTCCTTATAGATAGCCTGGGGGACACTGTTTGGACCAGGTGCACAGTCTTGTCTGCTTCTCTTAACTATTTGCGCTGTTTCGAAATCCACGTACGATCTGGAAGACTTTTCTCCGCCTCGCTGGTCATCACACAAGTTGTCAAATTCTGAAGAGACTGTGGTCTTCACTTGCGCTGTTTTTAGTATTTTTTGAGCTGTTATTGTAGGCGGCACTAGTTGGTTTACCGAAAAAGTGTCAAGTAGATGTTGGATGCGTAATCAAGAGAGAGAGATAGGACCAGAAAGCTAGTCCATGTCCCCGAGTTAATATGTGGTTTAATCAAAAAGAGACTAGCTCAAATTACTTTAATTTACAAAAGTTATTAAGGGAGGGGGGAGACTCTGGTATGTTTTGTCACGGAGTGTGAACACCCGGCAGGTGTGTTCATAAAGCCCTCACCCACCAACCTAGTTGGTGGCATGCTTCATCATCGGGCCCACCCAGTAGCACCTAGCGTGCCCCGGGTGTGCTTCAACGCCTGACTACAGCGGAGCTGGTATATTGCTGAGTGTGCAGTGAAGATAGTTAAGGAAGTGAAGTTAAAACGGCTAGGCGGTGGTCCCAGTACCCGAGGGTAAAATTAGACTTTAATACCTGGGCCTCCGTCAGCGGTTAAAAATAAGGCAAGGGGATGTAAGAGGCGAGTTACGACCTCTCACATCCAATGGGTCAACATGTTTCAGCCAGTGCCTTATGACTAAGCTGGCTTTCTTCAGGACCTAAATAAAAAGGTGAGTGTAAGTAAACTAATGGGGGTGTAGAAGAGACTGTGTGTCTACACGCCCTAAAGTGTATCTATGTGTGAGAGGGGGATTCCCTTCTCAAGACCACGCTAGTTTTTGCTCAGTCTGACCTCAAGGTTGGGAGGTGGCAAGGGCTTGACCAGTATTTCTGGGCAGAGCCTGCTCTGGACCTGTAGTGCCTCCTTCGCATACCGGTGATACACTTTAGGGCGTGTAGACACACAGTCTCTTCTACACCCCCATTAGTTTACTTACACTCACCTTTTTATTTAGGTCCTGAAGAAAGCCAGCTTAGTCATAAGGCACTGGCTGGCACTGGCTGAAACATGTTGACCCATTGGATGTGAGAGGTCGTAACTCGCCTCTTACATCCCCTTGCCTTATTTTTAACCGCTGACGGAGGCCCAGGTATTAAAGTCTAATTTTACCCTCGGGTACTGGGACCACCGCCTAGCCGTTTTAACTTCACTTCCTTAACTATCTTCACTGCACACTCAGCAATATACCAGCTCCGCTGTAGTCAGGCGTTGAAGCACACCCGGGGCACGCTAGGTGCTACTGGGTGGGCCCGATGATGAAGCATGCCACCAACTAGGTTGGTGGGTGAGGGCTTTATGAACACACCTGCCGGGTGTTCACACTCCGTGACAAAACATACCAGAGTCTCCCCCCTCCCTTAATAACTTTTGTAAATTAAAGTAATTTGAGCTAGTCTCTTTTTGATTAAACCACAAGTAGATGTTGGACCCATGCATTTTCCGTAACACAGGTCATACTTGTTGTTTGTACTGATCTATTTAGAGAATTTACTTGTGACCAAAATGCTCTGGAGTCTGATTTTTTTGTGTTATGTAGCAATTTGGTCCAGAAATCGGAGACCTTGGTTTTATTTTCTAGCCATATTTGTTTTTTGTATTGTTTCCTGATTAATCGAAACGTCTGCCAAACTTTCAAATCTGAACTGCGACCCTTTGCATGCCTCATAGACGCCCGCAGACGCCTTCTTAAAGACAATATGATCTTGCTAGTCTGTCCTTCTTTCTTTTGATTGTAGTTCGCGTGCAGATTAACTCCAGTTTTTGGTAGCTTCTCCAAAAAGGCGGTCCATATTTCTGCACATAGCTCGTTTTCATCGGTTATGGTTTGAAGTGAGTGCTTGGCCTCCTTGGCTATTTGTGGTAGTGAGTTGGTCGTCCACCTTAATCGCTTTAGGTTGACTGTTGTTATTTCCCCACCTGTTGATCGAGCTTTTAAGTGTTTAAACGGTGCTAGTTTAATCTCAATATGCTGCATTAAATGATCACTCTCCGTTGAACTTCGAATTTGGAAGCTTTTGATTAACCCCAGCAAGGGGAGCGAGACGATGGTGTAGTCCAGTGTTGCGCTCGTACTGGGGCCGATGTGGGTAATTGAAGGGGGTTTATCCTGTTTGTTTCTTCCGTTTAGTACTCTCAACCCATGGTTTTCCAAGGCCCACATCAACTGTTTTCCCACTTGGTCGGTCCTCTTGCTTGGTGGGATCTCCTGTGTTTCGACCGCCCAGAATTCTTTTGCAGCCATGATATTGTCTTCCTCTTCTGGGGACTGTATAAGATTTGCATTGAAATCACCCGTTAGGATTATCTCCCATTCTGGATGGTCAAGGCGGAAACCTGATATTACATTATTAATGCCCTTGAATAATTCCTTTTTTACCTTTGTTTTTGGATGGGCATATATATTGATAATTATAATAGTTCCGATGCCGACCTGGGATATCCTCTCTAATTTTATTATTTGCATGTCTGGTATGGAGGCTGCCAGTTGGGAGGCTTTGACATTTAGTGCAGTACTTATGAATGTGTAAATGTATTGCGACTTATATAGCGCACGTATCACCCGAAGGTATCAAGGCGCTTGCTTAGGGAACCCGTCCTGGTATTCCCCTGTGAGATACCCCGGCAGGGTATCCACAAGGTGAAAGCCAGGCATCCCGCCGCGAGGGGCCGTAGTGGAGATTAAGCAAGCTATTGCCCAGAGTCGCAGAGTGTGACCCCGTGAGTCGAGTAGGCACCGGAGCGAGAATTGTCGAGTCCGTGGAATTTTGAGCCCGAGACCCGCCGAGGCGGGGAATCGAACCCTGGTCCACGGCTGATCTCAGCTTCCGGGTCTGCCGCCTCTAACCACTGAGCCACGCTTCTCCATGAAGACCGACAGACCCCCCTTTGCTCGACCATAGCGCTGAGCGCGAATTGCGCTGACATGAAAACTAATTCTACCTGGAGCATCGATTGGCTCTGTTAGCCAAGTCTCTTGCAGAGCAATGATGTCATATATATCCCAAGTGTCTATTTTCCTACTGTTGCTTAAAAATTCTTTGGCACCGGCGATATTCCAGGAAAGGACTTTTACTATAGTATGTCCTATGTTGCGCGCCCTGCTTTTATTTCAGTATTCCGTTGAATCTTGCATTTGTATGTTCTGTTGGTCGTTTTTGGGAATGTCTGTACCCCTTGCCCCCTGCAGGACCGAATATGTACATCGGCTAACCCCAGTGTGATCTCCTAATTTGGTGCGCTTTCTTAATAAGGGCGAGGGATAACCTGTCATTACATCTTCCTTAAGTGAGATTCCCCATTCTTCAAATTTCTTAGTTTCATTGAGTAACTGCTTAATTGTTTCTGCGCTCCTCCAAGTTGTAAGGGTACCTTCATTGGGAATGTTGTTTCCAAGGGTGATGAATTTGATTGTCAACAGGTCTGTAGGTGTTATGTGGTTGAGGCTCCGGATCGCCGATATTAGGTGTAGGATGTTTCCCCGGTTTAAATAATCTTGCGTACCTTGCATTTTGTAATTGGGTATGAAAAGCAACCTTCTAGATGTTATAGATTGTACGCCATGCGTATTGTCGTTCAGCCGAGTTCTCCCTACTTTGTTGCTTCCGTTGTGTTTTCCCTCAACTCTTGTGCTATTAACCTGTTGGCTATGAGCATCACTCCCTGGTTGTTCTGGCAGTATACTTTCCTTAGTTTTTACTTTCCATATTGTTCTTTTAGGTCCGCCTAGTTCTATATTGGGAGTACGATCGTTCACGCTGTTGAGTGGGTTAGGACCTGGCCTTATGGCCTTTTCCGGTCCTGTGCTTTGATGTTGTTGCTCGGTAGTGATCTTTACTTGTAGATGGTCTTCTTTATTCCGGTCAGCTTTTGCTATAACTTGTCTTCCCTTTATTTTATCTCTGTTAGAGGCGGTGTTGATACTCATGATTAATTCAGGTTTTGAGGCAGCTTTGTGTATATTATCTGGACCTTTGGTCACTATTCTTTGGGCTCCGTCCTTAATAGATCCATATCTGCTGTACTCTTGATTCCTTGTGTGGAGGTTAGTGCCTTGTTGACTAGACAAAGTTTTTTGCCTGACGTTATTCCCATTATTCGGTAACTCGACCTTTGGACTTGCTAGTATTTTGTTTAGGTGTGGATGTTCATAATCGATGTTTTCCAGGCTCCAATTCTCCTTATTTGAGTCATCTGTGTCAGTGCTTGTTGCATAGTCAATCTCCTCAAATATTGTTGATGCTCTTTTTCTTTTTCTCTGTTCTGAGTCATTACAGCAATCCTCGTTGGGCGTTCGCTGCTGCCCTTTTTCTTTAATACTATGCTTCCGAAAACTGCCTTGGGGTTTTGGCGTTGTTAGTGATTGACATGACCCCTCCGCATCTCCCTCTTGGGTTTTAGCAATTGTTTTTCGACAATTGAAAATCGGGAAATTGACCAAGTCCTGCTTGGTAGCAGGTATACGGTTTAATAGTTGATTTCTATTTTTCCTCGCACGTTTTTTCTGCCTTTTTGTTAACGGTAGCTTGACATGCAGATTTTTTTCGCCGTCATAATCATGCTGTTCTTTTTCTGATGATTCGTGAGTAATGCTATTCCGGGCTCCTGAGTTGTTCGCTGCAATGTTTTGTTCTTTCTGTTTGTCGTCGAGTTTTTTTTTGGTGTGGCGAGTTTTGTTTTGGTTCTTTATCTATTATTTGTTGTAATACCAATGCTGGCACTTCTGACTTTCTCTTTTCCCGGATTAATGTTGCTTCTTTATGTGCATCCTTTTGCTGAATGTTGAGGTCTCTTTCATTTAATATGTTGTTTGCACCCTGATTTGCATACTTACATTCATATAGAATGTCTCCGAGTATCGATGGTAAGTCTTTTAACTTTTCTAGAATTGGGCTGCAAGTACAGTGTGGAGTCTGGGTCCCAGGACGGGGCTGTTCCTTAAAAACGTCAAACAAGTTTCCCAAAGTATCTATTTTTTTATTTATGGTGGCTATATGTTCAGCTATCGTACTCATTAAAGAAATTTGGATGTCAAGTTTGTCTGACTGCATGTTCAATGTTTTAATTGAGGTTTCCAGGATATTACCCAGTGCACTATGTAGTGCAATTATGGACTCCAGATTTTGGCTGATATTGCTCACTCCTATTTGCTTGTATGCGTTCGCTTTATTGTTCTCGCCATGAGTTGCGGGAGTTTGATGTTCCTCATATTGTGTATGTGAGAAACCTTTGTGTGGCGGCCTTTTTACAGGTGGTGGGTCGCTTGGCACTGACACACTCGAAATTTCTATTATTGTAGGTTCCTGACGATAATTAGTATCCGGGCCCATGGGCGAGGCTGGATGAGCTTTGTTTTCTATGTCCGGATTTGACCCACTTGATATTTCAATTAGGTTATTATTTGCTAGTTCCTGGGTTTGTAAATTGGTTTGATGCTGTTCACTTAAGGTTTTTCCTTGTAGCTCTATTGCTGCAACTACCGGCTTTTTTTGTGATTTCTTGTGCTTGGAACCAGTTAAACTTTTTTGTTTATCTTGCTCTGTGTCGCAGCACATTATGCTTTGGTTCTTTTCCATAAAAATGTGGGGGTCCGACCACTGATCGCACCCCTCAGTGTCTTTGCTATATTTGCGCTTTAATTGATTTAGACGCGAGTCCAATCTGGGGGTTGAATGGTTATTTGGTCGCACCTTGTAGGCCACTTCTGTGGTGCTAATATTGTGGCTTTCCTCCTCATCACCATTTGCCGGTGGACTGCTGGCTCTTGGTAGATGTTTATTTGTTTCCTTTGCTGGTAGAACTGACGTTTTTGGTGTCATTGTGGTCCATTGAAGCTGTGTGTTTAACCACTTGGATGCTGAGCCTGTGCTTGTGCTCCAATGTAATTTCCATTGAAGTCAATGGAAACTCCATGACGAGCTGAGCTCGTCATGAGCGTCGAAGGGGTTAATAAACTTCCTTCCAAGGGTTTGTCACTGAGGCTGTCCATTATCCATTCAGTGACACTTGACGACTTCCGGTGATTTATTTGTTCTTGGGGCGAGTTTTGGGCCGAGCCATGGCTTCTATTTTCTGTGTGCTCCATGTGTACTTGAGCTTGTATTTGTAACTTATGCCTATTGTTTCCCTCGGTGATTTGTGTGCACCTCCCTGGTGCATCTATTCCAATGCCCCTCACCGAGGTAAAGTTTCCCTCGGAGATTTATGTGCACCTGCCTGATACATCTATACCAATGCCCTTTGCTGAAGTGATGTTTACATCAGGCAAGGGAGAGTGTTGTTCAGCCGACTGTGTGGTTGGTTTGCTAGGGGTCATCGGTTTTTGTAATCCGTTTGGGGTTGCTGGCATTGTGTAGATTGCTGTTACAGGGTCTTTCAAAAAAGTAAATTTTCCACTGGGCTTAATTGAGCCAAAAATTGAGTAGATTGGGGGTATTAGCGAGGTAGTGGAGGAGTTGGCTGGAGTATCTTCAGAGGGACTAGTGAGTCCTTTCGTTTTAGATTTCTGTTTGGTGGTTTGCGGGGGGTTCCTCCGTGTCTTCCCCGACCTCATTTTTTGATTCCTATGATAGTCCGAAGCTTCCCGCTTCCCTTTGGAATCTTTACACTGGGACCTCGGGGAGTGTTTGCTTGCGTGGTGGGGTAGTCAGCGATAATATACGGTGGTGATTAGTCGCGTAAAGCTGACCCCAACTCTCCACACTCCGCTTCACTCCTCACCAAGTTTCTATCCAGCAAGCCTTGGCAAGGGCAACCCACGCAGGATTCAAAGATCGCTTCTTGACCGGACCAGCAAGGTGTCCTTTTCAGGGGAGCGAGGTCCAGTCTGAAGCAATCAGACTAGCAGAGCAAATTTAAGGTTTCCTTGGTACTGGGGCCACTAGCCAACGGGCAAGCGACCAGACCAACGCGTTGAGCAGGAAAATGCAAAAGGGCCCCACGCAGCACTCGGTGAATGTGGAGGGGAGAGCTTTGGTGCAAAAGCTGCACGGGGTTGGGGATTCCCAAACCCCAATGCACAGCATCGAGGGAGCCTCGGGAGCTGCACATTCAGCACTTTGTAGTTTTTCCAAGATGGCCGGCCCCATGCTTCAGGTCGCCTCCACGGGTCTCAGATTCGCTGGGACTGTGGTTCGGGCTGTTGGAAGGCAGGAAAGTTGGGTCTTGTCGATCTCTGTCACTTGAGTTCCGGCAGGAACTGCAACAAAGCAAACAGTGAGGCGCTGGATGGTGCCTGTTTGCACAGGGTGGTCACTCCTTGACCACAAGAGAGATTCTTCAGTCTTCTACGTCGAGTAGGATGTCGAAGGGTCCAGAGTTTTGTTTCATAAGTTTCAGTCAGGATAATATGATGTGCATTGGCACTGCTCCCACCTTTATTCCAAATCTGGGGGCTGGATTACCTGCTAGGTCCCTCCTATGGGTGGGACCCAGGAAGGGGGTGGTTACACCCCTTTCCCTTTGTCCAGTTTCACGCCAGGACTGGGGCTGGAGTGCCCCAGAACCGGTTTGACTGGATTTTGCCTGGGACACCTTGTGTGCCCCAGGCAGTGTCTAGTTTCATTCAGCCCACCCTGCCCCAATCCACTATCTCCTGTCTGGGGAGGTGTAGCACCTCCCTGTGACAGGAAACCTTTTGTCCAGGCCTCCCCTGGCAAGTTTCGGTCAGCAGTAGGAGGTCAGACTTGTGTCTGTGGCAGCAGCATCCATTTTGTGATGCTGAGGCTCTGGTTAGGATTAACCGCGTTTTAAGTAAAGTAACATGTCTTCTCCCTCTAGAAGGGTGGAATGCTACCCCCGTCGCCAGAACTGGCGAGGGGGTAGTATTCCAAAGTGTATGACACCTTACACGACATGTTTTGATAAAGCCAAACCAAAGTTAGCAATAACAGCAAGGATTATAATGCACTTAAGAGTATATGGTATGGCAATATCCTGGAACAGCAGTAAGGAAATGGTTCTGACCACTGCAGACAGGCTCAGCTCATGCTAGAGCACCATCTCACATAAAACCAAGCACTCTGCCTCCAGGATTGTTAAGGCCTGCCATAGGAGTGACTGATAAGTATATATGTGTCCAGATATAGGTTTAGATATAGGTATACTATATCTAAGCAAGGGGTGATTACACCACCTTGCCCCAGCTGAGTGATCAGCCAGTTGTGTTGATTTAAGTACCAGCCAGGGGTGGCAAAAGATATGCTGCAGCCCCTGGTAGGCCTTGGATGCACCTATGCCCTGGGCACCTATAGTACCCTGTACAGGGGCTGATAAGGTGTCCAGAACCAAATTGGTGATGTACCTAGGGTACATGGAGTCCATTTAAAGAGAGAGCAGATAGCCTGGGACCCTGATTAGCAGGATCCCAGGCCAACTAAGTCGGAAACCAGCTAAACACTAGGCAAAACATTTGGGGTAACCATAGTCAGGTATCCACCCTCCTACAGATGGTATCAGCTGGACACCCACTCTTGATCTGAATAGTTAAAGATGCTACCTCTTCTAAAGAAATAGGGGGAAATATGCCGAGGGTATGGGTGGTAGGGTGAGGTTCTTCCTCGACTTGTGGTCGTGATTTATCTCCACTAAAGGACAGGTTGGAGCTAATGATTTTTTCATAAATCCCATCTATTTTCTTGGAAAAGAACTGAGATTTCATCACACAATTGCTGTGACGCTAACTCAGAGCTCTCGCAAGCCACAGGTTTAACAAAGGACTGCAGGATTTGGTATAAGACCCTAGGAGCATTTCCAGCAGCTGTGATTTGGGATGCAATATGATTCTTGCGCGCTGTGCGAATGGCTTTATGGTATATAGTGAGGGCTTCCCAATAATGGTTCTTGTCATCGGCCAAATGGGAGGATCTCCATTTCTTTTCAAGTTTTCTGGCGACTTGTTTTAAGGACCTTAAATGTTCTGAGAACCAGACTTCCTGCTTGTGTGCTGGGTGAGGTTTGAACAACTTCAAGTGGGCAACAGCATCCACTGCTGTTATAACTGCCCCTTCAAATTTGGTCAGAGCCGCCTCAATACCTTCTGTGGGAGTGAAGGTGGGTTCCACAAACCTCTCATTGAAAGCTTCTTGGGTCATTTTATGCCATTGTCTCCGTTTACTAGGCAGGGCCATTGGGCATGAGGGAGGTGTGCTGATGTTAGGAGTATAAAATTCCACAGTAAAATGATCGGTCCAGTTTACTTGTGTTGGAGGTAGGCAGTTATTCAAGGGGGAATTAGACAAAATTAGGTCCAATATATGTCCTGCCTGATGTTTCGGACCACTATTCGCTTGTGTTAGGCCCAATAAGGACAGATCCGTCAGTAAGGACTGTGCCTCTTTGCACTCTTTTAGTTCACTATGAACATTGAAATTCCCCAAAAGTAGGAAATCGCTGTCTTTATTCACATAGGGGGCCAATGCTTCTACTAGTGGGATGGAAAAGTTGGCACAAGGCCCAGGAGGGCGATATACCAATGCCCCTTTACGGCTACCTTTGTGTGTGACGTTAATTTTAAAAATCAGTAGTTCTAGTTCTGGGGTACAGAATTTGTCTAAGATAGAGATATATATTTCCTGTTTGTGAACAATTGCTATCCCTCCCCCTGTCTTGGTGGGGCGATCTAGTCTGACTATTTTGTACCCAATCGGAATTCCTAAGGTTATGGCAGGGACCGAATGGGGTTTTAGCCATGTTTCTGTTAGAAAACATAGATCAGGTTCTGCAGATGAAATGAGTTCCCATACCTCAGTAGAGTGCTTTGATAGTGATCTAATGTTACAAAGCAGGTTCTTGCTCCCCAGTAACACATTAGCGCCCACCCCTATTGTTGGTATTTGATGATAACCAGCAAGATCAATGTCATCAAATTGAGTCCGGAACTGAGTCTGGCAATGGTGGCAGGAGAAAGGGCCCTCCAGACTAGTATCCGCCACCCTTATGCATCCCAACTGAGGGGTAGTTCGTAATCCTAAAAGTACCTGTGAGGTATAACTCACCCGGGTGATGGGACGATATTCTAGGTCAGCAGATGTAAGTGCCATGGCCCCTGGCCCCGTCCGATCGCGGACGGGCGCAGCCGGGCTTCTCTTTGGCTTGTCTAAGGCGCGTCCTTAGGCGCTTAAAGCGACGAGTGGGCTAAATAGCCCTTTGAACTGGAGAGCTAGAGCGCTAACCGCTCGAGTTGCTGGGAGTGTCTGGCTCTTCCTGTCCCGCCCTCCGCTCTACGGTATTGGCTACCGAGTCAGACCAGGGAAGGCAGGCTGGAATACCAAGCACAGACCTACAGGAGTTCGAGTGAGCCCCAATGCCCCTAGCAGCACCGGGAATGAGCGTGGGTAGACAATAAGTGAGTGACTTTTAAAATTAGTAATCAATTTTAAGTTTCAGCAGATACAAATGTCAGCTTGCAAACAATTAAAACAATTCAGTGCAGAGTCTTGTGCTCTGAAACTGCTTACTGGCGCCAAGCGGAGTCGGGGAGTCTCTGCCACCGTCGTCCCTTACCGCAATCAGCCGGTAGCTCCTCTCTGCCTAAATAGCCCTTTGAGCTGGAGAGCTAGAGCGCTAACCGCTCGAGTTGCTGGGAGTGTCTGGCTCTTCCTGTCCCGCCCCCCGCTCTACGGTATTGGCTACCGAGTCGGCCCGGGGCGGGCAGGCTGGAATACCGAGCACAGACCTACAGGATTTGTAATCCTGACTTTGCATGAAATTATTGAGGCTGCTGCAACTATGTTTCTTATACCTGCGCTGTATGCGACCGTTGTTATAGTTATTGTGGTTGTATGTTTATCATGCAACTTGGGTTGGCAGACTGCATTGCTCCAGACACAGATGCCAACCCAAATCTCAAATACCATGGTGGAATGTCTGCACACAAGAAACCAAAACAAACAATGCAGTGGAAGGATGGCACAATGCCTTCCAATCCACACTAGGCAGAATCCAACCCACACTCTGTAAACCCATTACAAAAAGAGCAAAGCTACCAATAACTACGAATAGAGTAATCTGTAAGCCAAGTTGCATCTTAACTTAGCAACAGACCAAAAGAATGTTCGACAGTCTACAATATAAAGTCAAACTCTTCATAAACAACAAAGGGGTAGATTACTTAGAAATAATAGCCAAAATCATATTAAGAAAAGAATAGTAACCTACAACAGTCCAAATAACTTGTCACAAAATAAAATCTAAACCAACATAACAGTATCACTTTTATATAAATCATAAACTATTTTATTACATATGCCTGAACATTAAATAAAACTTTAATGTTAAATAAGACAGATAATAAAATAATATATAAATTATTTACATGAAAAATTTAAACCACACCAACCAAAAAGCTCAAAGAACAAACTCAATCCATCACGTAAAATAAATACAACACATAAACCACACATTTGCGAATAACATAACTTAGGGCCTCATTACGATGGCGGAGGGACTGCCTGACAGGCTGTCGGTAGCAGTCCCTCCACCATAGTAATGTGATTTTCCCCCTGTCATATTATGATGGTGAGGGGAAGCGAGGGGTCTTTCCGACCGCCATGGTCTAGATGGGTGGATCAAATCCGACCGCTCATCGGACCAAATGCACAGCCCTGAATTGCAGCGGTGTCTGCCACGCACCACCATAGGGATTCTGGGGTCGATTACGATGGCGGGCGGTCTGCCACAGCCGGTGTTGAGGAACGCCAGCCTGGCGAAGGCAGACTGCAAAACGGCTGGCTGAAACGGATTTGGGGCCCATAGTGGGCCCAAGTAATCCTGGGACCGGTTATAAGAAGAAGGATGGTGCACCAGAGATAAAGTCAAAAGGGCTTCAAATGTATCCCAAAAACCTTTCCTTTATTGTAGTAGTCGTTCAAATTGGATATCAGCCAAAGTCACGGCACGTAGACTTCGACTTGGACTATTGGCCAGTATATTGGCTTTGGATAACACAGCACGCTGAGATTTCTCATCCTCCACGTCACTACATTTGTGTGGATGTGTAGGACTCGGCCAATATTTTGGAGCCTGCAATGTGGACGATTATTGGACCATTTAAGAATTACAACTTGTGCCAATACATTAAGGTCACCAAGCTTTGGATGGTTATATTATTGACACGTCAAACCTTTCTATTATTAACGGATTTTGTTTTACCTGTGGTTGACCTTGGGAACTATTGACCCACGTACTTAGATCGTTTGGATGGAAATTACTATATCTAAGCCCTGATGAAGTTCCATTTGGAACTAAACGCGTTGGCTGATATCCAAATTTAACAACTACTTGACTGCTGACTGGATGCATGATAACAAATTAAAACTAAATGGGGGAAAAACCGAACTCCTCATCTTCGGTAACAACAAAACTGTCTGGGACTCCCACCACCGGCCACCACAAATGGGTTATCCCCCCCCTCTCATCTCCATCGGCTCGTAACCTTGGCGTCATCATAGACGACCAATTGTCGATGAAGCAACAAGTGGTTAAAGTCGCCTCCACCTGCTTTGCCATTCTCAAGTGGCTTAGGAAAATTCTCTAGATGCTTCCTCTGTCAACACAAAAACTGTCATCCGGGCCCTAGTAGCTTCTAGATTAGACTATGGCAATGTCCTTAATCTGGGTGCAAGCAAGGAAGTACTCGGCAAGCTGCAAGTGGTCCAGACCTCAGCAGTGAGAATGCTTTGCAAACTACCCAAAACGACTTCCATCTCAGCCTCACTTCGTGAACTTCATTGGCTGAGAATTGACTATCGCGCCAAATTCAAAGCACTCTGCTACATGCGTAAAATAAATTCTAGCTTAGCTCCTCACTATCTCTGTGCTTTGGTGCACCACTACCACCCCCCCACGCTTACTACGATCCTCGAATAAATACAAATCCCAAGTTCCGAGGATCAAACGAGCCAGAATGGGAGGACGATCATTTGCTTATCTGGCTCCCTCCCTTTGGAATTCTCTTCCAACTCACTTACGTGTTGAACAACACTATCTTAAATTTCGTAAAGGCCTAAGAACTTGGCTTTTCAATCAGTAGAACCTTTTTATTTCTTTTTTTAGCGTCCAGGCTTTTCTCTTGTCCAATGAGTGTTCAAAGGCACCGGGAAACCGCCGCGTAGCTGTTCGCCATATAAATGTAATAAATAATAATAATAATAATGGAAAATAAATTTGGGATACATTTGAAGCCCTTCTGACTTTATCTCTGGTGCACCTTTTTTCTTCTTAAGATGTATTTATCTGGTTTCCAGTGGAGTGGAAGTGCGACAAACTCCGGAAAATGATGCACAGACTATCTTATTTTTCTCAAATTTAGGAACTGAGGTGCTGAACCACGGTCAGCTGCATTTTCTTGTTTATCTTAATCTTGGGACCGGCTTCAGGGTATGTCACCCTTCATCAGCCAGGCTACCTTGAATCCAGTGGCACAGTGAGCAAGGGACCCACATCTGGGCATACCCATCCCACTGAGGACGAAAAGTGTAACTGCAACAAACCGCGAAACCGGGCCTCGGATGCTTGTTTCCAGTCCAGGGAGGACCTGGCCTGGCAGTTCAGGCTGGAATGTTCCCATTGGGCACAAGGTCAAGACTGATTTGCACATGGCTGGGTCCAAACTGGAATGGCATGGTGAGCAAAAAAACGATGGATTTTGGCCCAAATGTTTGTACTGGGGTGAATGTATGACATTGTTCTGCATTCTGTCCATCAATTATTCTTTTTGCATTTGTCACCCCGAGTGGGAGGGGAATGGCCTGACGTGGGTCCTGTGCTCTCCATGCCACTGAATCAAGCTATCCTGGCTGATGAGGGGTAAAACCCCGAAACTGGTCCTAAGATACTTGTTTCCAGTCCAGGGAGAACCTGGCCTGGCAGTTCGGGCTGAACTGTTCCCATTGGGCGCGTCAAGACTGTTTTGCATATGGCTTGGTCCAAACTGGAATTGCATGGTGAGCAAAAAAACTATGGGTGTAGGCCCAGATCTTTGTACTGGGGTGAATGTATGACATTGTTCTGCGTTCTGTCCATAAATTGTTATTTTTGCAATGTCATGGACATTAGCCAGTGCAGAATGGACCCGACAAATGAGCTACATTAGTCCGGGTGGACCAAATATTAAGAACTGGTTGTAAACTGTTAGCGAGAAGCTTGGCATATATCTTGCAGTACTATCAATGAGATAGGACGGAAGGAGAAGCAATTGGATGCTGGAGGGTCTAATTTAGGACTGACCATGATGGTAGCAAGGTCCATATCGGAAGGCAAGGAACCAGTTCTCCCAGCCTCCTTAAAGAGGCAAACCCGATGCAGCACAACAACTTAGTCGAGTTTGAAGTAGTATTACAGGGGAAAACCAACAGGGCGTGTGTTATACCAAGCTTCAGGTCTTGAATCGCAGCAAGGATCTCATCCTAGGTGATGGGGGAGTCCAAGGCCGCTTGTTGGGCCAATTGAGACAGGGAAAGGAATGTCAGGCTGGAGGGACTGGGCAAGTTCCCTGGCAGGGATCAACTGCCCAGCATACAGTGGTTATAATAGGCTGAAAATATATTCTCTAAGGCCTCTGGAGTAGTGTCTAGGGATCCAGAAAAGTAAAAAATCGATAGAATGAATCAGGGACCAGTGTCTCTGGTAGCCAATCTACATAGGAATGTACTACTCCATAAACATGGCAAAAGGATGCTCACCAGCACTAGCGCACTTTGTGGAAGGCAAGTTGATGCAGAGAGGTCAGATCTATTTCTAATTGTCAGCTTGTGGACTCAGTTGCATTGGATGTCACCGCTGTCTCCAACTAGAGAATGTGGGTTTCAAGCTCTGTCATACGTCTGTATAGGTTTGTGTCTGCGTGTTTCAGTTACGTTGCCCAGAAGTGCTGCCTTGCTCACACCCCACAGAGTGCTCACCCTTCAGACTGTCCTGTCATTAATGCTGAGTAGGAGCGGAACTCCTCCGACAGGTGGACAATCGTACATGAGGAACCAGGTGTTAAGATGCCACATGGGTCTTCTGCAGTGCAGCAGAACCCCATATCAGAGCAACAGGGGAGAGTGGTCTGAAATACCACAGGACAGCACAATAGTAGCGGAGTTGAAGGCCATATCTGTGGCCCAAAGGAGAATGTGGTTAGTATATGATAATGTTGTAGTTCTGGCAGAGGTGTGGGTGTATGCTTCTTCCTGAGGATGCCACTCGCGCCAAGCGTCGTACAATCCCAATGAGTCCACTGATGACACAAAGGTCCTGGATAAATCCCCTTGGCGGCATGAGGGGGACAGTGACATCAATGTCTGGGGTGGCATTAAAGTCCCCCGATGAGTAGTTCCCTGTATAGTAGTGCATTGAGAAATTCAGTGAGGTCTTTGAAGGTTTGACTATGGAGGTGAGGAGGGATGTATAAACTTGGGATATTGTATGAATTACCTTCTAGTATCCCAACTACCCCCACATATTGGCCATGGGGTTCGTGGATGATTTGGGTGACCACCGCGGGGAGATGTTAGTGAAGTAGTATACCTGCTCCCCTGGAACCTGTACTAAGACTAAAGTTATAGGCATGGTCATACCCAACTCTACACAGAAAAGGCACTGAGTACCCATAAGGCAAGTCTCCTGTAGCAGTGCAACTCCTGGTTTGTGGTGTTCTAAGGACCGCTGTACATTTAACATGGTCCAGTAGGCCATTAACGTTCCATAAGGGAAGTCATTGGGTACGCATGTAGGGTCAAAGGATGGTGAATGGGTCTGCCGCTCAGGCTCTGGCAAAGAGTGTGAGGTATGCGAGGAAGCAGTCATAACAAAGTAATTGAAAACCTGTGAAACAAAAAAAACAGAACCCCCCTCCAACAACAACAACAACCCTCCACCCCACACTTCCACCCCAGAAGCATCTGTTGCCCAACTTCCAACATCAATGCCTGTCAAACACTTAACTGGATATTCAAGGTAGACCTCCTCCTATGTAGGATCTATCAATCCGCAATCACAGTATGCCCTGGGCCCGGGGTCTTTAATGGATATGAACCATCTGCGGTTTTACAGCTGACCCTGGTGTGCGCCTACTCATCCTGGGTGACAGCCCAACAGACCTCGAGGTGTTGTTCGATAGCTGGGGGTCTGGGAGTGACTCATCAGTGGTTTGGGACAGTCCAGGCTCTCTGCCCGAGCATTGAGGGGAGTGCCCATGATGTCTACACTCGCCCCTGGGCTTGGGGAGCCGCCAGCTCTCAGAACGGGCAGCATTTGGGGCTGGTGATCCCCAGCCCATCTCGACGGCAGGACCCAGGGTCTCATAGCATTTGAGGGACTTCTGCTCAGTCACCAATGCCGATTTTGGGATATTGAAAAAGTAGGAGCGAGACCAATGGACAACCTTTAGTTACACTGAGAAGAGCAGTATGTATTAAAGAGACATCGCTTTAAGTTTCTACCTGACGGTGTCGAAGGATTTATGCTGTTTTTGGTTAGCTTTTGTGTAGTCCATGTAAATCATGAGAATCAATCAATCAGGGACCTGTGTGGGTCTCAAGGCGCTGGGGGCGGAGGGGTTCACAGTTCCGTTCAATCGAAGAGCCGGGTCTTGAGAGCCTTCGTGAAGGTGTTCGGGGAGGGGGCGCCTCTGATGTTGATCAGGAGGTTGTTCCAGGTCTTGGCCGTGATGTAGGAGAAGGCTCTCCCTCCTGCCTGGCTGTGCGTATGCATGGGGTTTTGGCGAGGACGAGGTTGGCGGATTGGAGGTTTCTTTTGGGTACGTTGAGGGTGATTCTCTCATTGAGGTATTGGGGTCTGGTGTTGTGGTGGCATTTGTAGGCATGGATGAGTATATTGAAGGTGATTCTATTCTCAATTGGGAGCCAGTGGAGGTTCCGTAGGTGTTGGCTGATGTGTTCATGTTGGGGATGCCGAGGCCGAGTCTGGCAGCGGAGTTCTGTATCGTCTGGAGCTTGCGGAGTAGAGACTTGTTGATGCTTGCATAGAGGGCGTTTCCGTAGTTGAGTCTGCTGGTTATGAGTGCATGGGTGACTGTCTTCCTTGAATCAGGGGGGATCCATTTGAAGGTCTTACAGAGGATGCAGAGTGTTAAAGCACCTGGAGGTGGTGGTGTTGACCTGTCAGTTCATGGAGAGGGAGGAGTCGAGTATGATGCAGAGGTTTCTGGCGTGGTCTGTGGGGGTCGGAGGGGCGCCAGGGTGGTGGGCCACCAGTTATTGTTTCATGTTGACGTGGTGGTTTCGAGGACGAGGACGAGGACTTCTGTTTTCTCTGAGTTGAGCTTCAGGCAGCTGTACTCATCCAGGATGCGACGTCTTGCATTACGTCCTGGAAACTGAGTCTGGTGGTGGTGGGGTCCTTGGTGAGGGAGAGGATGAGCTCAGTGTCATCGGCGTAGGATACTATGCTGAGGCCATGCTGTCTGATGATTGCCACCAGGGGGGCCATGTAGATGCTGTAGAGGGCAGGGCTGAGCAATGATCCCTGGGGTACTCTGCAGTTGATTTCCGTGGGTTTGGGTAGGAATTCTACTACATCGCCTGGAGGAGGCCGGTATCGTCGACTCAGCTCTAGAGTGGTTTAGATCCTTCCTCTCTGAGAGAACACTCCAGGTGACCGTTTCGCCTTTTCTCTCTCACGTCCAGTTTATCGGACAGGGTGTGCCACAGGGCTCTGCTCTGAGTCCTGTACTATTCAATCTGTATGTTCAACCATTGACTGTGGTGGCCAGGGACTGGGGGTCTCTCAATTGTCTCTTACGCTGATGATACGCAGTTGGTGGTGGTCCTTTCTGATGAAATTACACTGGATGCTCCCAAATTCAGAAGCGGTTTGGCAGCAGTCGCGGAGTGGATGACTGCCAACTGTCTCTGAGCATTGGTGGCCGAATATCCTTGGGAGCCCACCCATGCCTTAGTTGGTGGTGAAAAATCTAGGGGTGTGGATGGACTCGACCCTCAGCTTTCAGGATCACACCAAGAAAGTGGCAGACATGTGCTTTGGCTTACTGCAGGGATTGAAGCCCTGCTGAGGTACTTTGATACGGCCACCCGACAAATGATTGTGCAAGCGGCTATCCTGTCAAGGCTGGACTACGCCAGTTCGCTCTACCTGGGGGTAAATAAGGCTGGTCATGCGTCTGCAAAGGGTCCAAAATGCGGCAGCCAGAGCCCTGCTTGGGCTCCCTAGAAGCTGCCCGACAACCGATGCCATTCAACGGTTACATTGGCTACCTATGGCCAAGAGTATCGAATTCAAGGCCCTTTGCCTGGCCTTTAAAATTCTGAAGACCTCTTCCCCGGGTTTTTTGGCTAATCTGTCATTGCCTTATACACCCTTGCGCCTACTGCGCTCCTTGGGGCAATGCCTGGTTACCATCTGTAGGAGAGTAGGGTCTGCTATCCTATGGTCAACCCAATTTTTGCTTTTTGCTTCACTGGTTTTCGACTTAATGTGGCTGTGGGCCTGCTAATAAGACCCACAGCCTGCTGTTCTCTCTCTAAATTCACATACATGTACTATAGGTACATCACCAATTTGGTACTGGACACCTTATCAGCCCCTGTACCATGCACTATAGGTGCTCAGGGCATAGGTACATCCAAGGCCTACCAGGGGCTGCAGCATATCTTTTGCCACCCCTGGCTGGTACTTAAATCGACACAACTGGCTGATCACTCAGCTGGGGCAAGGTGGTGTAATCACCCCTTGCTTAGATATAGTATACCTATATCTAAACCTATATCTGGACACATATATACCTATCAGTCACTTCTATGGCAGGCCTTAATAATCCTGGAGGCAGAGTGCTTGGTTTTATGTGAGATGGTGCTCTAGCATGAGCTGAGCCTGTCTGCAGTGGTCGGAACCATTTCCTTACTGCTGTTCCAGGATATTGCCATACCATATACTCTTGAGTGCATTATAATCCTCGCGGTTATTGCTAACTTTGGTTTGGCTTTATCAAAACATGTCGTGTTTGGTGTCATACACTTTGGAATACTACCACCTCGCCGGTTCTGGCGATGGGGGTAGCATTCCACCCTTCTAGAGGGAGAAGACATGTTACTTTACTTAAAACGCGGTTAATCCTAACCAGAGCCTCAGCATCACAAAATGGATGCTGCTGCCACAGACACAAGTCTGACCTCCTACTGCTGACCGAAAGTTGGCAGGGGAGGCCTGGACAAAAGGTTTCCTGTCACAGGGAGGTGCTACACCTCCCCAGACAGGAGATAGTGGATTGGGGCAGGGTGGGCTGAATGAAACTAGACACTGCCTGGGGCACACAAGGTGTCCCATGCAAAATCCAGTCAAACCGGTTCTGGGGCACTCCAGCCCCAGTCCTGGTGCGCAACTGGACAAAGGGAAAGGGGTGTAACCACCCCCTTCCTGGGTCCCATCCAGGAGTGACCACCCTGTGCAAACAGGCACCATCCAGCGCCTCACCGTTTGCTTTGTTGCAGTTCCCGCTGGAACTCGAGCAACAGAGATCAACAAGACCCAACTTTCTTGCCTTTCAACAGCCCGATCCACAGTCCCAGCGAATCTGAGACCCGTGGAGGCGACCTGAAGCGTGGGGCCGGCCATCTTGAAAAACTATGAAGTGCTGACCGTGCAGCTCCCGAGGCTCCCTTGATGCTGTGCATTGGGGTTTGAGAAGCCCCAGCCCCGAGCAGTTTTTGCACCAAAGCTCTCCTCTCCACACTCACCGAGTGCTGCGTGGGGCCCTTTTGCATTTTCCTGCTTGACGCGTTGGTCTGGTCGCTTGCCCGTTGGCTAGTGGCCCCAGTACGGACGAAACCTTGAATTTGCTCTGCTAGTCTGGTTGCTCCAGACTGGCCCTCGCTCCCCTGAAAAAGAGCACCCGCTCTGACCTTGCTGGTCCGAGTAAAAAGCGATCTTTGAATCCTGCGTGGGTTGCCCATGCCAAGGCTTGTTAACTCCGATCCGGAAGCCGACACCGCCGACAGTGAGAGCCTTTGTGGGACAGCTCGTGATCTACTCCTGGTCATCCTCGATGCCCCAGAGTTGATGTGGCAGCGGAGACAAGCTTCATGTCAACCACCTGATTGCGCCCGACATCACCTGGTTCCTTCCTGGTCACTGGCTAGTGACCCAGACTCTGTCCCCTCTGCTTTCAGGTACTCTACATCTTCGATCCACCCTTGGATCACAACGGTCACTTCTCTTCTGGCCGCCTGTAGCATCTTCATCTCCAGGCTCCATAGATCTACACGACGAAACCCGACACACTTTGGCACCTGTGCACCCGCTTCCTGTGGGTGAGGTAACTCTTGAACGCCGGTGCTCCTGTAGTGGTTTACACCTCTAGTGTCTAAGTCTAAAGTTTTGTACTTCTAGTCCAGTCGGAAGACTCCTAAAACTGTAACTCGATAACTTTTACGCACCATTGACTTTGCATTGGTGCATGCGTGTGCTTTTAGGGCTGCACCCGAATCCCCTGGCTACTCCCTTCCTAACTGCTGTTAGTCCAGTGTAGTCCCAGCGATTCCCAAGGCCCCAGGTCTTACCACTTTTCGATTAGTGATACTTATACCACTTTTTTAATATATGGTTTGAGTGGCCACCGGCCTCATCCATAAACGTGCAACTTTCATATGTTATATTGTGCTTTTGTTTAAACGCTTGTGCTTCTATACTCATAAAGAGTACAGGGGATTATTCTGAGAATAAATACATATATTTTTATAATATATAACTTGTGTGGTGTCCTTTCATTTGATATTACAGGACTGCATACGGTAAAACAGCTGGCTTCACATGCCCTCTTGAGTTAAGCCTGAAGGCTGCTTAGTCCATGCTACCCCTAGGATAGCTTGCCTTTTTAAGGTTGACTTACAACCACCACCATAAGGGATTGTTTGGACTGATACAAGGTGCCCACAGAATTGTGGACATCATACATCAGGCCAACTTCTCACATTCCCTTGGGTGAAACGTGCACGTCCCGGGGGACAGTCGTTTTGCGGCTTAGCGGCTAAACTTTGGAACTTACTTCCCTCCCAGATCAGCTATCTGGACAACTATCTGATGTTTCAGAAGGATATCAAAACCTATCTCTTCTCCCTGGCTTAGTCTCTATGTCTTGTTGCTGGCAGCGTCGGGACGCCTCTTCGCTGAGGCAGCTGTTGCGCTATACAAGTTAGGTTAACATAACATAACATAACAAAGGTGGCAGTCTGATCCTTTGGCTTCTGTCAGTGAGAAACGAGTGGATCCAGTCATGGTAGATTGAGAGTGGAGTTTGCCTTGAACACATGCTTGACGAAGAACAATGTCTGTCTCGAAAGTTCAGTATGTTGGCAATGAAAGGGCAGAGTGGCACCCCGGAGAGGACTACTGTGCCAGGGCTCGGTGCACCCATTCAACCACGAACCAGGGCAATAGCCTTCCCTCATGAATCCAGGATTTGATCCAGTTCTCCACAAAAGTTTCAGGATGAGGGGGAGTTTTCAACTTGCTCTGGGAAGCCCACCAATCACTGGTTACTGACTTTGAAATGATTGTCAGCGCTCTCTGTCCTGGTTTCAAGGGCATGAACAGTAGATAGTAGTGTGTTTCCTTGTGCCATGAGGTATGTTCAGCCGTCTTTGACGGAGGAGCACCACGTCAGACCCAACATCATCAATCCTCAATTAGAGGGCTTTTAGGGAGGTTTGAATGGCCTGTAGGATTTGGGCCATGTCCATGGCTACAGGAGGTTGTGGACTCGGACCACCAGCTGCTTTTTGTAATGCTGAGTTGGAAGAGAATGTCGTGTATTAGTCAATCTTTGATTGTGCCCCTGTCTTTGGGGCCCTGTCCATCCCCATTGTTTCAGGAAGTAGGGTGTCCTAAGACCTCCCTCTATTACAGGACGAAGATGAGTGAACAGGTTTTCACAATTTGGATTCAAGGAGGTGTAGCGGTCTGGGTGTATCTCTAGCTAGGTATCGATTTAGTAATCCCGGAGGGGAGAGCCATTGGTCTCAGTTCTTGGCCCGCTTACCCAGAGATCCAAGAGGGGTAGCATGAGCAGCCAAGAAATAGGTCAGCCAATAAGGGGGCCGGCCTCCAACAGGACCCCATCGGCAGGACACTACTCAAGGGGTGTAAAGTCTAGGGATTTACCACCCATTTTAACAGTCCTCCCAGTCTTCAGGGTTTGAGGTGAGTATACAAAATGGCTGCAGGAGTGGTCACCTGGCCTTCTTAACTCCAAATTCCAATGGAGGCAGCACGAGCAGCCCGGGGGGCCCAAAACATATGTCAGGATCCTGAGGGGGCAATACAAGGCATTGGTGTGGCCGTAAGTTACTGGAGGCACCGCCCTCACCCATTGGGCCACAAGCATCACCTAATAAGGTCCAGGGGCAACGCAAGTCTGAAATGTTACCCGTCTTGTTGGACATGGCAGTCAGGAGCAGTGGGCAACTCAAAGAACAGGGATTGTGCCCAAGGAAAGGCCATGCCCACAACAAACACTCTGGCCTATAGTAGCCAAGGTGCTCTCTTGTCTCCCTCACACAGGGCCTGCCATGTGCATAGCCTCAACTGGGGGAGTGGGAGAAAGGCAAGGCCACAGCTCTGCAGTTGGGGCACGAGCCGCAAACAGCAGTTGAGTGTTGTGAGACTCATGATGGAGATGAGTAGGGCTCACTGGAGCAGCACAGGCTTCACAGAGAGAGTCCCAAGCCAGCCAAATCTCCATGGGCTCCAGCGTCCCCTACCCTGTAGTACGAGTGCCCCCCAGCAGGAGAGTCCACGGCAGTCTGGGCGGGAGGCAGCCCCGTCTCAGCACTTGTGGGCATGTGCCATCTTGGAAATTTGGCCTGCGCTGCTCCACTCCCTCCAGGCAGCCACAATCTTTGGGAGGCAAGCACCCTGCAGGCAGATAGGTCCCATTGAGAGCCAGGGAGCGGTGCACAGCAGGATATGAGGGCCCTGGTCATTAAGGGGGTCATTATGATGGCGGATTTTCCGCTTACTCCGGGCCGGCGGAAGCCACCGCCGGCCCGGAGTATGCGGGAAATCCGCCGAGGAGGCCTGAAAGACCCACCGCCAAATCAGGATGGCTGGTGGGTCTCACAATCTGTCCGCCGCTTTTCCGCCGCGGTCGGAAGGCGACCACGGCGGAAAAGCACTAACATGGCAGGCGTTGTCTATCAGACACCGCCAGCCATATTAGGATGTAGGGAAAGTCATGCTTTTCCGCGGCGGCTTTTCCGCCGTGGAAGAGCATACGGACAATCACTTTGGGGGCCCGTTGCGGGCCCCCTGGGTGAAGGTTGCGTGGGGGGTGCACATGGGGGGTACCTATGGTACCCCCCTGCCTTTGCGTGCACGAAGCGGCAGGCACCGCGCGGTGCCTGCCGCTTTGTGCATGCAAATGCACAGCTTTTGTTTTTTACATTGCGGCGGGTGCTGCTTCAAGCAGCACCCGCCGCAATGTAAAACATACAGGATGTGACCGCCAGGGTGGCGGTCACATCCTAATTGCCATGGAGGGACCGCCGCTGCCCATGCGGACGGTCCCTCCTACTCAGGGGTGGCGGACGGACGCAAGTCCGTCCGCCATCCTAATCGGCCCCATAGTGAGGTCAGAGGGTAGCGGAGGTCCAAAAAGTATCATTAAGACGCATCCACCACCTTTGCTGCTCTAGCCACATCCCTTTTAAGAAAGCGTTGGAAACTAAAGGGCTGGGATTTACTGCTCCTATTTATTCCAATTCGAAGAAGGTGTTGGACACTAAAGGGATGCAAAATACTATTCCTACTCCAATCTAAATAATTTAAGTGAAGGTGTCGGGCACTAAAAGTGTAACATTTACTGTTCCCACTCCAATCTAAAGCAGTTTGGAGAAGGTGATGGACACTGAAGAGGTGACATTTACTATTCCCACTCTAATCTACAACAATTTGGGGAAGGTGCTAGACACTAAAAGAGTGACATTTACTATTCCCACTCCCATCTAAACCAATTTGGAGGATGTGTTGCACACTAAGGGCCTGATTAAAAGTGTGGCGGTCCTCGGACCGCCAAACTCACATTGACAGCGGTCCAGCCACTGTCCGCCACTGACCGCCCTATTGCAACTTGGGCAGTCGGACCACAATTGCATATCAGAGATCCCTGGTGTTGTTGGTGCAGAGGTCTTGAGGCCGCAATATGTTTGGCGGGTTCGTCGTGGTCCTGCTAAGCCTATTACGAGTTTCCTCTCTGCCATGGTATTGGAAGTCATGGTGGGTCCTAAAACCGGGGCGGAGAGGAAATAATTGGGGCTCTACAGAGACCACTGTTGCCTCTGGGCCATGGGGTGCATAGTGTGCATGCACCCCACTACATGCACAGGATGGTCTACACCAGTCCATGCCGTCAGGTACTGCCTTTGACGTTCCCATTGTGGTGCCTGGGTACCGCTGTGGGACCGCCAAAGAACCACCCGCCAGTGACAAAAGAAAGTTGTAATCTGGCAGGCGGTGAGCATGTGGGTTTGGTGGTGCAGGGCAGTGGCGTGGTGGTTCCCCTCCTGCACAGCCAAGCTAGTAAACAGGCCCTAAGTGGGTAACATTTACTATTCACATTACAATCAATACCATTTGAAGAAGGTGTTGGACACTAAAGAGATGACATCTACTATTCCCACAACAATCTAAACAATGTATAGGAAGGCATAGGGCGCTAAAAGGTTAACATTTACTATTCCCACTCACTCCCATTAGGCAATTTTAAAGATGCGGGATGCGCCCGCCAGTGTGGCAGGCACATCCTAATTGTATGTGCGGGACTGCATTGCGGGTGGTCCCTTTTCCCGGGGCTATGGCGGGTGGACAAAGACCGCCTGCCATGCCAATGATGCTCCCAGCAGGCGGGAGCTTTAAAAATGCTCCCGCCGGTTGGAAGCAGACTTGTGATCTGTTTCCCTGCCTGCACTAATGTGGGCAGGTAAAACGATCAACAGATAGCTCTGGCCTGGAGAGAGCACCATAAATACTTGCCCCTGTAGGCAAGAGCAATGCAGGGTACAGCAACATGAGTAGAGCCGGCTGGGGCAACTGTAGCCCTGGGATTTCTTGTGTGCAATAGGTCTGGGATTTGTGAGAGTTTAAGCAATTGGCATTGTCATTTACAAAGCCAATAGTTCAAACTCTCGTAAATGTGAGACCTTTTGCATTGGAAATGCTTGTTCTGGTATGGTCTTAAGGAATGGGATACCCAGAATCTATTAAGGCTCGGGGGGGCACATGGCCTTGGGTAAGGCCAACCCTATGCTGTGCACTGCAAAGGCTGTGCATGGTGTGGGTTTGGCAGCCTGTTGCAGGTTTGGCCACAGGGCCTGCTGGCAGGCCAGGCCCTGTGATCAACCCCCGCTGCACATGACCAAAGGCTGTGCGCAGTGTGGGATTGGTGCCCGCAAACTGTTGGAAGCAGGGCCTGGCTTCAACGCAGGCCATGTGGTTAACCCTGCGCCACGCACAAGGAAATGCTGTTCACATTGTGGGGTGGCTGCCTCCAGGTGGCTGCCTGCAGGGAGTAGGATAAATTGCCCTCTGACCAACCCCATCCCATGTGCAATGAAAGGCCATGTGCAGCGGGAGATTTGCTGCTTGCAGGGGAGTCAGGTACCTCTGGGTGGGTTGGCAACAGGACCTGGCCAAAGGCCAGGCCCTGTTTGCAACCCTATGCGGTACACAGCCAAAAGCCATGCAAAACAGAGGGTTGGCTGCCTGTAGGATGTTTGCTGCAGGACCTGGCCAAAGCCATGCACAGTGGAGGGTTGGCTTTACGTGTGATAATAAAATGACTTCATGTGAAGAAATCCCTAGAAATTCACTGAAAAAGTAACATTATAGTTAGGTGTGATGAAAAGATCTGTTTTTGTTGAAAAACAACCCTCAGAAATTCACTGGAAAAAACAAAGGTAAAAGTAACGTTATAGTTAGGTGAATATGTAAGTGACAACATTAATGTTTTTAACTAAAAAAAGCCAGAAATTCATCAGTTATAGTTAGCATAGTTAACTATAACTTGAGCCGCCGTTATGCACTGATTATGATCTCACGTATTACATCACTCATAACATTTGCTATGACATCCCTGTTGACCTCTAAAATTACGTGCCAGATGTACGACCCACCGATTTGCGACTCACAAATTGCATCGCACTTGCAACTTGTAATTTGCGACTCGCAAATTGGGATGTATAACAGTGTCTCAGACACTGTTAGAGATTCCTAATGGGGTCGCAAATTGCATGCCTCATGAATATTAATGAGGCTGTTGCAATTTGCGACCCCATTAGGAATGGCTACCACTCCCAGGGTTGGTGGCCTGCTGGGGTCAGCCGACCACTATGTCTGGGACTGTTTTTAAACAAAGCAGTTTTTTAAAACAAATGCAGCCCGTTTTCCTTAAAGGAAAATGAGATGCATTTAAAAAAGAAAAATGAAACTTTTCAGTTTCATTTTTTTAAGGGCAGGCAGTGGTCCCTGGGACTACTGCCTGCTCTTAAAAATATTTTCTCACATACTCACATAGGGGAAGGGGTCCCGTCGGGACTCCTTCCTGTTTGCAAGTGGTTTACCACCTACTTGAAGTAGTTGGGAAACTACGAGTGATTTGTGGCCGCAAATGCGGTTGCAAAACAATTGTACATGGCATGGTGACTTGCTATTAGGAAGAGAAGCCCCTTCCTAATAGCAGGAGTCGCAAATGCCATTTTGCGAGTCAGTGACTTGCAAAATAGCATTTGTAGATGCCATTACTCTTTTTTGCGGCTGCAAATGGATGGATCTCCCGTTTGTGGACGCAAAAAAGGGTTGTACATCTGGCCCTACATCACTGATGACATCATCCAATGAGTGTGCTAGTTTGTTTTATAGTTGTATCCGCAATCCTCAATGTCATAGACGATCTACACAAGTCACTTGACTCGGACCAATTCTGCCTTCTCATCCTCCAAGACTTATTGGCCACATTCGATACAGTCGATCACAAACTGCTCATCAAGGTTCTACAAGAAAGGGCTGGTCTTAAAGAGACGGTCCTCCACTGATTCTCTTCCTTTCCCCATAACCGCTCACAAAGAATAAAAATTAAAAACTTTGAGTCCAACCTCCACCCCGTTAACAGAGGTGTTCCACAAGGGTCAGTGCTCTCCCTTCAGCTTTTCAACATTTACATTGAACCCCTTACCACTCTACTCAGGAAATCTATCATCCCTTTCCATATGCGGATGACATCCAGAGACTCAACGCCATGCTCAAAGAGGTTCAACATTGGCTCACAATCAACCACCTGAAACTCAATCAAGAGAAAACGGAAATACTCCTCATCTCCAACAAAGACGAAAAGCCCCAAATTGAAGAATGGCTCAAAGCCATTGACGCCCTCAATGGTAACCTCAGCCTGGCGGATTCGGTAAATTCTCTAGGTATCACCCTAGACCCGAAACTGGACATGAAAAAAACACATTACAAGATCCGCTAAAAGTGCTTTTCTCAACCTGAAACTACTGTACAAAATAAAACCCTTCCTCCCACCCAAGGATCTTCAACAAGCCACCCAAGCACTGGTGCTCTCCAGAGTTGACTATGGGATTGCAGCCCTGACTGAGACAGCAAAATCGCACCTTGCCCCCCTGAAAACAACCTTCAATGCTGCAGCCAGAATGGTCACTGGAACTAAGAAATTCAAACACATCTCTCCTGCACTCATGGAACTTAAAGGGCTCCCAATTGAATTGTAAGGCAGCTTCAGAACAGCCTGCCTCATGCACAAAGCCCTGCACACAGGCAAACAGGCAAACCGGAATACTTGGCCGCCAAATTCAAAAGGGCTGGCCAGCCCAGGAACCTCAGGTGCTCCAACACTCTGCTACTCACCCTGCAGAAAAATTGCAAGCAAAAAACTGCAGCCAAATCATTTGCTGGAAACGCCCCAAAAATCTGGAATTCCATTCCCCCCACATCAGAACGACCCACTTGTTTCCAAAATTCAAGAACCTGCTCAAAGTCCTCTTCCTCGACCGCTCTTGAGCGAACTGATAAGAGCCAAGGAAGTACCTTAGCCGGCTCTCCATCTTACCCTAATTTTTTTTTATAAATCTTTTTGTTAAACATTCTCGACATAGCGGTACAAGTCACATAATCAATTAGGGGTTACAGTAAAATCATGTTACATACAATACAGCAATATGATTCATGGAAATTCACGGGGATGGGGGGGTCATCTTCATCAGTTTCATGGGGAGGTGTACACATGTCACCCCGGTATGCGTTCCAGGGGGCCCAGACCTTGGACCATTTGCAGGGACAACCCCGAGCCTAATAAACTGTTTTCTCTCTTAGCATGCACCAGTCTAAATCTTGCTTCCAGGCTACAATTGTGGGTGGGTGAGGGGCTCCCCAGAGCTGTGCAATGTTTCTTTTGGCGATCATGCAGCCAAGCGTGACCCATTTTGTAGCATAAGTGTTGAGGTCGGTAGGCTCCCAGATGTTAAGGAGGCTTCTAAATGCCTCCGGTCTAATTTCTATCTCCAACACTTCACTCATAGCCGTATAGATTTTACGCCAGTATTCTTGGATCTGGTCACAGTGCCACAGTATGTGTATGAATGTACCCAGTTGTGTGCATCCCCTCCTACAAGACCCGTCTGTTAGCCCACCCATGCGTGCCAGCTGGGGACCAGTAAAGTAAGATCTGTGAAGGATCTTTAATTGCACCAGCCTGAGTCTCGCTGGGATAGCGACCATCTTCGGAGAGGAGACTGCTTCCTGCCAGGTTACATCATCCAATTCTATACCGTCCTCAGTCCATTTGTCTTGCAGCTTTGATAGAGGGTTGTTGTCAATATTGGTAATACGTTTTCGCTATGTTAGGGAAATGGCTCTATCAGGCAGGTGACCATCCAGTAGTCTGTCCACTAGTGGGGAGGCGTCTGGCTGAGTCGAGCCTTCGGGAATGGCTGTCTGCAGCGAGTGTCTAATTTGTAAATATCAATAATATTCTGAATCCGCCACGGCGTATTGAGTTTTCAGCGTAGCAAAGGGTTTAACACCCTCTGCACACCAAAGGTCTTTAACATGGGAAATTACTATTAAGTCCCATTTAGCAAAACCTTCGGAGTTCCCCATGTTTCCCAGCCCTTGTGACTCCCACAAGGGTGTGGCCATTGTCAAATGTCAGATCTTAACTGTATGGGCAGTGGGCCCAGTGAGCCGGTATTTATTTGGTGCTGAATATAAAGCTCTCACGAAGGTTCCCTTGGGTAAAAGCCAGCGAGCCATCAGGTACCCTGGATTGTCAGGGTGTCCATATGTGCAATGGATGACAGCTGTTAGATGTGCGGCCCAGTAATATTTTTTGATATCAGGTAATCCAATTCCCCCATCATACCAGCTAAGTGTCAGCTTTTTCATGGCAATTTGCGGTCTCCCTCCCCATAGGAGGTCTCTCAGGAGCTCCTCGAGATTTTTAAAGTATGGGTCAGTGTGGGACAAGGTCAGCTGAATTATAGGAAACGGGGCAAAGACATCATTTTAAATAATGCAGCCTTGCCCGGTAACGAGAGCGGGAGGGACTTCCAGTGTGTTATATCGCTTTTGAGCCATTGCAGCGGAGAGAGCATATTGCGGGCATATCGGATCAAGGGGTCTAGGGATATAAATATGCCCAGGTATTTAAAGCCGTCTGTGACCACTGGGATCGGGCAGTCACAAGGCAAAGGGGGAGAAGTTCCCCAGAGGACACACAGGAGGGATTTTTGCCAGTTTACCTGAAACCCAGAATACCTCCCAAAAATATCTAGTATGTCCAAAACTGCTATTAGGGATCTCTTTGGGGACGTAAGATAAAGAAGGATATCATCAGCGTACAGGGATATCCGCTCCTCCCACTCTGCCGACCAGCGCATTCCACGGATCATTACATCCTTACGGATCCACGCTGCGAGTGGTTCAAGGGCCAAAGCGAACAGCAAGGGAGAAAGGGGGCACCCTTGACGGGCCCCTCAGCTTAATGCAAATGGTTCAGACTTTCTGTTATTTACCACTACCTGAGCCGGCGGTGCGCTGTACAACAATCGTATCCAGTGGCACAAATTAGGCCCGAATCCCAGTTTGGCAAGTACTGCAAAGAGATAGGGCCATTCCAGGGTATCGATTGCCATGGTGGCATCTAAGGATACCACAACGTCGTCTTCTCGTATCGTCGGTACCCTGCCCAGGACTGCGTGCAGCCGGCGCAGATTAAGGGCCGTGTTTCTTTTAGGCATGAACTCTGATTGGTCTGGATGGACTAGGTCGCCTATCACCTTGACCAGCCTGTTAGCAAGTAATTTAGCCAAAATTTTGGGTTCCGCATTCAGCAGCGATATAGGACGGTAGGGGGTACATTCCATTCTGGGTTTCCCCTCTTTATGGATTGTGACTGTAGCGGCAATTCTCTGGTGGCGTGGTAAAATTCCCTGTTCAAGACTATCCTCAAACATAGATTTCAGGTAAGGGGCCAGCTTATCAGGTCAGAGCTTGTAGAGCACAATCGAAATACCATTGGGCCCCAACGCTTCCCCCGGATGTAGCGCTCTTATCGCCGTAGCTATTTCATCAACAGTTAGTATACTGTCCATGAACGTGTAGTCTGAGTCTGTAAGTGTCGGAAGAGTTATCAGGCAGATTCATCAATGCAACATTCTGCGAATTCCAAATTGCGATAATTACCGAATCGCAATTTAGAATTTGCATAATGGCATTAATGAAGAAATTCGAGAAAAAAACAGCGAATCGCAATCGGCCGCAATTGCCGATTGCGATTTTGCCCCAATCGCATAATAATCGCAGATTCGGCTGATTTCCAGGTTGAAATTGCGATTTTGCAATTACCGAAATCGCAATTTGCGATCTCACTAACTGCGAGATCGCAAAAACGGGAAGTCGCATTTCGAGCCCAATGATGACATCACAACCAGGAAGTAGGCTGTTCCCTCCCTCATTCAGATCCCTGAGCCTGAAAGTGGAGGCAGTACTGGGAAGAGCTCCACAACAATCACCTTGCAGCACCACAGCAGGACATCCACAACCTCCAAAATGTCCCAGGGCGCAGCAGGGAGCAGTGCCCCAGGGAGGAAGAGGAAGATAAAGTTCTCGGAGCAAGAACTTGAGTTCCTCATTGAGGGGGTCTGTAAGGACCATGCTCGCCTGTTTGGCAAGGACTCCAGGAGGATGCCAGAGGCTGACAAGCACCGCATCTGGCTGCGCATCCGCACCAAGGTCAATTCTGTCGGGGTGACCCAGCGGTCAATAGACGATTTAAAAAAGAGGTGGTACGACCTCAGAGGGCGTGCCAAAGAGCGAATTGCGGAGAGGCTGGGGGAGCGACTTGCCACCGGTGGAGGAGACCCCACTGCCACACCCAACACCTCACTGGAGGACCTTGTGGAGGACACCCTGACTCCTGAAGCCTGCGTGGGAGTCACCCAGCTTGACTCGTACCGACCCACCCAACAATCCCAAGGTAAGTGCCATGCGACTGCGAGCCCGTCCCCTAACAATGCCCATAACCCCAGAGCTAGCAATTTGACAACCCCAGTAATGCAGGTCATGCACACCTGAAATGCCCTATTGCATTGTGGTAGTTGTAGTGTAATAAAAATTCCCAGATAGCCCAACACAGGCGGACCTGTCAATTCAAAGTAATTCCAAAAGCCAGTCAGGGAAAGCAGGCCTGCATGCATGTAGCAACATCTCATGTGCAAGATACATATCATTAATCATGCACCCATTTACATCACAGATGCAGCAGAACAGCCCAGCACCAACAGTGAGGCCCTACATATAGAAGAGTACCCGGAAGACACCGAGGGTGAGGGCCAACCTGAACCAGGACCATCTCAGCCACCTGCAGCAGTACCACCACCACCACACCATGTGGACAGGGCCACCCCAGCAGCCACAGGTGCCCAGCAACCACCCCAACTTACACCCACGGCAGTGGTACAGGCCACACCACCAGCAGCCAGGAGGCAGACGAGGCGCACAGCCGCAGTCAGGTCGCAGTCCAGCGGACTGACGCGCCAGCAGCGTGACGCCTCAACACGCGCGGGCAGGGCAGTCCATGTACGGGATCCTGACCTGGCCATTGAACGCCACATGCTTGCGGTACATCAGACGCAGGCACGTCACCTGGCAGCCATAAATCTGCAGCTCAATAAGACCGCGCAGAATGTTGGACAGCTGACCGCAGCTGTTCGAGAGAATAACCAGATCCTGGTATCCCAGCAGGATATCACCCGCCACCACCACCGCCAACTGCTGACCCGCCTGTCAGCCTACACCAGGTCCAATCACATTATTGGCAATGCAACATCACAACTTTCCCGCCGGTCCCTTGCAATGCAGGTGCAAATGGTCCTGTGTTGCCAGGACGTTGCCAGGGCACTTGAACAGGTGACAGCAGCAGTGCTTAGTCTGCAGCCAACTGCCCATGGTGAACCAGGGGGTGGTGATGATGCCAGCGAGGGCACGTCAAGCCACAGCAGCATGTCCTTGCCGCCGGTGACTGAACGCCGCCGCAGCAGCAGGCCCACTGCAGCATCACGGGCCAACACTGCAATTGAGGACAGCGAGAGGCGACTGGGTGCGTCTGGACGGAGGCGCCAGTGACACTTTTCACTCTGCCTGCAGGGCCATGCTGAATCTAGAAGCAAGCCCTCTACCCCTGCATGGGGACGTATGACGCAATACTGTTCTCATGTGCAATCATGGACAACAAAGGCCACATTATTGTGAATAAACAATAAGAATTTATGGTCTCACGTAAATCCAACTCATGTCATTATTACATTTGTCATGCATGAGTGCAGTGTTGTGTGAGGGGAATGTGTGCACTAGAAACAGTTAATAGTGATGTGGTTGCGGCGCCTGTGTCCTTCTGCAGGATTCTCCCCGCGTGCATGACGCACATGTGCAGGTGGGCGGTTGTCCCCTTCCGACTCACTGCCAGAGATCTCGACAGGTATCCTGCGCTTGGTAGCAATGTTGTGGAGTATTGTACACACGGCCACAATGCGGCAGCAGACCTCAGGCTCGTATTTGATGGCCCCACCAGTCTTGTGAAGTAAGCGGAATCTGCTCTTCAAAATGCCAAATGTCCTCTCAATGCAATTTCTTGTGCGTATGTGTGCAGCATTGTAACGCCGTTGCTGTGGTGTTGCAGGGTTGAGGTATGGGGTGAGGAGGTACTCACGGAGACCGTAGGCGCTGTCACCTAAATGAAAGGAGCAGAGGGTGAGTTCCTGTTCTGCGCAGCTACATGATCACAGTGTACTATTTGGGGGCATGTGTACTTACCTAGTAGGTGTCCTTCGCCTTGGCCAGTCGTGTGTGAATGCCGCTGTGCCGGAATATGAAGGAGTCATGTGTGCTCCCCGGGTATTGTGCCACTATGTCTGTGATGAAAGTCTTAGCGTTGCACACCATCTGGATATTGAGGGAGTGGTAGGACTTGCGGTTGCGGTACATGTATTCCGTTTGTGCTGGTGGGCAGATGTGGATGTGGGTACAGTCAATGCTTCCTATTACATGTGGAAATTGCGCAACGTTGTAGAAATGAAGCTTGGTCTCAATCAAGTCCTGTTGGGTGGTCGGGAATGAGATGTAGTGGTGTAGCCGGGTCAGCATAGCCTCCAGGAAACTCCTTAGGCAGCGCGACATGGTGCTCTGGGATATCCCCCCTGCAACAGCGACTATCCCCTGGAAGCTTCCGGAGGCCAGTAGGCGCAGGCTGCACAAGACCGGGACATGGGTGGGCACGGCATTGGTCCTCCTTGTTGGGTGCTGCATCAGGGAGTCTAGGTCCCGGATCAGCTTGATGATCATTGCCCCATTCAGGCGGTACTTAGAGTATATTTGCTCCGCAGTTTGGTCCAGAAGGGTGACCCGCTGGCGGAATATTCGCTCCTGGATCCTGCGTCTGTTCCGTGCTGCATCCTGGAGCCTTCGCCGCCTCACCACCATGTAGAGTCCTGGCATTGTGAGAGTCCTCATGCTCCTACTGTGTTTCCTTAAGTGTGTTTGTTCAGGACTGCACCTGTGGCTCGTTAAAATGATTATTATTTTTTAAAATTTTCCTTCATGGTTACCACCTGCTTTTGGTTCTCCTTAAATTGAGCGTCGCAAATAACGATTTTCAGCTTTTTCGCTAATTGCGAGTTTTCATGAATTGCGTCAGCGATTATTTAGCGAGATCGCAAAACAAATCGCAGAATCCATGGATTCTCGCTATTTCCGATTCGCTATAGGGGTTCCTCCTAGATTCTGCGATTTAATTTGCGAATTCGCTATTTATTTTTTGCGAATTCGCATTTTCTGTGTTTTTCACATCATGAATTGCTTTTCTGTTAATTGCGATCGCAATAGCTAATTCGCAGCTATTGCGATCGCAATTTTGCTTGATGAATCTGGCTGTAAGTCTTTAATAAGATCAGCGTAGTCTGTTTCAGGGTAGGGCGCCACTGAGCTATATACTGTTTGGAAGTGAGCTGCAAATTTATTAACTATGTCTTGGGGATCTGTCTCTGAGGAACCATCAGGTCCTGTAACTTCTGGCACCAGTCTGCTGGCCTGCTCTCTCTTGTCTAACCAGACTAGCAATTTACCGGCCTTGTTGCCCTAGTCATGTCCCAGCCTTTCCTGTCCCATTAGTTTGGCACGGTCAGTGACCAAAGCCCGGTATTCTTCCTGTCGCAGTCGTAGGGTGTGGAGGGCTTCAGGGGTAGCATTTAAGGCGACATCCTGTTCTAGGCAGTATAGCTCCTGCTCTACATCAGAGATCTCTCTCACCCTTTCTTTTTTGGAGCCCGCTACCAGGGAAAGGGCCTGTCCCCAAACTACTGTTTTGATAGCTTCCCAAAGCGTTTGGGATGACTCCACTGTATGTTCGTTCTCCAGAAAATATTCATCAATCATTTTAAGTAAGCCTTTTTGTATTTTGGGGTTTTTGAGGTACCAGGGATTGATTGCGGGAATCCTTCCCGCTTGTGCATGATCTAGAACTATATGAGCCCATAGAGGGGAATGGTCAGAGAAACCCCTGGCAAGGTGTCGGATTTCGTGTATATCTGCAATTTGCGTAGCCGGGACAAGTATGTAGTCCAGCGGGATAGGCTATTGTGCGCCCCTGAGTGGAACGTGTGTTGCATCTTTTCTGGGTTGTATGCCCTCCAGCCGTCTAGCAATCCCATTGCCTCTAAGAAGCTTGAAAACACATGAGCGGCTTGAGGGGTTGCACGAGGAGGATGCCTGTCTAGGGCGCCTGAGACAATAGAGTTAAAATCGCCTCCGAGCACCAGATGTCTGTCAGGCAGCGTAAGGAGTATAGCACTCAGGTCAGTGAATGTTGTGCCCTGCATCCCGGGGGTGAGTATATAGACATAAAGGTGATAGACCTGCCCCCTTAAGAGCCCGTGATTCCAACATATCTGCCACGGTCATCTACGTGTGTAGAGGTCGGTGAAAAGGGAAATTACTTTCTCTGAATAATGCCTACTCCCCTGGAGCTAGTGGTGAAACCCGCATGTACCCCCATCGAATACCCCCATCTGTGCATTGCCTTCCATGCATTGCCAACGAGGTGGGTTTCCTGGAGCAAGACAATATCAGGCGACTGCCTCCTAATATATTGCAATACAACACTTCTCTTTATCTTGTCCCCCAACCCGTTAACGTTCCAACTTAAGATTTTGACTTCTCTGTTATACTGTATACCCATTTTGAACTAGGCAAATCCCCACTAGAGGGGTCACATGTATACATTCCACCGTCGAGATAATACAAAGAACCAAAAAAAAAAAAATGAACAGCTATGCCTCCCAACATCCCCCCACCCTGCTCCCTGCACTCCAGGCGTAGAACTGCCCATGGTATTTAAATGCAGCGTGCCTGTCGCCCAACTATTCTACTGATAAGGAAAAAAACACACAGGGGGCCTCATAGCAGCGTCGGCCCCCCCACCTACCATCCCAGAGTGTCGATGGAGGGCATGTCCGATATTCAGGTCATCAAATGCGAGAGTTCCCAAGCCTTCAGTTCAAGATACGATACCAGCGTGGGCTGGGTGTTGGTGGTTTAAAGTACAGCAGCGGCTGAGGCATAGTGTTGTGAAGCAGTAACAGCACGTTCATGAGAAATCGCCACGGGATTCAATGGTCGGTGGAGTCCTGTTCCTGCGAGGGTCTTAGGCCGTCCAGCCAGTCGGAAGCAACCTCTGGGAGATCGAAGACGCAGGTCTTTCCATCAATTTCCACTCGCAAGTGTGCTGGGAATAACATAGCATACTTGAAACCTTTTTCTCTCAATCTTCGCTTGACGTCGAGGAAGGAGCGTCGCCGCATCTGCACTGCTCGGGTGAAGTCGGCGAAGAAGGTGATTTCCAAGTTATCTAAGTGAATTGGAGGAGCATCCCTGGCTACTTGAAGGATTGTATCTCTGTCTCTATAGTTGAGCAGACGGGCCAATATCGGAAGAGGGGGGGCTCCCGGCTTTGGGCGACCCCCAGGTACCCTGTGGGCTCTCTCGACTATGAACAGTTTAGAAAGGCCCTTTGGTTGCAACTTCGTCGTGATCAGTTCCTCAATGAACAGGTCGGCTGATGGGCCTTCCGATTTTTTTGGCACTCCAAGAACGCGGATGTTAATGCGTCTCAGGCGTCTCTCATAATCATCCAGCTTGTTCTCCGTGTATCTGAGAAATGTTTGAAGCTCCCCGTTATCCGTTTGGAGATTTGTGGTGTCCTCCACAAGGCTGGCGGTGGTGGTCTCAAGCTGTTTAACCTTCTCCCTATATTTTGTGTGATCTGCTCTGATCAGCGTCACTGCCGAGGAGCAGGTGTCAATAGATGTGCGGACACCTACTATAGCTGCCATTAGATCCTTCATCGTGGGCTCGGTGGGGTCGTGCAGCGACGCCAGCATAGGCGGAGACCTTCCCAAGCTCACTCCTTGATGCCCCACCCGGCCACAGCCAAAGCACACATCCAAGACATTCCCATTCGCTGTCAGCCTTGGAGGTCGTCTCAGCCAGTAAAGCTCAGTCCAGTTTGGCAAAGAACACCTCAGTTGCTCTCAAAATGGGCCCTTTCCAGCCTCTATTTGACAAAAGCACACCTCCAATGCTGCCACGTTGTAGTTCGCAGGCCCTCCGCAGTCTCCACTACATCGGGTACAGCTGCGGTGCTGCCGTGCGCGCTGTGCCCCAGGATACAAGTACTGTCCAAGTACAGTCCTGCAGCGGTGTTAGCAGGGACAGAGCAGGCCGCCTACCTGCCGTCGATATTGCACGGCACCAGGTGACCCATACAGCCCCTGTCTCAAGCGGATCCACAGCTGGCAGGTCACGGGGTCCCTCTGTATGTCTCCGGCCGCCTACATGGGTCTCCGCACGGATGTGCGTCATCCTGTGCTGTCATGGCCCAGCTTTCTTGGGGGTGATGGTCCTCAGCCCCGCACACCAGGCGATAGCTTAACGACCACAGGGGGGGGGCTTACGGGCGAAAGCGGAGTCACTTGCCAAATTTTCCCTCGACCCCCCGAGGGTGGGAGAGGGGGTCTCGCCCACGTCCCTGTCATCTCCGACGGCCACCTTCTGTAATCGAGGCCCCGGCTCCCTCAGTCACAGGCCTGGAGCTGCTGATTGCCACAACTCCAGCCCACCACCTCCAATTCTGCCTGGGGAAGCTTCGCTAGGCATCGCTTGAGTTCCGGATTCAGGACCTGCACCTTTTCATCGGATAATTGCGGCAGATATACGAGGTAGGACGGACGGCCCGCGGAGCAGCCCTAGGTTGCGGCCATGTTGGTTCACCTCAAAACCACGCCCCCTTACCTTAATTTTGTGACCGTTGACACTGACTCGGATCAAGTACACTTATTGGACACCCGTCCTGTTAGAACAAGAAACCTTTTGGATGCTGGTCTTGTTTGATCGGCACCTTACATGCCCCTTAGCTCGTTCGCTCCTTTGTCCGATCTATACCCGGCTCAAACCCTCATGTTCTGCCATACTATTTGTACTGTCTATTTGCACATAAATGTACATGCTGTGAAGAGCTCTGATACCCTCGCGTCCAGCTAGCTCGTTACAAAACGCCTAAAATAAATAAATAAATAAATAGTGGCGTGGAACTACCATATTACTTTTCTACCTAATTTTGTACAGCCTGTGTTCAGCTCATTGGTGTAACTGCATCATAGGTGTGTAGAGGTATTGAATACGTTATAAATCTTTGTATTGAAGAGTAACTTTGAGTGCAGATGACAGTTGTCAACTTGTGTCCAGTATGTTCTACACACGTTTTATGGTTCTGCAGAAAAAGTTTCCTACAGGGCAAATATTCTACGTAGTAGAAACTAAGCATTGTAAGCAGCCATGAGTTATTAGACAGAATTGTCTCATCATGACAATTTCTACATAACATAGAATACTGTGTGCGCCACGTACTAACCTATTGACATGGGCTTCTTTTACTTCAGAAGATGGGCTAACTGTAAATATTGCATCACAGTATGAAAGCTGCAGATAGTATGATCTTTACTACCTTCAGACCTTCATTATTTTACAAGTGTTACTTAGAGTGTACAGAGTAAACGCTATCCATAGAGTAAAAACTGTTTACCCTACCCACTTTTCTACTCATATCAAATTCATTTCTCAGTATAGGTTCTGTGACTGTGAGGGGTTTGAAATAGATAAAAGCTGTCTGTAGTAGGGTATTCATTTTGTAACAGACGAGAATCTTTAGGAACTTAACTTTCTCTGAACAGTTGTACACATATTGAACACTGTGTGCAATGAAGGTTTCCCATATATCTGTAGTTGAGTGTTAACGTGAACTAGGCTACCAGTGAAGTGTATGAATTAGGGTCAATGCTGGACCTAACACATGCTTGATGCACCTCCGGAGTTGTATCTGTGATGGCATTAATGATGCTTCATATTATTGTGAGCTATTTTGTACTTACTTTCAAGCCTATAATGCCATACTAGTTTATAGTATATTGTGTGCAAAAGAAGCTTGGATTATGTCATCAGTAATGTCATCAGTGATGTCATCACTTGATGTAATGTGAGATGTTATCATTGATGTCATAAAACATGCCATGCGTGATGTAATATGTGAGGCCAAAAACACTGCATGACGGGGATGCAAGTAATACTTAGCTCTGCTAACTATAACTGGTCAATTTCTGTGTTTTTTAGTTCAAAACGATAATGTTGTTACTGACATATTCACTAACTATAACGTTACTTTAACCTTTGTTTTCTGCAGGAAATACCTATCTATTTATCTATCTATCTATCTATCTATCTATCTATCTATCTATCTATCTATCTATCTATCTATCTATCTATCTATCTATCTATCTATCTATCTATCTATCTATCTATCTATATGTCAGACTTTACAGTGTGGGATAGAGGCATATGTTGTAAATCCCAGTGTATTATTACAATTCGTTGTAAAAGTCAACTCATTGTAATGCCCGTGGGGGTAAAGGCATGCTGGGTAAATACTGGCGTTGTAACATCTGATATTTGTGTAAGGTGGGTTCTACTTTTGTGTAACAGTAGGGACTGTCAATAAATTATTGTAGTAGAATGTTAATGAATGGCTTAACCTGCAGCAGAAAATGCAGTGTGGTGCACTCAACATGGCTCATGGTTAGGGACAGGGACAAGGATGATATGTGCTTGAGTCTTATATTCACATATAAAGCACAGGCTCAATGAAAACACGAATGCTAACAAATTATGGGCCCCTGTCACAAAGGTAAATTTACATGTGTTGATATACTAACATGTAAATCTATTCCTGCACCTAACAATAACTTTAAACTTTTTTTCTATGCACTATTTGTAAGTGTAAAGTGTATTTAAACAAAATATATATATATTTATTTTAAAATTCGGAATAATTGTATTTATTTTAACATTACTTCGGAAGGTGTTTTATATGAAGTTACATCCTCTATTGTTTTCTGTCTGTTACTGTACCAGTGGGTGTCCATGTTGGGCGCTGGACTTACTCTATGGCATGGCTAAAGACATTCATGACGTTTGGGATCTTTTTGTCTGTAGTATGTTTAGAAGTGCAGTTTTTAAATAACCATGGGTTTACTCTTCTATGGGTGGGTGTTTTGTTTTTGCATGTCGCTCTTTAAATCCCTCTTTAGACTACTCTAAAGTCCTCCCATTTAGGATAGGTTTGTCATAGAAACGATAGGAGATGTTTGTGAATAGCATTTTGAATGAGATTGGTACTACTACTAAAATACTGCAAAACATATTCATGAATAGGGCTCAAACTTTGCAATAAAGTGTGCTGGTTGCTGTGTTTTAAAATTTGCATCATTTTGCAATTTCTATGCAGGTGAAACAAACATTATAAATGTATTCCGTGGGCGCGCTCAAATTACTGGCTGTTTGTACTTCCTTGGTTATTAAACGTCCACAGGCGTCTTCTCTACCCTCATTTTGGTTCCTGCATTTTTTCCTTTTTTGGAAGCAACCATCAGTTTCCATTTACAGGTGGGAGTTCGCCGTCTTGTGGCATGGTAGGTATACATTATGATACTTCATCCTGTTACCAGGGTGCGCTGAAAATGGAGGAAGAAAAGCAGATAAGAAAGGATGGCTATCTCAGAAGCGTCTATGTCTGTCAGCGTTCTGATCAGTTTCATTCACAATAGCACCACATAGGTAACAACTTTGAAAGGTACCCCACCAAAAAAGGATAACACCCATCATGGCTGATTACCTGTACAGATGTTCCTCAGTTACACTCTTTAGCTCAATTAGGTAACAAAAGTTGGTGGATGTAAATCATGTAATAGATTGTACACCATGCAATAGATTTGGTTGCCATTCGTGTTTTGTTTCCTTTCAGGTTTACATGCGCGTTGCTCTATCAGGGGCTCATCATGCACATGGGTATTGATGGCGGGGACCTTTATTTTGATTTCTTCATCTCAGCACTGGTTGAATTTCCTTCAGCCATCATCATTTTAATGACAGTGGATCGGTTCGGCCGGCGGTATCCCTGGGCTATTGGGACCCTACTGGCGGGGATTGCCTGTCTCATCAATGCATTTATCCCACATGGTGAGTGGCTGCTGCAGCCCAGCAAAAAACAGTACTGAAACTAAGACTGCATTGTGCGTTACTTGGCGCCAAAGTGTGTGTGTAGCCTGCATAACTTGTCTGTGCTAATCAGCACTGGCAATTTAAGAGCACGTACCATGTATTGAAATGGCATTTTGTTGCCCCACTCTAGCTTCTTAAAGGGCAATTTATACAAAAGTTGCAGTTCAGCATACAAATTCTTATTTATAGATGGAAGGCCCCCTTTTTAGGAATAGAATAAGGAAAAAGTCACATTTGTAAAAAGAGCTGCACTTCACTATAAAATAACGAAGTGTGACAAATTGCACATTTCCCTATGAAGTGCACACTAAAAAAATGTAGTGTGGGGAAAAAACACTTTCGCAAAATATTTTGAGCACTCACCCATGCCAGTGCTAAGTTGCCACGAGAAGTACACTGTTCATAACACAGTGAGTGAACAGTGCAGCATTTTGTGTTGGAAAACATGCTAGCACCACGTGGGGCATGTTTTGTAACCAAATGCCCCCGCCAATATTTCTCTACAATAATGGTTTGATTTAGCAACATTGCATTTCAGCTTATAGTATTGGGGCTGCGTTATGATCACATTTGTCGCATTGCAGAGACGCAGAAGGGGTCTACGTGCTTTTCTGTTCTGACTAAAGCACTGACTAAAGCACAGACATTAGCCAGAGTTCTGGGGCAAAGTGACAAAAAGCTGTGCTAACTCTTGAAAGAGTATTTACTTTCCAGCTCAAAAGCTATTTTTGTACTGGAGGGTGCTCTTTTCTACGCACAAATGCACTTTGAGCTGTTGTGTACACTACGGCTCTGGCATAGCATAGCTCTAAAAAGGTTTGTTTTCCCATCCAAGGGTGACAGGAGTGAACTTGATTCAATGCACCAGAGCTGAATGTGAAAGACAGGTTATTGTAGCCCCGCAGGACCCCACCAAATATATTGTTGAGGTGGAATCATAGCTTTTGGGTTTCTAACAATTCCTAAGCGGGTATCTGGGGCACTGTGGTACTGGAAACAAACCTATTTTGCTCTTTACAATATCACACACACGAAAGGCACTAAGAAGAATAGACAATTTTCATTAAAAGCATTTATTGTAACAGGGCAAGACTGTTTCTCAGCACATCTAAAATAAACACACAGAATATCATAAACACAGCAAATAGGCTCGCTGTGAACAACATTAGTAAAATGAACATTTCTAACATAGTTAAAATGTCATGTAAAACTTAACACGCTCAAACCTACTTCATGTGCTAGGCGAGCATGGAAAGTAGAAATTGTAATCTAGACTTTCTTAGGGAGAAGCAACTCACTGCATACCTTGTTGACTGCAAAATCTGTGGTTATCAGCGAGGCATGAAGGCAGTGTTCTTGTGAAAGGAAAGCCCTGCCGCAGCTGTGTCCTTTCTTCTGGAGTCAGCTAATTACATGCATCGGGTGCGATGTAGCATCTTCTTAATGCACTGGCAGCAGTCAAGACCCCCTTCAGCAGCATCTTCTGCAATAATCTGGGCGAAGGACCTCTTCTGACAAATGGTCAATTGGTGGCCTTTTTATACTATCTCTTCTCAAGGATTGGAATTTCTAACATAAGCTTCAGAATTTCAGACATATCCTGATATGCATTAAGGTGTATGTTCCAGATATATCCTGATAATTATATAAGGAAAATGTAAGTTAATTCAGACTACATTGCTTTGACTATATGTCGGTGTTTGCTCTTATTTGACCTGACATTGTGATAACTAAACTCTTGTCCCAGACTGATGTTGCATCAGGTGTCATATGTATGTCATTGTCTGAATGACTCAACATTTTCACAGTTCTTGGATGATATCTGCGTCAATGGCAGACATGACAATGATTCCACATAAATAGAGGAAAATGGCAACTCCCATTACCTAAACTTGAGAAAATGGTGACTTCCATTACTTAAGATGTATTTGGAGCCTACTTACAATAGAATCGGTCCTTAGGGGCATTGCGGCAGTGCTACTGTGGATTAAGGTGCCATTATGTGGGTGTAACTTGGGAGGTTCAGCGCAACACCCATAAGTTGTATGCACAGCTCGATATGCTAAGATAGCCAGATTGGGCTTGAGTGAAAAAATAGCTCCTTCTTGAAGCAGATGCTAACAAGGAGAAATGTTTTTATTTCTCTAAACATTTCACAAATTGCATGTCTGCTTTACAATGTATGGAATGTATGGCATGTTTAAGAATGTGTCTATGTATAGGATTTTGTACTCGAAGGATATGCTTGCAGTACAAATCTTGTGCTAGACACCATGCATACACTTCAGCACCATGATGAAAAGGTTGTGCATGACACTCTGTAACTTGTTCCTGCCTCCACAAGCACAGTGACAGTGGGTAGCAGCAGGCCATTTTTTGAACATGAATATAGCTCTGCACTGCTTTCTCCACCTTGCTCAACACAGAGCAGAAAGTGGTGCTCTGCATTGAACTAAAAAAAAATGTCTGTCCCATAGACTGAAAATATATCAGAATTAATGCATGCGATACTGGCAGCACAGAAACATGAAGGGGCAATAACTACTCTGTGTTTCTGAGCTATGCTATCTGTAGGCCATACACTACCACATAGAGTTCTAGAGTTAATATATGCAGTAGAGCCTAGAACAAGAAACACATAGACGCCTTCTGTGGTGTTGCAGCGCAAGAATGGGGTCTTGAGGCAGCAAGAGCACCTGTGTTTTTTGCGTTTGAAGTGTCTAAAGTTCATGCATATAACTTGGAATTTCTTTGATTGAATGCATGAAATGCAGACAGCACGAGTTGGAGCAGGAGCTGGGATTGCATTCTCTGTTTCTGACTTGTGCTGTCTAAAGTTCATGCACTAACTCAGGTAATTTCTGAGTTAAATGTATCACATGTAGATGTCTGAATGCAAAAAAATAGGCAAGCCGCTCTGCGCTGCCCCAGCATAGCTCTTCATGATACATTCCCAGATGTTTTCTAAGTGTCAATTTCCATTCATTTCCCATGCAATTTCAGTTGCATATAAATGTTCTGTCAGTTGTAGTAGTGGGTTCCATAGCACTAGGTCCTATTAAGGGTGAGTGTTAAATGCTTCTTAGCAATATTGTGGGTAACTGCTGTGTTGCATATATTTGGAGTTTAAAATAATAGTGCTGTGAGAACTAAATTTGTGAACTATGTGAGAGCTATTTATAAGGACTTCTGACTGATAGTTGCTGAGGATAAAAGCTATGTGATGTGAAACATTTCAAACGAGAACTAAGTTGCAAGACAAGGGAATGATATATGCGACTAATGTTTACTGTGTTGCGAGACGTGCACAATGTCATGTGATATTTATGTTTCCTTTTAAGTGTATTAATTTCAACTTGCTGTATGTACTTCGGGGCCAATGTGGCCAAAAGTCGTCTTCAAAACACAACAACAAATCTTTTTTTTTTAAAACTACATTACATATAATGCAAGAGACATACAGGCAGACATTATGAATATTTCCACTTTGTTGCATCTTCATGGCACATCAGGTCACCCTATGTTATTGGAATTCATAAAGAGCATGTCTGTCACCAAGACGGCCTCATGACGCTTGAAGTTACCAGAACCAACCTGAGATTTTCCTCAAAAAGCCACTTTTGCTGTGTCTGTCTAACGTCCTGCCTCCAGGAGTGCCATTTGAGCCAGAGAGTGACTTGCTTGAAGGGTTTTGGGGAGACTATTTCCTTTCTTCATTGAAGTGTGTTTTTTGTATGTATGTATAAATATATGTATGTATATATGAACGTAGCTGTGGCTAGAAAGCGTGAACCTAGCTAGAAAGCATGCGCTGAACAACAGACGAGAACCAGTGGTATGATTCTTGCTCATTCCCGAAGACACAGGTAATGAGTGTGTTCCAGTTGTGTAAGGGGGTAGTGCTCCTTCAAGAGATATGTTTTTAGTTTCTTTCGTAATTATATGAAGGTCGTGCAGTTCTGATGTTGATGTGGGGTGCTCTTCCAGAACCTGGGGCATCGATATATGAGGCCTAGCTTTCTTGTTTTTCAAAAATCTTTCTTACACTTCTTCAACAAGTGTCTAGTACTAGCCTAGCTGCTCATAAGGCGCTGTCCGCCAGAGGTGATTATTTTCTTTGCCAGGAACGTGGTTGTGTTTTTTCTGATGGCATTGTTTATGGGTCATTAGATCTTTGAGGTGAGCTTGGAAAGGGAGTTTGTGTGCCTTTGAAAAGAGCATTTCCACCATCCAGGTGGAAGAAGACCAGGGTTTCCAGAAGCTGACTTAAATACAATGCTCCAAGCCCTTGGTCGTCCTTCTGCCATTCCATTTAACACTACCTCCTACCCTCTGGAACCACATAGCACCAAAACTCTGTAAGAAATCGCAAAACTGAATGTGCTCCTGTGGCAGCCTCTCCTGCCTCCAACTGGGAAATATCTTCCAATAGCGGCATATCACCTGCAGATACCTACCAGTTACTAACTGTGGATAGTATAAGATAAGTTGACTAAGAGCATAGACTCAGGGCTGCATAACCCCGCATAGGGCAAGAGAAGCTTAGGTTTTCCCATAGTTGAGATGAGATTTGAGTAGGTGCTTGACATCCAGTTCTGGATTACTTTGAGCATATTGTGACTCAATGAATTTAAAGGTTGAGGAGATTTTGAAGTGAAGGGTGTTATTGGAATACTGATGTGTCTTGATATTATTGTTCATGAGATGCTTCCAAGGAGGTCCATGTGGAGGTAGAATGATATTGGAAGGTGCCAGGGTAAAATTGTGTACAGTGTGTTTTATCAGCTTTCGGAAGTGTGGAGATGGGTGTTGTGAGTTGAATGCTCTGTGTAGAATGAAGGTGTTGTCATGTGTGAGGAAAGTAGTTTATTATATGATGTGATTGTGTGACCACACTGTGTAATGCACTCACAATACCAACTGCTAATTTGGTCAATCTTAGCTCACCTCAGGGTAGCTGTAACACCGAGCAGTCGTCAGGCTTAAACAAAGGAACAACAGGAAAGCATTTAGAAGTGGAAACTTTGTAAAACCTTTATAAAGTAGTGTTTGGCTATTCCTTCCCACCTTGGGTGAGTAACTCTGGCAGTGATGAGGTTAAGGGAGGCAGTAAGGAGTTTTAGGATAATTAGATTGTCACCAAAGCAGTCTCAGGTCCAGTTCCAGTCCCTATGGGTGAACCGTTATAGACTTAAACAGAGTTATCCTGATGTAAGGGATACAGGATGGTGTACTATGCGGAGGATGCTATGAGGTCAATAGGGGGTCTCCTGGGACTACTGCTCTGTCCACATTCCGTGTGGGGTGACTTTAGCCACAGTGGTCAATGTCCGTCTAAGTCCACTTGGGTCGAGCAAAAGTCTAGTTGCCACTGGACTATTGATCTCTGGTCACAACAAAACCAGTGGTTCTTTTTGGTGAAGGAGAGTGTTTATTTTGGGCAACCAAACTGCACTCTGATAACATTTCAATTCCAGAAAAATCTGGTGCAGCATTTGAGTGTCATGACTTGAATTCTCCGGCTGAACCTCAGTGGTGAGTAGCGATCAGTCGGATGTGGCTACTGACTAGAAGGATGTGCTTTCTCAGCTTTTGTGGCCTTATTGCTGTAATAGGAAGTTAGCCAACTGACTTTTAGAGTTCATGTCTTCTGTCTATGGCACAGGAGACACTTTTTAACAAGCTGTGCACCTCAGGCACACCTTTCTAAGCTAGACCAAGAATCAACAGCCTCTCTTGCCAGGAACAGGGAACAGTGGGGCAGTCCTTCTTCAATCCTCTCTCCAATCCAGATGTGTTCTGAGATTTAAGTGGCAGGGCTGCCATATCTATTACCAGCAATTGCCCTTGGGGATGCAGCAGATACAAGTCAATGTGCTACTAGGACCTTTCCCACTTGATGATGACTTTCTGCAATGTGTTGCATCTAGTAGGAGTGGCTTGTAAATTCCGCTCTGCGGTAGGGCTCTCAGAGTTTTGCCGCTTTGCTTGGAGCACAGAGTTTGGAAAAAAAACTCCTCTAACCACCTGCGGGGCGAAGTTTACCGGTGTAGCTGCCCACCGACTGCTTTCTACATTTCAAAGATCTTCAATGTGCACACCCACATATGAATGAATGAATGAGCAGATTTATTGAGCACAAACTAATGCCCAGTGGCATCTTGGCGCTAAAACAGAAAAACAGAACAAGGAAGCAAAGTTCTGAATCTTATGTCTGGACAAAGAGCCAGATTGTCAGTGATTTTCTAAAAACAGACAGAGAGGGGGCTGATTTGAATTCCACTGCCCTACTGTTCCAAAGTAGGGCTGTGGACCTAAAGAAACTTCTGCCACCCCAGGAGATCCTTCTAAAAGAGGGAACCACCAAGTTCTTTGCAGGGCCCAAATGAAGGGCCCTGATAGGGTTATTCCACCTCAAGTTGTTCTTACAAAAGGAAGGACCCTGCCTAGGAAAGTTCTTGGAGGCCACACATAGAAACTTAAAAAGAATACATTGGCTAAACGGCAACCAGTGAAGTTTCCTATGACGCCTCTGGCCGATTCAAATTTGGGAACTTTTAAAAGAAATTGCACTGCTGAATTCAGAGCACCTACCTAAAGATTGAGATACAGGCTATTGCAATAGTCAAGTCTTGTCAGTGCAAGAGAGATGACCACAGTCTTCAAGAGCTCAAATCGTAAATATTTCTCAATTTTCCTGACCAGTCTCAGGGAACAAAAACATGCGGAGGTGAACTTATTGACATATTCCTTCAGCTTCAGCTTGCTATTTAGCATTATTCACTGTTTTTTTTAACTTTTGACACTGGGGTGAGGAGTGAGCCAAGTTTTGGTGGTCACAAGCTGGCGTCCAAAATGATGGGTTGTTTCCAAATTAAAGGATTTCCTTCTTAGATTAATTTAATTTCAGACAGTTGCCATCCATCCAATTAGTCACCTTATTCATACATTTTCTGAAGGTGTCACTGCAATTTGCATGTCATCTGCATAGTATGCTAGGGATAAGTTGAATGATTTCATAAGCCTGGCCAGTGGTGTGATATACAAATTGAACATCGTAGGGCTCAATGAGGATCCCTGTGGGACTCCACAAGGCAGAGAGAGTAGGGCTTGGAAGTAAACTCTCCCAGTGCCACCACCTGCTGTCTATTGGTCAATAGAATTGGAATCAATTTTAGGAACACGAGTGCAGGGCACCCTATCCCCAGGCTATGCATATGGTTAACCAGCGCAGCACAGCTGACCCTATGGAAGGCCACAGAGAGGTCCAATAGGACCAAAGCAGGGTTCCCTTCTCTGTGCAGGGTTGCTCCGATTTCCTCTGTAGCCACAACCAGCGCTGATTCGGTGTTGTGTTTTTTTCTAAAACTGAAGTGGGTGTCGTCCAGGAGATGATTGCTATTAAGGAAAGAGGCTAGCTGCATGTTCATTACGTTCTCTGCTAACTTGGCGTTATAAGGGTGCCTGGAGATAAGACAATAGTTGTTCAAATTCGTAGCATTAGGATTGGCTTTCTTTAAGAGAGGAAGAACTGAAGCTAATTTCCAATGGGAGGGGAAGTACTCCACTTTGAACATTGCAGCAAAAATATCAGTTAGATGCAGAGCCACTGGTTCTGTTGCCATGGGCACTATCTTTGGTGGTCACAGGTCTTGAGGAACGCCAGATTTGATTGTAGGAATGAGTTTCCTCAGTTGCTCTACTGAGGGGGCCTGGAAGATCATCAGCCTTGCGCTCCCTATATCTGGAGTAAAGGGCTGTGTTATTGATTGAGCATCGAATTGCTGATGGTAAACAAATTGGATGGCTCTGTCATAGCATCGAAGAAACAGCAAACCCACTTGGCTGATTCACCTGGACACTGTCCCAGCCCGACTCCTGCTTCACCCTCCTGAACTCCTCTTGGACTGGAAGCTTCCCCCTCCTGGACCCTGCCACATCCCTCAAGAGCTCTCCCTCATCTCGGCCTGCAGTGCTCCCACTTGGGCTTGAGGTGCTGTTTCATCTAATGAATACATTCCCATTATTGGAAAGACACAACAGGGAAGCGAAGCCCAGCAGATTTCCATCAGTGCCAGGGGGTGCATGACCATCCCTGACTGGTTGCACTTAGAAGGAAACTTCTGCGTACTATCCATCTCCTGTGGGTTATTGTTTGCACAACACCCCACAGGTGTCCAAGCCATCCTCTCTGGTGCTCTTCATCTCACTGGGGTTTGTGAATGGAATGCACAGACAGAACTCACTAGGGCCTTAGCAAGTGACACACTCAGTCTGAACTGTTAGCCTTTAATGAAGGTCACTTGTATGACTGTAGGTGTGTTGCGATGGCAAGTGTTTTCCATCTAGTGAGGGTCATGCAACTTCCACCTTCGATCTTCTGTTGTGTCTGGAAAGAATGCCATTGCATAACTAGGCAAAACTGCATCTGGTTGCCTCATAATAAACAATTTGTTGATGTGGGTGGCTTCAATGAGTACGGAACGTCTGAGCTCACCTTTGTAGACCGTGGGGTCTGCAGGAAGCCAGGCCTCGGCGCAGGCATGAGGGAGTGTGTGTGGGACAGTGCCTTGGATTGGCACTTCATGCTGCACTCAAGCATTGCTTTCATGGCTGGGATGCCATGCAGCCAGAATATGTATCATTTGGTACACACAACTAGTATTGCCCTGGCAACAGGCATCTTTAGCTAAGTAATGCCATCCTCATAATGTAAGTGTAATGACTTCTTTTATACAAGCGCCAAGAGACTATCGTCTCATTTTACACTGCTGATCTATTTTATATATATGGCCTACACTACTGAAACTAACCTGCATACCTTTAAATGATAAAATGTGAATGTCTAATGGTTATGATGTTCAGACAAAGGAATAGATGGCACTGTTGGCAGGTATCTTGCCTGCTAGTTATTCGTGTTGGGGGAGAAAGATGTATAAAGCAACAATCTTCTCTTTCAGCTCTGCAAAGCGTATTCCATGTTTGGATTTCATAAAGACGTTCATTTACGCAGAGCTGACCATATCATCTGTGATCGAATTGTGTGTTCTTCATGCGTACTTCCAATCGCTGAAATAATATACATGTCCAGCCCATATGGGACATCTCAGCGGAGCAATAAGGGTGCATGAGAGCTTTTGAGTATGATCTCTCTGCCAAAGAGAGCTCGGTCTGCTGGGAACTGTTTAATGGAGCAGCCCTGGATGCTAACAGCGAGAGCATCATAGAAATTAGAGGTGGGCGGGACTTAGCAGAGTCTCTCAACGTTTTTATGTTACTCCGCGGAATTCCACGGAGTACAACTCCGTGAGTTTCGTCCACCCATAGCATCTAGCTATGCCAATGTGCACTATTCTACACACTTCCGAAATGGCAGGACTCCTCTCTCAGTGTGTGGAGCTTGTAAGCCCCTCCTGTATGTGTGGCCATCTGAGGGGTACACGGCAACAAAAGAAATTATTTGGCAACAGGTCTGCCCTCTCTGTCCTCGACACCAACCTATCTACATGAACAAATAAGTAGCCTCTCTTGTGTGTGTCCACCATTTGCCCTGCTAAGGCAGTTTCCCATTTGAATCTCGGCCTTTAAGCTCACACCCTGTATGGCTTCCTACCAGGGAAAGTTAGCACCTCTTCCAACAGCATCCCTCTGTTGTTCGCACTCCTGGGAGTCATTCACACTTCCCCCCATGAGGGCTGAAGACTGTCTGGTGGCCAGCAGCTCCGAATGATGATGATGAGGACAAATGTATAAAGCGCACCGATGCGCCAAGTAGTGTCCTGGCACTAGTCAAGTGGTAAGTAGAAAATTACCACTAAAAGCAAGGTTCAATCCTACCTGCCTCAAGTATAGCGGGAGAGAATTCCATGCAGACAAACCTAGAAAGGAAAAAGAATTCACGCCAATCCTTGTCATCCTCACTTTCGGCACTCTGGCAAAAGCCAGATGCGAGGACTGGAGGCTCCTGTCAGGATTGTAGAAATGAATACGGGAGGCCAGGTAATGTGGACCAATCTTGTGCAAGGCACGAAAAAGCAATACCAGTGTTTTAAAAAAAAATCTCTTCCTTACTGGCAACCAGTAAAAGGAAGAAAGGTGCCTAGAAATCCTAGTTCTCCTTGACAAATTCAGTAGCAGTCGTGCCACGGCGTATTGCAACATTTGAAATCTGTGAAAGGCGCACTCCGGAAGACTGGGATATAAGGCATTAGAATAATCCAGGTGAAAAGTTTTCACAGCCTGGAAACCCGTTTTCCTGGCTGGAAAGGACAGAAAGAACAAAAGCGTTTTCAAGGTCCACAGGATACCAACACACATTCCAACCACAGCCCTGATCTGAGGTTGGAAAGATAAGGAATTGTGTCTTGTGAGACACAGATGGAGTAGAGCCATCTGGCCAACATACCGACTAGCTGGTAAGTGCCATAGTGCCAAAAAAGAGTATTTCAGTTTTGTTGGTATTTCACATCAGTTCTTACTGATGCAAACAGTAAAACATGGCAGTTAGGCATGAATTAATAGAGTTGAAAACCAGATCCTCCCCATCCTTAAAGGAAAAGAAAATCTGAGTATCATCTTCATGATTCTATCTTGGTTCCAAATGACTCAACTACCAAAGCAAGCAGGATAAGATAGACATTAAACAAAGTTGGGCTGAGGGCAGGGCCCTGCGGGACTCTAACTGAAATTGCCCTATTGCCAGAATCAAACAGAGGAAGACAAACCTCCTGTTCTCTATTGTCTAAGAAGGAAGTCAGCCACTTAAAGGCCAAACTCTTCACACCCATTCTAGAGAGGCAATCCAGAAGGAAGGAGTGGGGAACCGTATCAAAGGCAGATGACCGATCTAACAAAATCAACACAGCCTTACCCTTGGCGTCCAGATTGCCTTTGATTTGCTTTGCCACCTTGAGTAGGACTGGCTCAGTACTTAAATTCCTCCTAGAGCCCGACTGACTAGAATGAAGGAGGTTGTTAATCTCCAGATAACAGGAGTGTTGGCCACTAGAAAACTTGTGCAGCAGAGGGGCAACTTTCTAAAAGCTTCATTTCTTAAAAAGTTACATTAAATTTGACTTGGGCATCAAATCAATCTTAATGTAATGTTTATTTTGATACCTTGAAGTACCAACTTTAGTAGTCTCATTCAGCCATTAGCACAGCTTAGTTGTCAGCATGTAACCCTGTACTTGCTAACAAAGTCAGATTATCAATATATAGCAACTTGACTTAGGACTCGATAGGCCTGCTGTAGGAGTGACTTAAATATATTTTAAAAAGAGGCTTGGGCTTTGCCATTACTTTAAATGGCAAAGTAGAGTTAGCGGTTTAAAACTGCTCGGCCAGTCTGCAATGGCATGCTGGGTGACATGTTTTCACTATGTCACATCCAAGGTGGGACAACAAGTGCTGTAGCAGAGGTGGGATACTCTAACTTACAGACCCTAGGTACCCCATGTACCCTATACTGGGGACTTATAAGTAAGAAAAGTTATACCAATTGGGTATAAGCCAATCAAACACATACATATAAGGGTCAGAGCACTGGCACAGAGATCTGATTAGCAGACCTCAGTACACTCTTTGAATCAAGAAACCAGCAGCATCAGTCCAAACCTTTAGGGGTGATCATTCAAAAAGAGATAATTCCTTTCATTGTGGCTGTATCATGTGTAGAATATTGCAGTTTCGCGTGGTAATTCACGTGGATTGTGTAGTCCTATACTGCAGAGTGTCGCATTATTGTGATGTGGCGGTGTATTTTTAACTGGTAACCAAGTTCATACATAGTTAAAAATACAAATCAGAAACTCTGTACCCATGGGACACTAAATACTTTTGAATGCTCAAGTACTTTTTGTCCGAATAAGTGAAAATGTTGTGTCTAATAAATATTTATTTAAAATGTACAATAAGAAAGTGTGAAAATCAAAACTAAGAAGAAGATTGCGGATTTCTGTTTACAGTTTTTCATCACAAAACCCACCATAGTAGAAAACTCCAATGATGCTTCCTCTCGCTTTACAGGTTTGGATTGGCTGAAGGTCACAATGATGTATTTGAGCAGAATGGGCATAACATTGTGCTACGAAATGATTTGCCTCGTGAATGCAGAACTGTATCCTACATTTATTAGGTCAGTGTAATTCTAGTTTTTACTGCAAAATGTATTACATTATGTAACAATTTCGATTCATTTTTCTAATGTTTTGAATATGGGTTAATTTGTGCAGGCCCTCAGAGGATCCCCTCAGGGGAAGTGTTAAAGCATAGATGAGGCACAAAGATAAACTGACATAAGCACAGATAGGCAAAGCAAGAAACAGTATAGCTAAAGACTGCAGCCCTGTTGTGAAAGAAAGATGCATTTTTGCATACTCATATCTTTGGTTATAGTACAGGGAGCAAATGGGAATTTGGTGGGCAGATCTAGATTGGGGCAAGTATGGACAACTCTAGCTCTTCAGTTTAGAGAACAGGTAGGGTTGTGACATGATGCATGATGATGGGAACCTCCTCCACAAATATGCTGAAGGGGCCACATTATAGGTTAATAACTCAAATACACAAGACATTTTATACAACATATATCTTGACCACATGTATTTCAAGGTGCAAATGTCAAATGACAAAATGCAGAAAAAAGAGCAGAAGTGAATTTAGACGGTTGCTTAGGATCACACAATTTGGTCAAGTGGGGAAGCCATGATTTATCCCAGATTTATGGTTTCACATTGTGCAATTCTATTTCGTTCCAGTTCAATAATGAAGTCACTTCCTTGTTACACTTGACTCTCCTAAGTGAGTGATAGCAAGCAGAGAAGGCTTACCCCAAGGTGCACTAGAGTGATTGCAACTCAGACACAACCTAACAAAAAGCCTCCCTGCCACCTTGCTGGCATCAATGTGGCCCTCGGCCACCACAAGCCTTACTTTGTGGCCCTTGGGAAAGTTTTTATGAGTATCCATGATCTAGACAGAGACCAGTAGTGTTGGTGTTGGTATTATGAGGACTAGAATGCACTCAAGGTAGACCTCAAGTGGCATAGGCCATATTTAGGTCAACGTCAAGAATGGAAAACTTTGGCCCTGATTCTGAGTTGTGCAGGGGTTGGAATTCCGAGTGTGGTGGTATTTATTGCACAAAGTAATTACTGGATGAATAAAATTTGCACCCTTTGTTAAAAAAAATGTTGGCAGTTCAAACCTGCTGAACTTTAGCAGGAGAACACAAAACGGACTGTATCAAGACATGCAGATTTTGGTGTGGTAAGCACCAAAATCTGCAGGCAATTCTGCAAAAACTTGGACTAGTTGTTATTCATCACATCTGATAAATTTAGAACACCAGGATGTTGGATTTCATCAGGTGTGATAAATAGCACTTACTCGTCAGACCGACTCAGAATCAGGGTCATGCAGCAAAAGAGACATACTAGTTCCAAGGTAGTACTATGGAGCTGACTTTCTAGAGGAGAATAGAGGAAAAGAACTGAATTTTGAAAATAACTGGATTTAATACAAATGAGAGGTGTGAACAGAACAAGAATAACTATAGACGAATGAGCAGGAAAGAAGCAATGATTCTGTGATAAAATTCGAAATTGACCCTCAAAGTGTTCAATTGTTCAATGAGCAACTCGACAAGTACGTAAAAAGTACTGCACACTTCAATGCAAAGTTTTGATTTGGAGCAGTTGGGAAGGCATGTGCTTAAAGGTTGAACATGAATTCACATAAAACCCATATAAAGGCAGTTGAGTTGAGTATAACTTTAGCATTCTGTTTTGAAGTACTGATATTTTAGCACCCGACTTCGAATCAACGATTTGTCCAAATAAATTTCATCGGTGAGTTTGCAGGATTGGGGCCGTGTGAGTCTCAAAGGATGGGAGCGTTAGTGCAAATAAAGTCAACCTTTACAGAACAATATTTAAAGTCAAAACCACAAAGGTTTTTTCAAAATGAGGATTTATTACAGAAGCGGAAAAGTAGTTAGTTTACTTATACACATCAGCACCAATCGTGCATAAACATAAAGCCCATTGCCAGAGCTTGTCACATAAGGGAATTAGCCATAATCAAAATATAGTTCAGTGAAGAACTAGCATAAATCTACTCAGTTCGTAGTCAAGTGAAAGAGATAAAGAGATAAATTAGCAGTCTACCATGGAAACCATCAGTTCAAAAGCAAAAGTCTAATTATAAAGTCAGGTAACAGTCCAACATGGGGGCTGCTCGAAATGACTGCAAGGAAAGGCTCTCCATGTATAAATCAAACTAGCAGCCCGTCCCGACGTTGTCCGGGGATGAAATAGAATGTCTGCAATGCGTTCAATTCGCAAGGCAATTTATTTTTAAAACTTACTCTGAATCGCCCCATCACCCGGCTGAGGCCCCGCGTTTTTTCAAAAAACTTACTCTGAATCGCCCCATCACCCGGCTCAGGCCCCGCGACTCAGAATCGCCCCATCACCCGGCTCAGCCCCCGCAGAAGAATGCGTCCACTGCGAAGCCGTGTCCTCAATGCAATATGGGAACAATTGTGTCCGCTGCATACGCGAACGTGTTTGTGCGCTCCACCTGATGCTCCGCTCCAGCCGACGGCAATTAGACGCCCCACATCACGTCAACGTGCAACGCCCACAACAATGGTAAATGCAACGCCCACTTGTATTGGGACAATGCCCACTAGTATTTGGACGGCTCCGCTCCATCCGACAACAATTACACGCCCCACATCGCGTCAACGGCAAATGCCCACAACAATGGTAAATGCAACGCCCCCTCGTAGTCCCAGCAGGCCGCGCCCATCGCTCTATGCACATGCCCATGCACACGCCCAAATGGTAAATGCAACACCCCCTCGTATCGGGACGGCAGTCCCAGCAGGCTGCGCCCACCACTCTATGCACACGCCCATGCACACGCCCATGGCTTTCCAGCAGAACGCCCACGCCCACAACGGACTACTTTCCCCCTAACGTTCTTTCCCCCTTATAATGTATATGGTGGCCAGCTGTATAGCATATGTCCATCTGCTGCAACTGTCCTTTCCAATGCTGTATTGGGTGTTGTGATTGGTGCTGTGGTTCCTGAGATTACCCGCCTCAAAGGTTTGGGCTCTCTCTTTATTATATTAGTATGGATATCATAGAGTCTGCTTTTGTGGAAGTGAGAAAAAGGTCTGGAATGAATCTAAAAAAAAGTCTGGAACAAATACCAAAATTGGCACATTTTATAGTTTCAGAGAAGTGGAAAACAATACCCTTGAGGTAGCGTGAAGTGGCATCATAGTGCCCTACTAACACAGATACGGGACATAAACCACACAATATAGTAGAAATGAGGCTACACAAAACAGGCTACTTTAGGGCCCACCTAAATGATCCCCTTTACTTTACAAACAAGGGAAATTATATCGCACTATTAAAGCAAACTAAACAATAAACCATTTTAAAATTCATAGAAATACAGTTCTGGGGGTGGCAGCAACAGCATTAGTTATTGCAACTTACAAGAACATCTTGACATAGCTTTCTCCTAAGTCATACTGATTGATAGACAAGAACGAACTCTATGTAATAAATCCCATTTCGACCATTTTATGAAAAGGAAAAACAAAGAGGAAAAAACGTGCAAATAGGAAACTTGTTGGGGCAACTTTAAAAGCCATGTTTTCTTCAGTTAACAGTGCAAACAGGCCCAATGCCCAGTACATTTGTTTTGTAGGTTAGTAAGAATACCTTTATAATACACACAAATAAATATTATTTTTCTAATGATTAAAGCCATGAGACATTCACCAGATAAATCACCACTCAGAGCTATATTTTCCTCAGCTCTCATTCTAAAATATGTATTATATCACCACTTTTCAGAAACCTCGGGATCATGGTCTGCTCCTCCATGTGTGACCTTGGCGGCATCATCACACCATTTATTGTGTACAGGTTGTCAGAGATTTGGCATGAGCTGCCCCTTATTGTGTTTGGTAAGTGATCAACTTATCTCACAACAGTTGACACCATCTGAAGCTGGATCCAATGTCAAACTGTTTACACCAGCTCCAAATATGTTTGCTAAATATGTTTGTACATGTTTTTCTGAAAGAGGTGACATTAGGACCTCAAATGCACATGAAGTGCCCAATTGTTAGAAAATACAGTACTGGGGCAAAATCTTCCTTAGGACGCCTCGGTGGCGCTGCTGAATGGTAGACTGGCAAAATAACAAGGCTGCCTGCTCTTGATTCCACCTTCTGGCTATTTCTTCCACCACCCCACACTTCATATCTCTTTATCTCACTGTTGCACATTCCTTTCTCTTTATCTCGCCATTGCCCTATCTTTCTTTTCATCCTTCTTTCTCCATGTTCAGCCTTTTTCTGTCTTGCTCTGCGTCAAAGTCTGGAAAATAAATTCTGGCCTCCATAAATGTGCCAACACTGACACAAATTAAGCACTGATGCAAACCACCTTTCTAGGTCTAGATGCACTATGGCTTTGTGTTACCACTTTTCACTAGATGTGAATTGAGATGCTCATGAAATATACTGATCAGGTACTGGATACATGTACTTTAAAATGTGTCTTGCGATCACACTTTTGACAACCTAATATCCAATTAAACACACTGTGCTCATAGTGTGCACAACTAAAATAGTGGTTATTCTTATTACAGTTATTCGCGGCAGTGCATGTAAGTTCATTATTCAATATTTGCATATTTTTTTTAATTTCCATTGTTTAAATGAATGGCAGTCAATTACTCAATTTATTAAATAAAACAAAACTACCATATTTTTATAACGAACACACCTATTTGAAGTGATCTGCAAGAGATCAAATAGCGAATCAATAGAGGAGCCAGGACTCACGGCACTCACTCTTGGGTGAGATTTTTGGCAATAAAAACACATATTTCTTTCAACAGGTAATTTGGGTGGAGACCTCCACGGAACTGGTTAATTACAGTGCTGGGTTGTTTTCTTTTTTATTCTTTCCATTTTCAGAAAATATACAACTGTGAACTTAACATCTTAATGAATAAAGCATCCCCTAATATACATGGTACCTCCAGCCATATATAACACGCAAAGGCAAAGGCAATAGGTTTAGCCAATGAGAGATCTTGTTGGCTTTGTTAATGGCTTAAAATAAAGGGGAAAAAAGCATTATGATGCAACCAGTGTTGACTGCCCTAAAGTGTTTATTCTTTACTTTAAGACATGTTGCACAGAAGCTCGGGCTGCTGTGCAACATGGCTTAAAGTAAAGAAAAAATTACTACTTTGCTAATGATTGTTAATACTTCCCTCTAGTCTCACTTGTGTGTTAATGCCAGAATATATTGACAATGGTTGACCTTAGCCTGGAGTTAACTCAAGAAAGCCACACACAGGTGAGAGGGTTTGGTGCAAGCGAACGATGTGTAGAAAGTAAACAATACTTCTTAGAGCTGCCATTGCCGACTCCAGCACCCTGCAGAAGCACTACATATACCGGTGCTCCTTCCCTATGTGCACTGTGCAAAAATCCACACTTCTGAATCATTGCTTGAATAATGCTTGGTAAGCATGGGCGGATCTAGCGGATCTCGCGTACGCGAAATTGCGGATTTACGGATTCGCAATCCGCGAAGATACGCGAACTCTTGCGGATTTGCGGATTTTCCCATTTTTTGTGTTGGCGAGCGTTCGCGCCGATTTTGGGACAATTTCGCAATTGCGAACTTACTTTTCTGCACGCAACGGCCGCGACTATGTTGTTTCTACGTCTGGTTTATCTCACAGGTTCACAGCACCCTCTGTTTCACCACTGCCACCCTCTGGGACACCCATGCCACCCCCTGGGACACCCATGCCACCCCCTGGTACATCCTCACTGCCACCCATTAGGTTTGTTTATCACTGTAGTTTATGGGGGGTGAAAAAAGCAAGCACACCTCCCCTACTTCAACTGCCATGAATTAATTTGGGGTTGATTAATGTGTCAGTTATTTAGCAAGTTCCAGTCTGGCTGGCACCTGCTTCCTTCCTTATCTCTAAATTGCTTTCTGTTGCAGTGAAATTTTTTTTCACAGGACCTTTATGGTCTACTTGTAGCTATTCTATGAGCCTGCTGTTTGGGTCATAGCAGGGTCATAGAATAGTTGCAAACTCTGGAGGGGCCCCTCAGGAAGCACTACAGTGAATGTTACAAATGTTAAGTTTGAACTTTTGCACCTGCTCATTGCTTTCAGTTTAGCAAAAATCGTTTTTTCTGCAATTTCCCGCGTTTTTTGGGGCGCGAATCCGTGCGAGATCGATTTCGGGAGCCGCGAATGCTTGCGAATACACGTATTTTTTTTTTGCGACGTGTATGTTCGCGTGCTTTTGCGCGTGTTCGCGAGGCGCTTGTAGCTATACGTTTGCCAAGTTACCCTAGCGGTCGTACACGGGCGCGGCCATCTTGTTTGCGTGACGTAATTCCGTTTCCGGCCGCTATGTGTAATCTCGCAAACTGTGCTGCTCGCTAGTACAATTTCGCGCGTGCTCGCGAGGAAAATCTCGCGCGAACTTACCCACGCGGTCGTGAACGGGCGCGGCCATCTTGTTTCTCATTCATTGCTATGGTTCTGGGCATGCTTTCTGTATCCTCTCTGAATCTCTGCCATCCTTTGCTTGTTTGAAGTTTATTTAATCTATTTTACTTATTATCTATCCCTCTATTTTTCTAGCTGTATATTTTTGTGTTTTCTGCTACTTTTAGTTACTTTTAAACTACTTTTTTAAACTCTTTTCTTTTCTTCTTCACTATTCTATTTCTTCTTTATTATTTAAGTTTATTTCTGCCCAGACCATGGTAAAGGGAGCCGGGAAGCACCCTGAGAAGGGGAAGGGTCCCGCACCCCGTGCCCGGCTCCCGTGCGGGCGTTTGAGGGGGGAGCAAGTGGTGCCGCGGGAGATCTTCAGCGCGGAGGAAGTGGCGGCAGTCATCTTCCACGTCCAGCGCCGCCTCCCCAAGACGATCCTGGGAGGCGGCAAGATCGCAACTGGCTATGGCATCCGGGAGCGCCGGAAGCGGTGGGAGAAGGTGTGCCGGGCCATGTATAAGCTCTCTGGGGTCCGGCGCACATATAACCAGGCCACCCACCGCTGGACCGATGTCATGGACCGGGAACAGGACTTGCTGGACGCGCTCGGCGTAGAGGTCCCCGGGCTTGGTGAGTAGCTCTGTTATTTGCAAATCTTTGTTCTTTACCAAGAGCAATAATGCTGCCGATTACATTGTAGGTAAATTATATTTGAAAATCTTCTATGCATTTCAGGTGCACTGCTCTCCTTCTCAGTAGCCTTGCTTGCTACTATGCTTATTTGTTTTGTACATTGTGTTCATTTCATTGGCCTGAGAAATTATGTATGAGTGTAGTGTAAAGATAAGAACTGCGTAATGCTAGACACTAAGGGTCATATTTTCAATTACCGGCGCATCCCTGCAAAGTAGCAGGGATGCGGCAGTAATTGTGTGCCATGCCACCACCACCCATTGGCCCAAAACGTCACAGAAGCCTTACGCATCTGTGCCGTAAAGGCGGCGCATTGCTGGAGTTGCGTGCCAACGATGGCGCAGCTCCAGCAATGCTCTGGGGTACCCTATCTCCCCAATGCTGCATCAAGCCGTACGTCGGCTTCAAGCGCGCAGGGTTTGACTCATGCATCATTGTCTTAAAAGTGACTGATTGACATCTTGTAGATTTCCCTCAGCCACTTTTAGGATTCGTCCCTGCGCAGGTACGCCCTCCCTTGCGCCGGAACGCCCCCTGATGGCGCAGGGCTTTACAACGTGATGCATCGCCCATAATTTCTTTTTTTTAATATATACGCCGCACCAACACCATGGCGAGTCTTTTGTTCTGCCGCTGCGTCACAAAAGTCACGCAACAATGGAGGAAAATGAGCCGCAAGGGACTTCTAAATCAGCCCCAACAGACTGAAGTCCACTCCTTCCTTTAGACACATGGCTATAAGAAGAAATAGTGGTGGTGGTGGGTGGATTGATAGTTTGAGTATTCACTGATCTGCAAGCAGGATGGACTTTGTCTGTCACTTCGCGTGCTGCGGACTGCTGCCTGCAGTGCCAGGCCTAGGCAAACCTCTTTAGTAGTCTGTTTATTGAGTTACATAGGAACTTTCTAAGTCAACGGTCCGCAAATCAGGCAATACGAATAACGTAGTATACCACATGAGATAGATCCCGTGGAATAGTTGTCTATCTATTTGCTATTTCTCCAAAAAATGTTGTTATTGTTCTTTTGAAATGGTTGATTTGGTTGACAAATCTCATCCATGTTTTCTGGTCTTTCTTTCTTTCATGTTGTACATCAGCTCCCCCCAAGGGCAAGAGGACACAGGAGGAGGAGGGTGCTGTTCAGGATGCAGGCCAGGATCGGGCAGGCGAGGGCTCCTTTGCTGGCCCCAGTAAGTTTTAATTGTAATAAAGAGTACCTATTTTTTCCTAGCGTTCCTCATTCGATTTTTTCTAAATCGTCTTTGATCTTCTTGTAGACTGGATATAAATTCTTATCCTGGCTCTAATATGACTCCCTGTGGTATTACTAGATTATTCTTATTAGTCTGTCTGTGTAGCTAACTAAGATTGGACATTTGGCAATTCCATTGGACTCCCATTCTATTCAGCAATAGCTCTATGCACTGTCTCCTTACTGACTAGATAGTGTGGCAGAGTCATTCAGCTCCCGAAGTCACCGATTATTGATCCCCAATGATCTCTAGATTATCGTACGCAGGACAAGAGAGTACGGAGTCACAGCACAGTCAAGAAGTGTCAGAGGCACTACTCATGCTTGCAAAAATTCCAAAACCTTTAGCTCATCCACTCTAGTCTGGAGGACCAAAAACCACAGAGTCTATTTAAGTTTAAAAGCTTTATTAAAAGTAAACACATTTATTAAAATCTACTTTGTCATAAAACTATTTCACTGAAAACGGAAAAGTGGTTAGTGCTGACGATTAATTGGACACATTTCTTGTGGTCGAGCCGAGCTCTCACCTGGTTTGAACTTGATCCTGGTCGTGTTCTTAGGAGTCAAGCTTCTGTCTGTTAGGAGAAAAAGTGGTGCGTGTTAAAAATAAAAAGCAAGCATTCATCAGTTGTGCATAAAAGTGCAGCAAGACAACAGCCTTCCCTGGAAAAAGGGACATTTTTACTTTAGAGTAGACAGTCACAAATTATTACATAGTTTTCTGTTTTTTTAACATTTCTCCTAGACCAAATATTATATAGTAGTGAGTGGTGTATTCTAACATTCTTAAATGTACTTTGTAGGTGTAACATCTGGTGACGGGGCCAGCGCGGAGGTGGCGGTGTTGGGCGAGGACTCGGAGGACTCTGGGGAGGAGGCGGTGCAAGAGCCGGCGGACGGTCCTGTGGGGGTTCAAACGGTGGTGGCGGAAACAGGTAAGCTATATATTCCTTACTTATTGAGATTGAAGACTGCATAGTGTGCTTTCTGCACGGGTGTATTACAAATCAACCAGGTAGTAGCCTCCTCGAAATGTACTTCGACTTAGCTGTGAAGTTTTTGGTGAGAAGAATCCCAATAAGTTCTTAGACGAACGTGATGGATGGGATGAACGAAAAGCGAAAGAAGGGTGTAAGTAAGTGGGACGCGAAATTGTATGATGGCTGGCAAAGAAGAACGATATGTGTTTGCTTGGCCCCCGAGGTGGCTGGGAAGGAAAGAATATGGTATGGTGCATGGCTGGGTCAATGATGAAGCAAGGATGGGTGGAAGGACAGCAGCCTGGGTGGGTGAAACAGAAACTGTATGTGTGCGTATACTTTGAATGAATGGATGCCTGGAGCATGGTATTCTCTGACTCTTAGATAGCACATGTGTATCTAGAGAGAGTAGATGGTCGCTGGATGAACTAAGTGTTACCTTGAAGAGCATGTACCACCGCACCCGCACGTCCGTTCCAGTGCAGGGAAGGCAAGGAAAAGAAATTGTAAATGTGTCCAATACTACCATGAATAGTAGCAGTACTTTGTATTGCGACTGCAATCACAGCATATATCTGGTTATTACGGTGGACACTCCGTACCTCTCTTAATAACTTTAGTTTACTTGTAGTACGTCATTCATGTGTGGGTGTATCACTGTTCACTCAATATTAAGCAAAGCACCTAAAGTCATCCCATATGTCATCAAATACGTCCCATGTGAAGTGATAGATAATCAAATTAGTTAGCTTCTTCATTTTCCTTTTCTAGTACTCATTTGCACTGTAGGGTGAAAGGTAAATTAATTAAGCAGTAGCCCTTGTAACAGAGTATTCTCAGTGCCACCCGTAATAGAAAAGTAATAGCTTCACCACCTGCATGTACTGGACCGGTACAGTAACGCAAGTCTGTCTCACTCATCATGGTGTGCAACTGTTTTTCTCGGGTGCAAGTTCACTGTGCTGTCAATGTCATTCTGCCGGCTTGCATAAGATAACGTACCAATTTTCCTAAACAAGAGAGAAGAAGAAGAATAAGACTGGTGTACTGTCATAGTCGACTGTAATGGAAGTCCATAGTGGTCGTAGAATTTGTTCATTAAACTACCACTAATGTTAGAGCAAGGATGCAGAAGTGGGAGGTTACATAGATACTGTCCTCAATAGTTATGTACTGTGCTTTCAATTTGCTACTTGTACTGTGTGACCCAACTTTCGGCTCAATCACTTTGTGTTATTAATGCTAAGGAGCATTGGTTACAGACTATGTCTTTCTTTCTTCATATAGTTGCTCCTTCCAAATCAACATCACGGAGGGAGCAGGCTAGAATGGCCCGGCAACGGAGGCTGGATGCCACTGTCGCCGAATATCGGCGGCTAGTGGCCCTGGAGGAGGAGGAGGACACGCAGTCGACCGGTGCAACAACAACATCCTCGACTGGGACCGCTGCATCCTCCTCCGTGACCCCACGGGACGCCAGCATGCGCAGTGCTCCAGCGGGACCGAGCCGGGCTGACAAAGCCAACCGCCACCGCCAAGCAACAGAAAGACCAGCTGCCCCCCACAGGAGCTGCAAGGCACGCCAACGCCGCCTAGGAGTCCGAATGTCCTACCTGGAGCAGGAGGTCCAGAACTATAAGAACTTGGTGAAGGGCCTCCGCTCCGAGCTTGCCACCCTCCGCAAGGAGTATGATGCCCATGCCGCAAAATGCACCAGCACCCTCCAGTAGTGGAGTGTCCCTTGCCCTTTTTTTATAGACTTTTGGGGGGTGGGATTTGGGAGTTGGGATCGTTTTGGGACGTTTCAAAGACAATCGTTGGGGTTAGGGTGGGTCTTGAGGGAGATTATTTTGTTAGGGATACATAAATATACATTTTTAAACTTTATCTGACCATAACTGTTTTTTACTGCTTTTCAGTCTGGTGGGTGGGGGACGGGGGTGTAACAGTAACTTTGTTTTCCTGAACAGTCGTAGGACTTTAGTAGTACAACCGTCAATCTCTCGTCTACTCCTAAATAATACTCTATTATACTACCTCCCACCAAACGCTTATCTTACCTGTAATTTGTGTTAGAAATTAGGGCTAGGCCCAGGGCTGGCTCCACGTGAAATGGGGATTAACGTTGGCAATCCTGGGCGGGTGAAATTTCCTCATTGCGGTGGTACTAGTGGTGTGACACAGTGGCAGTTGCATGCCTATGGAAAAAAAGAAAACGAAACCTGGTTTGTCCTTACTGTAGCATTACAACGGTTACGGTACGCTCGAGAATATAGCAGGTGACAGTACACTAGAACAGTGCCACAATGTAGCCTAACAAATGGTAAAGTATTGCAAGTATAACTAGTACTTGCGTTGAATTTATTTGACATTGGCTCCTACTACTACAAGAAATAGTACTGAAGCTGAGTAAGTCTAGAATATATCCTCGTAGTCCTTCACCAGCCTGTTGCTATGACCTTATCCTCCCCAGCAAGTGTGTGGAATTATTGATGTCATTTTAGTCAGACATCAAGCAAAACAACACAGCCCGGGGGAAGAGGGTTAGGGTTTGGAAAATGGATGGGAATGGGGGTTTCTTTTTGGGTAGGTTTTGTTGAGAAAAAAAAAAAAAAGAAAAGCACAGCATGGACAAACAATAATTGAAGATAAAGAGAATTTTTGGGTACAAACTAAGGCTAAGCACATGCAGTCACACTCATAGAATAAAACAATGGATACTGTATCTGTACTGCGTATGTTGTTGGAGTTGTCCTGTTGAATTTGGTAAGTAAGTTGCATTGCATGCAGCAAACAATTCCTCTTATTGGCGGCACTCCTCCATTCCAGCTGACGCTTCGTCCATCAATGTTGGTGACCACTGACAGAAGACACCCTGTCCACTGCCTGCCTGGCGGATGTTGACTGAAACCCGGCCTGTAATTATTGAACGGAAAACAGGAAGTGCTATTACAATACCACTGATAAATAAATAAAAGGTATGTACGCTGTGTGGTTCAAAAAGTGACACTTTGATTTCCCTAATAGACAGTCCAATATTTTTGAAATTGCGTGCTCTGTCTGAGTCACCTTTTTAAGGATAAATAAGTATGGCCAAAATATTATAGCGGATCTTTCCCCTCAAGGTAGGTGTAATGTAAACTGTGTTTTAGAACAAAATTTGACCTTCCCAGCAATGCTCCCACCAAGACCCTTACTAAAGCCAGTCGCAAAAATGTAGAAGAACCCCAATCAGATCTCCAAAAACGATGCCTAGCAGAAAAATGGTGACAAAACGTACTTTGAAAGTAACAGTAGGCCCAAATACAGACCGTGGATTGTATTCAAACCACTTGCAAGCAAGCAAAAGTATCCATAGCCAGCATCGCTCCAACAGTGCTCTAAAACACCAGAACTGCGTTGCAATAGAACCCCCCGAAACACATGCAATCCTGCTGCTGGGGCTAACCCTAACGAACCCTAACTTACAAAAAGTGCCAAAACTGGTGTTTCCTTATGGATTTTGTCCAAAACACTTCTATCCGGTATTAGACCTTCCCAGGAATGCCCCAGGCAAGACCCGCCAACCCACCCGGAAAAAACCACCCGACAACACCCCCAAACAGCGAAAAAGCTAAATCTCATACTTACAATATCTCTCGGCCTTCGGTCCAAACGCGGCGCTGTGCAGCTAGGTCATCATCATCAATCATCATAACTCCTGTTTTCCAGCACGGATTTCCTGAAAAGCAAATGCAATCAAGATGTAAATGTAAATGTATTGCGACTTATATAGCGCACGTATCACCCGAAGGTATCAAGGCGCTTGCTTAGGGAACCCGTCCTGGTATTCCCCTGTGAGATACCCCGGCAGGGTATCCACAAGGTGAAAGCCAGGCATCCCGCCGCGAGGGGCCGTAGTGGAGATTAAGCAAGCTATTGCCCAGAGTCGCAGAGTGTGACCCCGTGAGTCGAGTAGGCACCGGAGCGTGAATTGTCGAGTCCGTGGAATTTTTGAGCCCGAGACCCGCCGAGGCTGGGAATCGAACCCTGGTCCACAGCCGATTTCAGCTTCCGGGTCTGCCGCCTCTAACCACTGAGCCACGCTTCTCCCAAGATTAGACTGTCGCAGCAGTGCTCCCAGACATCAAAAATCACCCACAAACACCCGGAACCCCGCCAAAGAGCACCCCAAAGGCAAGCAAGTCAGCAAAAACGGCAAGAAATTTCCACCTCATATTTGGTCCAAAACACTTTTGTCCATTATTAGAGCTTCACAGCAATGGGCCCAAATCCGTCAACTCACCCGCAAAGAAGTACAACACCCCCACAAGTGCTGAGTCTTTCTTCATTGGGCGTAATCCAGCACTCTGCTTTGAGGGAAATCGCAGTCTGGAGGAGGAGGATAGAGGAGCATGTTCTTCAGAACTTGTGAACCTGAGGAATGTAGACTGCGGCACCTTCAAATCAATAAGCAAACAAGTGAAGACAGTTCTGCTGATGGTCTTGTTTTTGGGATTAGGTGATTAAAGTTTGAATTAAATTAACTGTGCAAAACAAAGAAAGAGAGACAAACAGGAATAAAAGTGAATAAGGACGAAAAAGAAAGTTATTGATTCATTGTCTCATTTTCAGGCCTCGGTGTCAGGGAATAAGAAGAAGATTTCGTCATCATACTCTGCGAATTCAGGCAGGATGAGGTCAGTGCCACCGAACAGAGAACAAATCCCCTCATCTACGTTGCCGTCCTCCTCGTCTTCATGCGGCGTGCTTTCTCATACTTTGTAATCTGGTGGTATGAGGTGCTGATTCATCTTGATCATTGTCAGCCGCTCCACATTTTTGGGCGAGAGGCGGCTCCGTTTGGGAGTTACAATGCCACCAGCAGCACTGAAAACACGTTCTGAAGACACACTTGCGAGTGGGCAAGACAAATAGTTTATAGCCAGGTTGGAGAGCTGTGGCCACAATTGTTTTTTGCCATGCCAATACTGCAATGGCTCATCATTAAGAAAGACCTCTGTTGAGTCATTCAGATAGTCCTGCACCATCGACTCAAGGTCATCAACGGTTCCTCCACTTTGCTTACTTTTTGCTGTGCCTGTGACATTTTTTCGAGAACCATACCCAAGCAAACTTAGCCAATCCTCCACAGCAGCCACTGTTAGTGTTGTGTGTGGTGCAGATGATCCACTTGCCGGTGTCTTTAACGGCTGAGAGGTCACTTGTGCCCCAGCCACAGGTGCAGAAGTGGATTCTTGTGACTGGGGATGGCCTGCTGATGCTGATGCTGATGTACTGCCTTCTCCTTCAATAACCTGCCGATCTTTTTCAAACCTCTTGGCTGACCAGGCTAGCCAATGTTTGTAATTTTGAACATCTTCATCAGCAAAAGGAAAGAATGCTTCGCCTGCCAGCGCCTTTTTGTAGCGTGGATCCAGAATAGTAGCACAAATGTAATGCTGTTCTGACTTGATCTTTTGAAGACGTTCATCACCACGTAGGCGCTCTAATAATTTCTCAGACAAAATAAAATGGTCTTTTTTTTGTACATCTTTTTCAAACTCAGAAGACACCGCCATCAGTTGGTGCTCCAGCATGCACAACAATGGGATAGCTTTTCCCAAATTACAGTCCTCCTGGCTGACTGCACGCGTGAAGAACTCAAAAGGACGAAGCATGTCTGTCAGGCTTTTAACTATGTCCCATTGCGCCGCACTCATCCGCAGGTCCTCCTTCTGAGATGTACCCTCTGTGAAGAAATAGTGATCGAGTACCGTATACTGCTCATACAGACGCTCAAGCATGTAGAAGGTTGAGTTCCAACGTGTTGCCACCTCCTGGATGAGTGCTTTCACTGGTATTCGACTTTGAAGTAGCAGCCTCCTCAGATGCTTCCGGGCCTTAAAAGAATGGCTGAAATGGTTGCACATTTTGCGGCAGGTGGCCATTACCGCGAACGCTGCACTGTCTCTATCACTCAAGAATTTTTGAACTACCAGGTTGATACAGTGCGCCAAACATGGCACTCTGAAATAGCCACCCTGCGACATGGCCTTAACTACATTGGCGCCATTATCCGTGGAAACATAACCAATCTTGCGTTTTATGGGGGATAGCATTTTCAAGACCTTTTTGTCAAACTCTTCCAAAATGTTTTCTGCTGTGTGACTTTTCTCCAAGCCAAACATGGCTAGTGTTGCATGTTTCCGAGCAGCTTTGAAAACTTTGTCCGGGTCAACACCTGCGTTTAGCTTTGCTTTAACACCTGAAAAAGAGACCCAGTGTGCAGTGATGCACATGTAATCAGCGCCTGCGCCACTGGTCCACATGTCTGTTGTCAGATGTATTGTGTGAACAGCACTCTTCTGCAAAGCTGCCCCAATCGCCTCCAGCACATCTTCATGTAGTGCTGGAACCGCAACTCTGGCAAAATAGAACCGGCTAGGAACCTTCCATTTAGGGCAGAGCGTTGCCACTAATTCTAGAAAACCTACCGCTTCTACAAAAGAAAAAGGGAGAAGGTCCACAGCTAGCATTTTAGCCAGCTTAGTGTTATACAGACGCGTCAGTGGGTGGTTGCGTTCATATGGCACGTCTGAAGTAAGCATTGTTCTAATGTTGCCCTGGACCAAGCATTTACGGGCTGATAATGACTTCGTTGACCCAATTTTGCTCGCTGGTGAACTTTTGTGCGTTGGTGTCTCACTCGCTCCAACACTCTTAGTGTGCCTCACATTGGGTGTGCTGCTGACAGGGGTACTGGGTGTAAGGGAAGTGTTTGACACGTCTTCTTCCTCCTCGTCATCATCAGATGAAACATCAACGTTTCCTTGAATTCGGCCTTTCTTGATCGCATCTAGGTGCGCAAACCATTTGACAGTGTGCTGTCTCCTAAGATGACCTCTCTGGCCTCCGGTACCATAGTTGGTACCTGGCTTACCACGACTAACTGCAACCTTACAAAGGGTACAAATGGCAAACTTTGGATTTTTTTGACAAACAGTAAAGAAGTCCCAAACTGGGGACTTCAAGTGTCTGTGGGACCTGGAGGAGGCGGCGATACTGGTGGTGGTGGTCATGAAGCTAATGCCAGATGAAGTGGAGGATCTGGATTGCCCAACTTTTGTACGTTGTGCACTTTCACCGCCACTAATTAAGGTCGAGGTGGATGGAGGTCTCTTCTTGCCAGAAAGAAATATGGAAGCGGGACGAGTTGGTGTACTACTTAACTCTAATGATTGTGGTGTTTCCACTGCCTCCTCATCGACAACATCATCATCATCATCACGCTCAGCAGCTCTTCGGGCTAGGGTCAAAATGTCTGTTTGCTGCATGCCCGCTGGGGCTGCAGTGACCTTTATGATGACTGGGTCGTCGTTGGCAGAGTCTTCATCAGCAGCAGTATCCGCCACTTCTTGTTGAGCCTCATCACACTCCATAACTCTGAGACTTTGGACGAGCTTCCTTTTACGCTTAACTACCTTTGTCGGATCATGGTGTGCCTCACTCTCAGACGGCTGTGGTGCTGGTTCCCAAGTTTGATCCGTATCATCAGAAGGAGGTGTGCTTGAAGAAGATGTAGACACCACCCTTGATCTCTTCCTTGCTAGGGGTGTGGAAGACAATGAAGGATCATCAGGAGGAGTGGCTTCCTCAAATGATACCTCGCCTTGATTGTCGATTTCCTGATGTGCCCCTACTTCGGGAGGAACAACTATTGTGGGCACTTGTGACCCTCCATGCACCTCTGCTTGCGCATCTCCTTGCGCTGCCTCTCCTTCCACATGTACTTGGGCTTGTACTTGCACATGTGATTGTTGTTGCGGCTGTGGTTGTTCAACACTCGTCAGATGAGCTACAACAACCTGTGTTGATTGAGGGACATTGCTGCTGCTTTCTTGCGATGAGCCAACATCACTGGTCGATGGTGATTGAAGAACTATACTGGCTGCCTCTGCAGCACTCAAGGCCTTGGACTTAAGTTGGCCTGGTGGTGGTGGTGGCACTGAGCCCAATGGAGCGGGGGTGCTGCTGCCAGCTTGGTCCCCAGCAGATTCCGCTGCTGCTGCAGGCATACTTTTTTTTTTACTCCCAAAAAAAGGGGCGGGCGGCACACCAGTGTCCTTGGTAACTTGCTTCTTCTGCTCCTTGCTGGCACCTTTCTTGCTAGAGGAGCTACGGGTTACTTTTTTTGGGGCCATCTTCTTCAGAGCAGGTCAGCAGGCAGCAGTTGCACGAGTTGCAGAGGGTTCTGTGTCCAGACGTGACGTCGCGTGACGTTATGCTGCACACACACACCGCTGCAGGACTTCTTCCTGGCACTGGTGGTTCTCTTGAGTCTTCTTGTGCACCTAAAAGCAACGGAAGACAGAGGAACATCAGTTCAGTTATACACCCCAAAAAATCGACAAAACACAGAAAAATGAGCACAATCCCATGCCATCCATGATGTTTACATTGAAGACACCCCACAGAAAGACTAGGGACATGCAAGTATGCAACACTCACTACCCCTGGGCATAATGGATGAAAAGTAGGCAAAATAAGTGCATGCCTCAGACACTGCCTCTCTTCAAAATGGCCCCTTACACCCCAAGCACATGTTGCCTGTACCAGCCAGCACTCAAGATGGCCACCACCACCACCCACATGGCCAGTCCACATCAACAGTACACCCCCAAAAACAGAAAAACAGCCAGAAATCACCACAATCCAATGCCATCCATGATGTTTACATTAAAGAGAGTGAGACCACACCACAGGCACACTCAGTCCATGCACCACCACCCCTGGGCAAAAGGCCACACCAGCAGCCCCCAAAAAACGACAAAAAACAATAAAATAAGCACAATCCCAGTCCATCCATGGCCTCAATTATGTTTAAATTCAAGAAGACACCCCACAGAAAGACTAGGCCCATGCAACACTCACCACCCCTGGGCAAAGGGCCCCACCAGCAGGCCCAAAAAAAACGACCAAAAACAATAAAATCAGCACAAGCCCAGCCCATCCATGGCCTCAATGGTGTTTAAATTCAAGAAGACACCCCTCAGAAACACTAGGCCCATGCAACACTCACCTCACCACAACCCCTGGGCAAAGGGCCCCACCAGCAGGCCCCAAAAAACGACAGAAAAAGATTAAAATCAGCACAATCCCAGCCCATCCATGGCCTCAATGGTGTTTAAATTCAAGAAGACACCCCTCAGAAACACTAGGCCCATGCAACACTCACTACCCCTGGGCATAATGGATGAAAAGTAGGCAAAATAAGTGCAGGCCTCAGACACTGCCTCTCCTCAAAATGGCCCCTTACACCCCAAGCACATGTTGCTGCCTGTACCAGCCAGCACTCAAGATGGCCACCACCACCACCCACATGGCCAGTCCACATCAACAGTACACCCCCAAAAAACAGAAAAACAGCCAGAAATCACCACAATCCAATGCCATCCATGATGTTTACATTAAAGAGAGTGAGACCACACCACAGGCACACTCAGTCCATGCACCACCACCCCTGGGCAAAAGGCCACACCAGCAGCCCCCAAAAAACGACAAAAAACAATAAAATAAGCACAATCCCAGCCCATCCATGGCCTCAATTATGTTTAAATTCAAGAAGACACCCCACAGAAAGACTAGGCCCATGCAACACTCACCACCCCTGGGCAAAGGGCCCCACCAGCAGGCCCAAAAAAACGACCAAAAACAATAAAATCAGCACAAGCCCAGCCCATCCATGGCCTCAATGGTGTTTAAATTCAAGAAGACACCCCTCAGAAAGACTAGGCCCATGCAACACTCACCACCCCTGGGCAAAGGGCCCCACCAGCAGGCCCAAAAAAACGACAAAAAACAATAAAATCAGCACAATCCCAGCCCATCCATGGCCTCAATGGTGTTTAAATTCAAGAAGACACCCCTCAGAAACACTAGGCCCATGCAACACTCACTACCCCTGGGCATAATGGATGAAAAGTAGGCAAAATAAGTGCATGCCTCAGACACTGCCTCTCTTCAAAATGGCCCCTTACACCCCAAGCACATGTTGCCTGTACCAGCCAGCACTCAAGATGGCCACCACCACCACCCACATGGCCAGTCCACATCAACAGTACACCCCCAAAAAACAGAAAAACAGCCAGAAATCACCACAATCCAATGCCATCCATGATGTTTACATTAAAGAGAGTGAGACCACACCACAGGCACACTCAGTCCATGCACCACCACCCCTGGGCAAAAGGCCACACCAGCAGCCCCCAAAAAACGACCAAAAACAATAAAATCAGCACAAGCCCAGCCCATCCATGGCCTCAATGGTGTTTAAATTCAAGAAGACACCCCTCAGAAAGACTAGGCCCATGCAACACTCACCTCACCACCACCCCTGGGCAAAGGGCCCCACCAGCAGGCCCAAAAAAACGACAGAAAACAATAAAATCAGCACAATCCCAGCCCATCCATGGCCTCAATGGTGTTTAAATTCAAGAAGACACCCCTCAGAAACACTAGGCCCATGCAACACTCACTACCCCTGGGCATAATGGATGAAAAGTAGGCAAAATAAGTGCAGGCCTCAGACACTGCCTCTCCTCAAAATGGCCCCTTACACCCCAAGCACATGTTGCTGCCTGTACCAGCCAGCACTCAAGATGGCCACCACCACCACCCACATGGCCAGTCCACATCAACAGTACACCCCCAAAAAACAGAAAAACAGCCAGAAATCACCACAATCCAATGCCATCCATGATGTTTACATTAAAGAGAGTGAGACCACACCACAGGCACACTCAGTCCATGCACCACCACCCCTGGGCAAAAGGCCACACCAGCAGCCCCCAAAAAACGACAAAAAACAATAAAATAAGCACAATCCCAGCCCATCCATGGCCTCAATTATGTTTAAATTCAAGAAGACACCCCACAGAAAGACTAGGCCCATGCAACACTCACCACCCCTGGGCAAAGGGCCACACCAGCAGGCCCAAAAAAATGACAAAAATCAGCACAATCCCAGCCCATCCATGGCCTCAATGGTGTTTAAATTCAACAAAACAGTTGTATCATGCACCCCTAACCAACCCTGGTCCTACTGGATACTGTAGCTACCCACAATATAATTTATTTAATGTTCTGAAAAAGTTCCAAAATTGTACTTGCAGCAACTGTAATGCCCCAAACAAACTTACTTGTGAATGTTGATTTCTAATCCAAAAGTGATCCAAAGACAGTCAAAAAGGCCTCAAATCCAAATATCCAGCAGCACCCACAAAAAGTAATCCTTCCAGCTCCAGATCCAAATGAAAGTGACCAGGAGATGGACAAAGCACTGGGAGGAGCCTGCTGGACAGGAACAGGAAGTTGGAGACTGTGGGGCACTTCCTTCCTCCCCCCCCAAAAATGGACTCCTTGCAAAAAAAAAGGCCATGCAAATGTCAACCTGAGGAGTGATTCTGATAAAAATCATAATTTTCTGAAGGTTTATCCTGTTTGCTGGTGATTTTCTTGTGCAGAATTGCAAAAGCTCTATTTCGCGAGTGCGAGATTGTTCCTTTCCGCCGCAACTACGTGTTCGCAATTGCGAACTCTCGCGAGGTGTGCTGTGCAAGGTGGCAAGCCGCGATTACGTATTCGCGGGCGCCAAACTCCCGCGGGATCACGCAGCAAGATCCAAAATGGCGCGGCACTCGCAAAGAAAAACAACTCGGCAAACGCTAAATGACGGAAAGTGAACGCCGTGCACCACGCCGCGCGCCGCAACCAAGCAAAAAATCCGCCGCGAGCGGATTCACGGATTTTCGACAAATTCGCGAGAGTTCGCGGATTGCGAATTTGCCGAAAATCCGAAAAATCCGCGAGCGGAGCGGATTTTACGCCCATGCTTAATGCTTGGTAAAATTGTTAGTAAACGGTACACCTTGCAGACTTCCCCTTTGCAGTTTAAACCTTCATACTTTGTTGTAGAATAAGTAACAGGTGTTTTCCCAAAGTAAATAAAAGAATAAATAAAGTAATTTAGGAATTACCATTCTGTATAGTCCTGCATCTAGGCAACAACATTTTACATCTGTGCTTTTGGCTGATCGCATGAATGCAACCAGATTTACTGTTCTTAGACTTGTTGCACAGCAGCTAGCAGCTGTGCAACATGGGTTAAAGTAAAGAAATCAATGGTATATTTGTGCTTCCATACAACCTGGTCGCATCCCCCTTTGGGGCACTCCTCAAATGGAAGAAGGTTATAGTTTTCAATTAGTGTTTCAAGTATAAATGTTCATACAAAAAGTTGCATTAAGTTCTTTTCTTTGAATTTTATTCATTCATGTAGATTTTTCATTTTGATTGAAGCAGTAAAATCAACACATTTGTTTTATTTTCAAGATATCTTTAAATTTGTCTCCAATGCATTTCGAGCACCACTTGCTCTTCATCAGGGAGAAGTTCCTATAACAAAGAATATACGCTGACTTACTAATACATTGCAGAAAAAAACAAAAGTCAACAAACAAAAAGATATAAATGCCAGAGATAAATAAAGTGTTATAGTGAGTCATGATTGTGTTAAGTGCTTAGGTGCAAACTTGTGAAGTTTATAAACGTGTGTTTGGTACTCACGAGTCTAAGAAAGGGCTGGTATCTCGATATCAAAGTTCTGTAAAGAAGAAATCAAAAAACGGGATAGATAAAAATCGCCCGATGGCCAGGTTTGCTCATAGCAGTCTCAATTTAATGTTTCCACGGAATTAACATCAATACGCTGAGCGTTAATGAAACACTAAGCGTCAAAGTAACCTCGAGGTTTAAAAACGCTCTCCCTTAGTGTACGGAGGGCTCTCAAGATATATGGTGACAAGGGAATCTCGCACTCTCTAACGAGGAGTCTGTTCGGTGCCGACGGTGTTGTGAGAAGGTCTTCGTTTGTTAGTAAAGTTGTGACGTGTCACGTGACATGTAGGGGGAAACAGAAATGATGGACTAATTCTAAGAGGAAACTCGGCGGACATGTTGGAGTGTGTAATGTGTAACACGATCTCTGGAAATTAAAGTGGAATATAATTGAAGCATATGCAAAACGCTGTACAAAGGATAAAAATTAAAAATTAAAGGTATATGCATCATGTAAATGCATTATAAAAATGCAAAACAGTTATCAAAACTGATTTCAAGCATCTAGGAACAGTTCAGTTGGGCAAAACTACTGATGCCTGGTACTAGAGGTAACAGGCATATTCCACTCTTTCATTCAGTCCAAATGGTTTCTGTGATTGTAACTTCACCATCCAGTAGTTTTCTCTTCGTAGCAGTTGTTTGTTGTTATCACGACCTTCAATTTTGTCAATTTTCTCAAGTACCATGAATTTTAATTGTGAAATGTTATGATGTTGTTCCATGAAGTGGACGGCCACTGTAGACTTAATGTTTTGAGTTCTATTATTGGATTTATGCTCATTGATCCTCAGACGTATTTTTCTTACGGTCTTCCCTATGTAAACTTTGCCACAAGGGCATTTGAGTAAATACACAACATTAGATGTTTCACATGTAGCTGTAACTCTTATTTGAATTTTGTTGCCTTTCATGGGGTGATTTATCGTTGTACCTTGAATAATGTTGTTACAATTTTGACAATTGAGGCATGGCTTAGTTCCGCTATATGTTACAAGGGGTGGTTGTTTTTGTTTCAGAATTTCTCCCAAATTTTTGTGGCATGTATACGCAAATATTGGGAATTGTAGGAATGATTCTTTAAAGTCTGGCTCCATAGTTAATATTGGCCAATGTTTCTGGATTATCCTTTTGAATTTGTGACTGGAAGTTGAAAATTTAGAGACCACCACAATTCTGGTATTTTCTTTCTTTATTTTTTGTGTCAATGCTTTTGCACGTGAGATAGATGTACTTTTATTGATGGCTTTGTCTATCGTTTGTTGCGGGTAACCTCGATCTTTGAATCTTTCAGCCATCTCAAGAATTCTGGTGTTAGATAATACTGGGTCTGATACTATGCGTCTAATTCTCAACATTTGAGATGTTGGAAGATGTTCTTTGAGTGAGGGTTGGTGGTGACTTGAAAACTGCAAAAGATTATTTTTATCAGTCTTTTTTCTGTAGATATCCGTTTGCAGGGTATTATCAGTTTTCTGAATCAATACATCCAAAAAGGTGATGTTGGTGTCTGATGTTGCACTGGTGAATTGTAGGTGTTCATTGAATGTATTCCATGATTTTAACACCTTTTCGGCTTCCTCTTTTGGACCAATACACAGCACAAAGATATCATCTATATAGCGATGATATGTTATAATTCGATGTTTCCAGTCTTGATTTGACAAAATGTAGGTGCTTTCAAATTTTCCCATCACCAAATTTGCGTACGCCGGCGCCATACAGTTTCCCATAGACGTCCCGCTGAGTTGGAGGAACCAGTCCTCCTTCCATTGAAAGTAGCTTTGGTACAGAGTGAAGTGTACCAACTCCATTAGGAATATTTGCATCTGGTTGTCTAGATCCGAGTTGAGAAGAGTTTGTTCAATAGCTTCTAACCCCATGTTGTGGGGAATAGAGGTATATAGGGCTTTTACATCCGCTGTACATAGTGTTATATTGTCATCTTCTCTCCAACTGATTTCTTGAAGTTTTTTGAGGAAATCCGTAGTGTCTTTTATATATGAGGCCATGTTTTTAACACAGGGTTGGAGGTACTTATCGATGAATTGGCCCACTGGTTCGTGGATGCTGCCACACGTTGAAACAAAAGGTCTAAATGGTGGATCTGTAATGTTCTTATGTATTTTCGGTACCATGTACAGAAGTGGGCTTTTTGGGTGATCTTTTAAAAGGAACTCCTTAGTTTTTTGTTTTACGGTACTCATGTCAAATGCTTTATCGACGATGACTTTGAGAATTTTCCAGAATTCTTTGGTGGGGTTGTAGTATAATTTCATGTATGTAGTGGTATCCATTACATGTTCCTTCACACGTCTCTCATATTGTTCCGTGTTTAATACAACCAGGGCTCCCCCTTTGTCTGCTTTTTTAAACATTATTTGTGGATTATTCGCCAATTTTTTGAGGATCGACCAATCCTTCTGGGTAAAATTCTTAGGTGACTTTTTTTTGCAGTTGATATGAGATACATCTTGTTTGATGAGATTTTCAAAGAGGTCTATGGTTTTGTGACTCATTGGTGCCATGTAAGCGCTAGTGTTCCTTAAGCCTTTTAGTTCATCTTGCGTTTCAGTTGTTTCAGCTGTTCTTTGATCTTGTATGATGTTGTCAACAAAATTCCTCAATCTTATTTTCCTCATCAATTTAAAAACACTAACTTCAGTTTCCAGTCTGTTGCTGTCAGAGGTAGGTACATATGATGTGCCACGTTGGAGTGGTCTGAGTTCTTCTGGTTTTAAAGCGTAATCTGAGATATTAACCACTAAGTTTCTTTCGTTTTCTTCTTCTTCTCCGGTTTTGATTGAGCAGAGCTCCGAGTATTTGGGTGCTCTTTTTCTTTTCCCCTCCTGGGTCTTCCATGCGTCCTTGGCCCTTCTCTAATAAAGACTCACTCGAGGTGGATTGGTGAGATGCAATGTCTTGAACTCTTTGTACACTTGTTGCCCTTTCTTGAGTTTTATCAAAGAAAGTTTCACGCGGTTGTCTCGTGTTTTCCTCTCCTCCAGATGAGGATGTATCTGTATTCTGTGAGTAAGGTTTATTTCTTCTTCTTTGGGCGTACACTTCTGCCCAGGTGTACACCTCCCCAAGTTTATAATCTAGGGTATCTCTTTTATACTTCCTGATTTTGCGTTCATTTACCTCTTGTAAATGTTTAGAGATTTGCGTGTTAATATCTTCTAGTATCTTAGACCACTCTTCGGCGGACATCATGTTGGTCAATTCGGTGGTAACTTCAACTATCTCTTTAGATAGGTCCTCTGGTATGTTGGAAAGTTCTTCCACTATTAAAAGTATTAGATCTAGGGAGCATTTATTTAAGATTGGGTACCAACGCTCTTGAAATTTCTTGGCATTCTTGCATAGTGATGGTTTCAATGCAATGCGCAGTCCACGGGGAATCCTTTGCGCCCGGTGATATTTGATGAGTGTGCTGGCGTGAAGTCTTTGGTTTATTTCTCGTTTAGATAGGTATATTAGTTGTTTTATGTTTTGCTCCTTTGACCTGTTCGCGGATGCTTGTGTGGTTTCTTCCTGTATCAGAGCATAAATTCTAGCTGCTGCTTCATCTGAAAAAGCATATGTATCTGCTTTCTGATCCGTTGTTTTAGCTATTTCTTCGTATGAAGTCATGGCGTGCCGCTGTCCGTGGGCGGAAATTTATAGGATACTTAAAGTAAAGAAAAGCACTCTGAATTAGCCAGAAATGACAGCGTCATATTGCTTTTTTTGGTTACTTCTAGCCATGTTGCATAGCAGCACGGGCTGCTGTGCAATTTGATTTTAAAAAGGCACAAAAGGGGGGTAAGCCACACAAGGGAAATATAAGGGAGGAGTGAGGGAGTAGCAGCACTGGAAGGGGTAGAAAAGCAACACAAGGGAGGCGCAGGGGAAGGGGAGGGAGCAGCAATAATGGACAATGGGCGGAGCAACAGGAGGGAGGCACAGGTTGGAGGAGGATGGCAGCAACAATAATGGGAGGGGGAGAAAATCAACACATGGGATTTGCAGGGAAAGGGGAGGGATCATCAATAATGGACAGCAGGAGGAGTGTGTATGTGACAAGCAAAACAAGGGAGAATCGTTGAGGAGGGAGTACCAACAAAGGACCATGGGAGGAGGGTGGGGAAGAAGCAACATGAAGGAGGTGTGGGTGAGAAGTGAGGGAGCAGCAACACAACAGAGAGGGAGTGAGGGGCAAGACCTTGTATGGTGGGTGGAGGGAGGGACTGAAGATGCATGTACTAAGAGTGACATGGAAGCCAACCAATGGTAAGTAATGGTAAGTAATACGGTGGCTCTAAGCCTGTTTTATAAGCTTTTCCTTAACAAAAGATTTCACTGACAGGGCATGCACACTTTTCAATCGAAACCTAAAAAGGATATTGCAGGTCACAGCGGAGTTCCATGACAATGTAGAGGATCATCGTCGTAGGCTGAGTCCCTTTAAAGGGTCATGTAACTCTGAGGTGACTTCCAATATCCTTTCAATGTTCAACAGAGGGTATTGCAGCTAATATATAGTCTTATCATGAACCAAAGCTTAAATCCTTGTTTCCTTCCATTTTTGCGTAATCTTTTATATGAAAGAGTTAGTATGATCGCTGACATGTAGAATAAAAGAGAAATCTGTGGTGTGAAATTAAACACACCATAAACTAGTCAGTAGTTTGTTGTAAAACCATTTTAGAATTAGTTTGATGTAAGATTTAATAAAATGTTGTACCTTAGAATGTGTGGAAACATGCAGAGAGATTCTGTATTTACTGTAATGACCTATAGCATGCAAAAAATAAACATGTTGCTGTAAATCCCAGTTGAGCTGCTACATAGTTTCATTATTACATGTGATAATAGACGTCACAACTCAAGAGTAATAAAGACAGTAGGGATGGGATTTCATACAGGGATTGCAGGCTGCCATGTATTATAAATATGGAACAGTTATCAGTTGACATGGTCCTCCTCTCCAGTATTTACTCTTACATCTGGCCCTGAAAAAAGGGATTGTTTTGATGCCAGGTATTTGCATTGAAAATCTATCAAAAACACTTTTAACTGAGCTACATTGCCATAGGTCTCATAGAGAGTGCAAATAATTTGGGTAATTCTTTTTCATCTGTAGTATCCATGAACTCACATCAAAAGGGTGTTTTATCACAACATCACTATTGACCTACAAATATATTGTCTCAAGAAATATAGACAAGTAAAATATCTTTAAAACAGAGGTACTGACTTACTGTATACTGAATAACAGAAGTTATTTAGGGGTTACCAGGTAAGCAGATGAGACCCCTGGCTTGCCTCAGAGGTGGCAAAAGAAGTACCATGCACAGAAGATAAACTGTTCTGATGAACGCTGTTTACATTCTGCAGAACCCCCTGGGAGATTACACTTTAAGTTAACAATAAATAAATAGAATATAAAATCTAATTATACAAATAAAAAAAATGTATTTTTTTTAAAAATAGCCATCTGAACTCCTTTATTATGCTCTTTAATTATTAAAAGAGTTCAGAGATCTGAACTCCTTTAATATGTGATAACACAGAGGGTCCTTCAGTCATATCTTGATAAATCCTTCCACACCGACCCCTGTTCATTTTCTGAGATACACACTATGTAACTATTATCATTATAAGAGTGCCATTATGCATCCTTTTTTCTCATCTCCAGTTGTGAGGTCTTTTGTTCCAGTTCAGGGTTGTGTTTTTGCATGCATTTACCACAGATTCTGCCTCAAAGTCAGTTTTCCACTATAGCCAGCATAGGTAACAACTTCTGCAAGTCGCGCTGCAGTAGCATCATGTCTGCCCCCAGTATTTCTATTTTTGATTATTCTAATCCGCTGAAGTTTGCTCGGTCATTGAGTATTTTTACTGATATCCGCTGACTGTGTACCATTTCCCTACACTGGAGTGTTTTTTGGGGCACTACTCATTCACCCAGTCAGCTTGATGCTTTTGTTTGTCCTGTGCCATTGTTTTACAGATTAACCTTTGGGGCAGAGTCGGCCACGTGCCCAACCTGGCTAACGTCCTCCTCTCACTCCCAAGATTAAGGTTTTCTGCCTCACCATACAGAGCCTTACTAGGAATGTTGTGGTGCGCATGTGCACAGCATCCATGCTAGAATTCGGAGAGGGTTAGTAGATATTGTGTAGTCACACTCTCAGATCGCAGTCCAAAGCTCAACCAGCAGATCATCACCCTGCTCAATGGCAGACTACAATATGACACTTAGCAGGTTGATGCACCCGCAGGCTTTGGGGTCTATGCTGCACCATCTGGTAACAGACACACTCTGGCTCGAGGCACCCAGGAGAGTAATAACGTCAAGCCCCACCCCCATATTCTCTAGTGTACTCCCCCCGCCCCCTGTTGTAAATATCATATTTATCTTTTTCTTTTAGTGCCTGAATTCCCCTTCTTTGAATTCTTTTTCTGGAATGACATGTGCAGGGTAATGAATTCCGAAAAAGTAAATATGTATGATCAAATCAAATATTATTTTCATGATATGCTGTACCTGCACCTATGATAATCAAGTTAGTATGATTGTATTTGTAGTATTTAATTGTTTTGTTTATGGTATGTGTTTATTTACACATGTTATCATTATTTTATGAAACAATAGAGTTTCTAGAAGGTTGATAATTACCCTGTGCATTTATCTTTCTAAGAGAACATTTTCTGATAGCTTGAAAATAGCTGAAAGGGCATTACACCACTATTTGTTGAATATGTATCCCAAAATCTGCATCAAAGAGTGAAGTAATCCATAAACACCAGACAGAGTGAGTTAGGAGTTAGATAGGACTTCACACCACGTGACAGTAGGACAGAGGGGCTCTAATGTGCACCTGCCTTAACAAAAGCTGCAAAGCGTTCGGCCTTCACTGGATGCTCAGCTTGTAGTGCTGAAGATGTTGCTTCATCACAAGCCCTTACAGATGCATCAGTGAGCTAAAAATAGAACTTATTCTTCTGGGATAAGGAGTGCGGGTGCAAACTATCTTTGAAACTCAAAATAAGCTTTCATTCGAATGTGCTGTTAAAGTGCTAGACCTAGTACGGTCAACCACATGGTCATCCCTAACTGGACTAAAATAATTAATGCCTCACTCTCCCAAGTATGTAAGAAGGGGGGTCCCAGACAAAACACAACAAATTTTTAAATTCACACCAATTTGAATAAATTAATTCAAAAAAAGGGGATCGAATCAAGGTGCAAGGTGTTTTTATTTTCACCGCACCAATCCTAAACATTCATTAGGTCATTAGTCAGAACATACGTATTTACACAATACACAAAAATTCAATAGGCCCACAGGGGAGAGGGGAAGGTGCAAGGAAGGAAAAAACATTTCTTGAATGTTCAAACATCACATATCATACTTCAATTATATCAGTCCGCATTTTTTGATCACCGAACAAATTAAATAGATCCCCAAAGGTGGGGTCAAATACAGTGTAAACACATCAGAATGAATTTAATTTCAAAAGACAAATCTCCTCTACAGCTATATACATAAAAATGTTCTGTAGGAGTTTAAATAAGTAGAGGAAGTCTACGTTTCGACCCATAGGATGTAGGACGGTGGATCCTTACTAAGCGGGTCTTCGTCAGGACGTGAGGGTAGAGGGGAGGGGCGGGGTGGTTGTTGTGGGGCTGTTCCTAGAGACAAAACCATTGAGACAAAAATTAAAAAAGGTCTCTCAGAGAGAGTCCCAGAGCTTTCTCAAAAAAGACGAAAGGAAAACCTCGCAGACCAGCGTCTGCCCGAAGTATATTATAAGTTTAAGGGGTTGGACCCATATAGTCAATGGGACCTGGGTAATTGCTCGGTATGTAAGAAGGGGGGTCCCAGACAAAACACAACAAATTTTTAAATTCACACCAATTTGAATAAATTAATTCAAAAAAAGGGGATCGAATCAAGGTGCAAGGTGTTTTTATTTTCACCGCACCAATCCTAAACATTCATTAGGTCATTAGTCAGAACATACGTATTTACACAATACACAAAAATTCAATAGGCCCACAGGGGCAGAGTCGGCCACGTGCCCAACCTGGCTAACGTCCTCCTCTCACTCCCAAGATTAAGGTTTTCTGCCTCACCATACAGAGCCTTACTAGGAATGTTGTGGTGAGCATGTGCACAGCATCCATGCTAGAATTCGGAGAGGGTTAGTAGATATTGTGTAGTCACACTCTCAGATCGCAGTCCAAAGCTCAACCAGCAGATCATCACCCTGCTCAATGGCAGACTACAATATGACACTTAGCAGGTTGATGCACCCGCAGGCTTTGGGGTCTATGCTGCACCATCTGGTAACAGACACACTCTGGCTCGAGGCACCCAGGAGAGTAATAACGCCAAGCCCCACCCCCATATTCTCTAGTGTACTCCCCCCGCCCCCTGTTGTAAATATCATATTTATCTTTTTCTTTTAGTGCCTGAATTCCCCTTCTTTGAATTCTTTTTCTGGAATGACATGTGCAGGGTAATGAATTCCGAAAAAGTAAATATGTATGATCAAATCAAATATTTTTTTCATGATATGCTGTACCTGCACCTATGATAATCAAGTTAGTATGATTGTATTTGTAGTATTTAATTGCTTTTGTTTATGGTATGTGTTTATTTACACATGTTATCATTATTTTATGAAACAATAGAGTTTCTAGAAGGTTGATAATTACCCTGTGCATTTATCTTTCTAAGAGAACATTTTCTGATAGCTTGAAAATAGCTGAAAGGGCATTACACCACTATTTGTTGAATATGTATCCCAAAATCTGCATCAAAGAGTGAAGTAATCCATAAACACCAGACAGAGTGAGTTAGGAGTTAGATAGGACTTCACACCACGTGACAGTAGGACAGAGGGGCTCTAATGTGCACCTGCCTTAACAAAAGCTGCAAAGCGTTCGGCCTTCACTGGATGCTCAGCTTGTAGTGCTGAAGATGTTGCTTCATCACAAGCCCTCACAGATGCATCAGTGAGCTAAAAATAGAACTTATTCTTCTGGGATAAGGAGTGCGGGTGCAAACTATCTTTGAAACTCAAAATAAGCTTTCATTCGAATGTGCTGTTAAAGTGCTAGACCTAGTACGGTCAACCACATGGTCATCCCTAACTGGACTAAAATAATTAATGCCTCACTCTCCCAAGGTTCTTTTCCTGACTGTCTAAAAACAGGCCAGGTCATCCCTCTACTTAAAAAACCTACAGAGAATCCTTCGGACTTGAACAACTTTAGGCCGGTAACAAACATTCCCTTATTGGCTGTGGTGTTGGATAAATGTGCCCAACAACAACTGAACCATCACATCTCGGAATATAAGCTTTTAAATGGCTGCCAGTTAGGGTTCAGACCAGACCACAGCACGGAAACAGCAATTATGCACATAGCTGACAACGCGTTACTTGCTCTAGACCGTTTCAAAACCTTTCTACTAGTCCTCCTTGATCCATAATCAGCATTTGACACCGTAAACCATGGCAAATTATTAGACCGATTGGAGAATAGGATGGGTTTTTCGGGGACAGTCCTAAAATGGTTACATTGCTTCTTAACAGAACGCAAAGGTTCTTGGTGAACCACAAACTATCCCTTCCATCCCGAGTCATATTGGAATCCCTCAAGGCTCAACACTATCCCCATCCCTATTCAATCTGTACATCGAGCCACTCACAGAAATACTGAAGCAGGCGAATATCTCCTTCCACATGTACGCTGACGACACTCAGCTGTATATGAAGATCACATTGCTTGAAGAGATCAAAATAAGTGACCAAGCACTACAAAAGACCATTCATTGGCTATCTCTCAATCATCTTAAACTCAACACACATAAAACAGAAATCCACCTGATCTCCCCCCACCCGAAATCCTCCACGATGATCAAGGAATGGACCAAAATGATCACAGCGCTAAATGGTACTCCGATTCTAGTTGACTCTGCCAAGTCTCTTGGAATAACGCTGGGTGAGGGTTTAAACATGCGAGCACACATCAACATTATGGCAAAAAAACGCCCGATTCCATTTGAGCTATCTCAGAAAACTGAAACCTTTCGTAGACGCTGCCGACCTAAAACGGTTGTCCAAGATTTGGTCATCTCGAGGATTGAGTATGGTTGCACAACTCTAGCAAGGCTTCCAAAGATCTCAACAGCCCCACTGAAAGCCTGCCTCAATGCTGCAACGAGACTTGTAACGGGTACAAGAAAATCTGACCACATCACTCCACATCTGAAAGCACACAAATGGCTACCGTACGAGTCAAGAATTCAGCTAAAGATGGCGTGTATCACACACAAAGCTTCACACTACAAAACACCACTTTATCTTTCACAGAAAACCAGGATTTCTGGAGGCATTAGATCATCGAGGGGGGGGGGGGCAGATTTTCTTCTGAAACCAGCAATTTTCCGCAAGAAAATAACTTATGATAGAGCATTTTCAGGAGCGACACCAAGAATTTGGAATGCACTTCCACCAAATATTAGAAATATCACCTCGGTCTCGCAATTAAAAAAAAAAAATTATGTCCTTTCTCATGAGTAAATTGCTCCCGTAACTAACTACGGCCTCTTTTGAGACCTGTAAATATCCCTGAATATTCGATTTTCAGATGCGTGAACAGGTGGAGATAAGCAGGATGACTGTAATGTTAATAGTAAAGTAATGGCGCTTGGATAGCACAAGTCAGTGTGTTTTCATCAAGTCCCACCCACTGACCTCAATCAGGCATGCATGGATTCACAAATCTATACGCTAGATTCAAGGATGATAACTAATGAAGATACCCACGCTAGATTCAAGGGCGATAGCTAATGTTGATACTTCAATCAAGCAAGTTGATTACTGATATGTGCAGGTAACTGTGCATCCAGTCAGAATCCAGCTTTTCTTTTGAAAGGATATTCATTGTACATTACTTTTTATATGCAAGTATGTCATGACATGTATTACTATAACCCTTGGGGCCGCCAAGTTAGACTGAATATGTTATTAACATAAAATTATATAATGTGATGGAAACTGTTTGATGCTGAACTGGAAAGCGCTCTGACACCCAAGAATGGGTCACGTTCGCGCTATAGAAAACACAAAAAATAAAAATAGTATATTGCTTAAAACTAGTATAATGCTTAGAAGAAGTAAATGGGAGTGTTAATGCTATAACTTCCATAATAAAATATTTGAGAATGTTTTTATTGTTTACATTACTCTTGAGCTTCCTTTATGCCTTACTGTTTATTTTCATTGTAGTGACAATTTATCTTGTGTGCACTAGATTAGGGTTTCAGTTTTTAATAATGGCTTTAAAACTTGTATCCTGTAATCTATTGATCTTTGAGTGTGTTATGCATTAATGAAAGAGGATTTGATGTTCTACTAATTGTTCATGTCTCATGGGATTGCACATTGTCTGAAACATATCTTATGCAAACTTTGCTCAGTGGGTTCTGTATGGCTTGCAGTTCTACTGGTTTTCTGATTCAGGTTGGCACATTGACTGTGTCCTTGGCGCAAGGGTCAGAAATCCAAACCTGCCACTCCAGAGAACTCTAAAGAATATAGCACTTCTTATATTAAAGTTGGGGAGCTAGGTGTACAAACTGCCTCAGGCGTCTGCACACCAAAGAGGTTGCAAGGCTACTGGCTCCTAACCACTCCTGCAATCCAGCAAATATCCAGATCCCTCCATCGTTCTTGCCTTGCAGTCGTAGGCATTGAACTCTCATGATCTTCACATCAGTAGCAGAGTATCACAATGCTCACAACATCTATGGGACAGGTCATTCCTCACCATATGTGATGTGCATATAGTTTTGTCATGGATAATAATTTTAAAAGCCTTCAGAAATAAAAGCAACAGTAACATAAAATCATTGTAGGTCCCATCTGTCCCAAAACATTCTAGCTACTGATTCTGAAACCATATCACATTCTTGAAAAGAGATCTCAGGCTAATCCAGAGCAATGCACCCGGCCAAAGGATAAAAAGGAGGCAAGCTGCATTTGACTTCCTACCACTCCCTTTCCAGATGAGTTTCTAACGGTCTACCTCAAGTGAGTATCTTGTTTTACACCAATCACTGCTTCTGAATCTGCACTTCTGTGGACAGATTCTGTGCCTCTTGACAACCACATTAATGCCCTTAACATTCTGCGAAATATTCTGCCATGTCCTAATGTAAGCATCACAGTGTAATAATCACCCAAATTGAACTGTACTCCATTCATGTTGTGACGACTGTGGGTCATTATAAGACATTTGTTTGGAGTAATGGGGCAATCAGGGGTTACTGGGACTTATTCTGTATGAGTGTGTTTGCTTACTGCTGTTTTTGAGTATCAAAGAAACAGTGCATTGCAGTTGAAGGACCAAGTAATCTTTCTTACCACTTGAATCTCTTGTGGTTTCGGACTGAGAAGATAAGGCTTACTCCAAGTGGTAGAAGGATTTAGATGCTCAGAATGCAGTGTAACTCAATCACCAATGCTTAATAATCTAAATGCCTAGACAGAACCTATTGTAAGAGAAGAACGAGTGGTGGGACATGACAAAACAAAGGTTGCCACTTAAGGACTACAAAAGAAAAAAACACGTTTTAACTCTGCTATTTGCTTTGCTGAAGAAGAGAAATTATTTTATACTTTTAGGATAAACAATTCTACCTCCATAGCAAGTCATTTACTGGCTCAGTTAGCACAATTATGTAGACAGTACAGTTTGCATAATGAACATAATTTGCTTCATTCAATGTCTGAAATACAGAATGATGTCACTCATAATTCACACTAGCATTGTTTCCAATGTATGCAGCTAAACATTCCAATTTCAACCAATGCTCTGTTAATATTTATATATATTATATTTATATAATATATTATATTATATTATATATATTTTTTATATATATATATATATACATAAAAAAAAAAATATATAATATAATAATAATATAAATATAATATCTTCAGCGCCGGGACACCTCCGTCGGAGGTAGCTGCGCGCTCTACAAAAGACTAAATAATAATAATAATAATAATATGGTTGTGATCTGCTGTGGATTTGCAGTAGAGGTCTCATCTGCATCGTCATTGAAATCCAACAAAGTGTATGTCGCCCTAGCAGAGAAATTGAAGAGCCCCAACAAAAGTGGATATAGTTTAATGTTTCCTTTGTTTGACACATTGCTGCAAACTGGGAAATAACAGTGCTGGAAGTCTTCATGTGTTTGCTGCAGGGATAGCGGTGCAAGCAGATTTTTGTGATACTGGATGCCCTTGTACAGCTTTCACTGCAATGGATGAGTCAGGATAAATGTGTTTGAACAGCTTGAACTCACAGTCCAGAAAGCCGCAGGAAATGTGATGCTTGACAGCATGGTACACTTGGGTCACCTCTGCACCTGTGGCCTAATAAGAAAAAGAAAATACACATGTATAAGCAGCATGCAGAGAAAGACTCCAATGGAGAACCAAATATTTAACAGCATGTCTCTTGGAGTTGCAAATGTAAATTAAATTAAAATGTCAATTGCCAACCCTAAGGCAATTAGAACGTGCTATTGATATGAACTGAGGGAGAAAAGGTTGGTAAAAGCAGCTTGACTTAGTAATTCATTGCGGCACATTAAAGTACCTCTTGCACAATCTATATTGGAGCCTTTAAAATGGTGCTACCAAATTAAAAAGAGTGTACATGCATTACACGTAAATCAGAATAGCTAGTGCTACTACTGCAATCCAAAACACATTAATACGAAGCAAGAAATGGTTTGCTTTGGCTGCTTCTAGCTAGTAGTTTGGTTGCAGGTATGCTGAAATTGTAACCAATCCTTGTCCTGTTGGAGTCATTTTTCCTATGTTGTGATATAGCTTCATACTTTTTAATATCCTGCTCTCCTGTGTGGGCAATGGACAAGTCTTTATTACAGATGCTAAACTTTGCCTTGTCATGTCCTCTGACTACTTCCGTATGTTGGGGTGTGTAAGCTCCCATCCTGGTCTGTACTTAACAAACTATTGTTTTTTCTTTGGTGGCTCCGGCCATAAGTCTGCATGCAAGGTAGATGTTACATCCTAGTATGACATGTCATCATTGACTGCCGCAAATATGATGTGAATACGGCCTCTGCTGCACCTTCTCCTAAATCATAATCAGATATTGTGTTTTTCCAGCGAAGTAGCCTGTAAAATACCCAACAATCTTGCGATGTAGATTCATTCTGTATTCAATCAATCAAAAATATTTCTCAGGTCTCCTTTCCTCTCTTGCTCATCAAGGTGGCTCCCAAACCACTGCATTCTCATGATCGCATACTTACACACCAGAGTGGAATTAAAGGACATTTATACAGGCCAATCCATCATAAAGCCTGGCTATAGTTCACACCTGACTGATTCTCCCTCCAGTCCTGCCTACATAGGCAGCTCCCAATAACTCTAACAGAAGAACCAAAACAGAGGGACAAAGAAAGCCAGGGTCCAAGTAGCAAGTGAGTGTGTCTATGCCATTGTGGTGGCAGAGAGGTATGGCTGGGGTGCCTGCAGGGTGAGGGTTTGTGGTGGCTAACAGTTTGCTGTATAAGGAACCACCCAAGGGCAGAAGAGCATGGTGGGACCCCATGTGATCAATGAAAGGGATAATAAGCTTTCAGGGTGTGCAAGCAGCAAGTCAAGAAAACCAAATACTGTCTCCAATACAGGAAGTACATATTCACTAAGAATGAACACACACATAACTCATCCAATCTCAGCAGTCCAACAAAGTGAATTACACTCACCCAGTTACATAAATGATCCTGCAACCTAGAGGTGGCTTCACAGTGTTGTGGGTATCTGCCTATGGGCATGCACCAGAAGCTAAGCATGTGCACAGGGGTTTTCTATCGTGCCTCATACAAAGAGCGGAGGCTCAGGTTGCTTGCACAGATTTCTGTGCTTAAGTCCTTCAGGACCACCCATGACTGTGGGTTTTGAGTATTGTTGCCCAGTTTGCACAGTGAAGGGAGAAGGGAGTTCGCTATTTAATGCAGTTAAAATATAAGCCTGTCTTGGCGCTATTGTGAATTGTGTGAAGAACACTGTCCTCAGTTAGGTAGAAGATTTGGCTGGTTCATGAGTGATGATTTAAAAATGTTTGCAAAGCTTTTTTTTAATTCATTGTTCTATGGTGCTCTGTGTGCAATCAAATCAAGGAGAAAGCACAAAGTGTACTGTACTGATACCAGGAAGATTCCTCCTCATGCTTCCCTGGAAATCCAGTGATGTCCAGGGACATGTTCCTTTACGTTGGTTCTGGAACATTTGTCTATCAGGGAATATATGTCCAACCTCAATGCACACACTGAAGTACAGATTCTTGCAATGTTATTAATTACATTTCCAAGAATCTGCTACAACCTGCCCAAACTAACTGACAACAAAGAAAACAATTGCTTCTATGTTCCTTGAAATATCCAAATAAATACAACGCATTGCATGCATAAAGGCAATCATTCGCCATTTTCATGGCTTATTTGGGGTTCACGCATTGGGTTTAGCAGGAATGTGTGCATCTTTAAAAATTAGGCAGTGTAGGAAATTCCTGGGTTCGATCATTCATGTGCCTTCCTTGCAGATTTCTTGCTCAAGAAGTTTTGAAACTAATTTCTACATTAAAAAATGTAGGGGCTTATTCACACACTGCATTTTACAGTATATCTAATAGGACTACAGAAAACAATTCACTAACATACTTACGGAGATTAATGCTTAAGCCTCTCCTATCTTTTCTATGCAGAGAATACTGCATAAGTAGATCTACATTTTAGTAGGACATGTACGAGGGGCAGCAAAGAGGGGCTTGAAAATGGGGAATATTAGCACCTAAATGGAAGTTGTTTAAGGACAGACATGCAAAAACAATACAGCCTCCCACACAAGAGTTTGCTATTCACAAAGAGAACTTCAAAGTTACTAGAATTGAAAGGCACCAAAACTGTCATGAACATACTCCAGCCTAGCCTTGGAGTAAGTCCAGGACCACACATAGTTACTCACTTGTACTGCTACATTCTCCCTTATAAAAAAGTCAAAGTAACAGTGGAGCCTGTGACTTAAAATAACATCCATAGAAAATAATGTAAAAATATATCAAGTTGTTTAAACCTTTAAAATAAATATATCCATTTTGTTGAATTAGAAATAAACACATATAAAAAGCATATATCAATAATAAATAATTATTATGTAATTTAAATGGCAATAATACAGTCTTTTTACATATAAAATTTAGATTTAAATGTAAAACTTTTGTTAAATAATTATTGTAACCTTTGCATACCTTTGTGTAACTCGTGACAAATATTAGATAAAAACTAAATGTTTACTGTAGGTGAGATTTATTCTTTAAAGATATTGTATTTAAATTAAATAACTATGGGCCAGATGTAGGAGACGAAATACCGGTCGGTAACGGCCGATTTCGGCCGTTACCGACCGGTATTTGGGTTTTGTAATGTAGGGGGCCATTGATTTACAGAATCGGTAAATTTACCGATTCGGTAAATTTACAGAATCGGTAAAATACCGAATCGGTAAATTTACTGATTCTGTAACTCAATATGTAGGTGGCACAGTAAACAGTGCCACAGGCCCCTAAGAATTCGTTATTTACCATGTAATACTATTGCATGGTAAATAACGAATTCCTGTGTACATGCACATCTGTGCATGTACACCTGTGCCATGTGGCTCACAGACATGCCCTAAGGGCATGTATGTGTGTCACATGGCACACAAGCCCAAAACAGGGGTGCAACAGGGTGTCAAAGTGACACCCTGTCCCCCTTGGCAATTCGGTATTTTTACCAATTCGGTAATTACCGAATCGGTATTTGCCATTGATTCCTATGGGCTCCAAGGCCCATAGGAATCAATGGCAAATACCAATTCGGTAATTACCGAATCGGTAAATACCGAATCCGACCGATTCGGTATTTGTTACCGATTAATTACCTACATCAGATTTACCGATTCATGAATACCGAATCGGTAAAATTCGGTATTTATGAATCGGTAAATCTGATTTACCTACATCTAGCCCTATATGTTTTAATAAATAATTATGTAATGTATATTTAAATGAGTGTGCTATTACATTTATCTTATTAAATCTACATGTAAACTAAACATTCTAAATTATTTTACATTAATATTTTATAACATTTTTTTTTTAGTTTTCACATTTTTCCTATATGTTACCATAGAGTGATCTCTGCCAATGGCTGACTTTACACTCATAAATCCTGTTCCACGAGGCTCCACAAGGAGGTGTAGACAGCTACGTCTACACATAGGAAAGCATCTACAATCTGAAATGGTGAAACCAGCCCTTTTGGTATACATTTCTCATTGAGCTGCATCTTTGCCTAGCTCATGTTGCTGTATAGATTAATGGACCTTCTCTGAATATACCCTCCCCTCTTTTAATGCACAGGTATGTAGCATACCGCTGCCCCATAGCTAAGCTGGTTAGTTCCTATTGTAATTATAATTTGCTCATCTATCTCTCACACACCCTCACTCATCACACCCCTGGACGCTTCATCCCATAACATGACCTCGGTGGTCATCATGCTTGACCCGAAAACACTTCCGATATAAGCTAAAAGCTAAAAAAAAACCTCTCAACCACACACCCCACATGAAGTAGCTTGCTATCCATGTGGGTAAATCATGCAGCGCCCCACATTACAATACAATAGCAAAAAAGTGTGAAGTTACTCCTAGGTTCAGGAGTAAATTTACAGGTGAAGGAGTTTTCTGAGGAGAGTCTATGGTCCAATAAATAATTGGAATCAATTTTATGTACCCTAATTCATTAAAAATTGCACTGGGCATAGCGAAGGGACGGAGCAAGCAGAAGAAAGCAGGATTAGAGGGGCACTGAAAGAGGATCTGCCAGTGGCATAGCTACCCCCTTGGCCACCTGTGGCAGTCTGAGAGTTTGCCGCCCGCGGTGGCTTGAGTAAAGAGTGGGAGGGGGTGCTGGCAAGATCTCTGCTTTGTTTGCTACCCTGTGGTGGCCGATTCAAGGCTGCCTGCCCAAGACTGCAGGTGAAAGAGCGGGGGCAGGCTGCCACCCCAAACCTTGTGCTTCCACCCCCAAACCTCATGCTGCCCAGGGCGTGACCGCCCTGCACCCTCCTTGCACGCTACTGGGATCTGCAGATCTGATACACAGCTGTGCTGTCTAGGCTAGAGAGTCTTCTTCCACCCTCCCTCTTTTAACTTTAATCTTATTTGTATGTATGATAGGTGTGACATGACATCATGCAAAACACTGTCTATGGATATAGTGCACCCCATGTGGAATATTGCATATAGCAAAAGCCTGGTGTAATATTTCAGATGCTAAAGGAAACTGGAACATTCTAGTCATATGGGTTCATTTCCCTTTTTCAAAGAGGATGCCATCTGACTATGCTGAACTGTCATCCAAATAGAAGCCAGACTTCAAAGGGAGTCATTAATTGAGATTTGAGAAGGAGAGGATTTCTAAAAAGCAAAGAGAAAGAGGCCTCCCTCCACTCCTTCAATTCCTTTTCTTGCAACCCCCATATACTCCACCCACCTGGCTAATGCAGATGCAACATGAGTTACCACTTATGTTGATTTTTGTTTTGTATTTGTCACCAGTGCAAGGAAGCTACCCAGACTCTTAGACATTCCACAACAGAGAACTACATCGCTACATTCCTAGAATCCAGAGCTTATTATTAGTGTTTGTTTGCAGACAATAGAGCAGGTTCTCTGGCCAAAGAAAGTGAGTGTAGGGCAAATGGCAAGGTTTAGAGGCAGCCTTTCTCAAAGGGCGTTTTGCAATAAATATGGTAGGAAGCCCTACTTTATGAAATGCTGCAGTTCCCCCCACAGGTTAGGAAAACACACGAGGTCAAGGGATATTTGTGATGAGATTGTCTTGCAGTTTCGTGACATAGCAAGTGGTAACCCCACTGATGTTGTTAGAGTGGATGGTACAGGTGTAATTATGTCCTTTGATTCATACTCAAAATTAATCATTATTTCTTGCCAGACTGTCTGGTGTTTCCATGGGGATTGCAAGAAGCTACAATCCATGGAAGTGACACCAGGAGGTTATAGCAGGCAGGAAATGAATATGTTAGTATATTCCATTGTTATGATTGGATTCAAAGAGAGAGTGGGTATATATCCAAGAAGAGTGATTGGATCTCTCAAATCTAATGCAAAGCCAGAAAGGAAGGTTCAGACGATGGTTGAGTGGTGTTTGAATCCTGTAGCAAGTTCCCCATGCACTTTTTAGGATCAATTTGGTTGCTTTGAGTAATTTGTCCAGAGAAAAATATTGAAGATAAAAGGAGTTCCAGTAGTATCTAAGGTCCAGAGTTTGCCAATTGGGATGCAATCTCAATTCAAGGAAGAGGAGCAGGGTAGCGTAGTGTAATGTTCTGTTCTTATCTCTCCTTTCCTCTTTCTTCTATTTCAAGAGAAACTTTTCTCTTCCTTCTAATATCGAGGATTTTATGCCCAGCAGACTTCGGAGTTTTTTTTATCTTCGTTCCTTCAGACATCTTCACGAAGAAATATTGTTGCTTTTTTGACGTCCCGACCAGTGTTTCTCCCTGGATAATTGCTTTCTTCTGACCCACAGCGTTAAGAAGGAACCCTTCGAACTGTCATTTCACAGCAGGTTTGTTCCTCATATTTACTTGTGGCATTTCCTTACTTTTACTTAGCGCTTACCATTAAATATATACAAGGTGGTAAGAATTTCAGGGCGGATTGCCTTTCTCGGCTTCCCTTACCTTTAACTGATGATATCATTGATGAGTTTGACTGTGTTGTGGCTTCCAATAGATGCTTCTTCTGCTATATCTGAAAAAGATTGGCTTGAGGCTACTTCTACAGATCATGATTTAAAGGAAATTTCAAATTTTATTGTCAAGGGTTGGCCTCCCATTCGCAATGTTCCACAAAATTTAAGACCTTTTGCTCAGATTTCTTCAGAATTGTCACTAGAAAATGGCATTTGCACTAGGAATGGTTGTGTTATTCCTCCAATTTCTCTTAGGAATAAACTCATATTGATCGCACATACAGGACATTTAGGGGTCACTGCTACTTATAAGAAGCTCAGGGAAAATTACTGGTGATCTTCTTTAAATGCTCAGGTTTCTTCTTTTGTTGATTTGTGTCCTCAGTGTATTATCTCCGATAAACATTGGAAGACGGGCGTGGCTTGGCCAGCGAACATGGCGGTCGTGTAGAGGCAGAGCTCCGACCAGCCGTTAGACATCCTTATCTGCTATCCTAGCCCTGGTCATCTCTCGTAGTTCCCTGCGATCCTGTTTGTTGCCCGGTCCCGGAAGCTTCGGACGACGGCACTTTGAGACACCCGACTCCACTCCTGTGACCGAGAGACGCCCCGGAGGGAGGCCGCGAGAGGGGCTGTCCGGAGCGGCCTACTAAGCCGGGGCCTTGATTTTGAGCGCGATACGATCAGCTGCGCCAAGTGTTGAGGAGGCGTCTGCCCTGCCGCTTATCGAGGGATCCTGGTCCCGGGAGCTGATATCCCCGCCTGGTGGTGCCGCTGGGGATGCGGCGGCAGGGAGAGCCCGGAGGGCGCCGGAGACGGGGACAGCCGAGGAGAGCGACCGCCATCTTGGTTTGGGGAGTAGCTGGCGCCATCCTGAGGAGAGCCGAGTCAGCCGGACAAGCGGCTGCCCCGAGTCCAACAAGCGGCTTCCCCGTGACCAGGTCAGTGCGGCGCCCTGCAGCGGGAAGGGCAGGGTGGCCCCGGTGCCGTGTCGAACTTCGGGGGTCGGGTCGGGCCCCGGGCTCGCATCTCTCTGGGGGCGCCCTTCGCTGTCCCGGAGACCCCTGACCTACGAGGAGGATGGATGCGACGGAACGTGCGAGCGGCCGCCTTGTGTCCAGGCTGGCCCTGTAGCGAGAGGTGCTGGGTGGCTGCGGGGCCCCACTGCTCATCGAGGGTCAGGTCGGTCCCCGGTGTGCATATACTGGGGAGCGGACCGCACGGAGACCTCCCCCCTGCTTAAGGGTTTGTGGAGCTGACGGTGCCGGCCGGCATCTTCAGGAGCCGGTTGGGGAGCACCGCTGCTGATTGTGAACTGTGGAACAGAGTTAGTCAATCATATAGCCATCTCCTTGGGCAGGCAATCAGCGGTTAGTGACTATTGCTGGGCGGTTACCGGCGGTGAGATCCATCGGACAGAGGCCGGGGGGCGGCCCCACTCCTCGAGAACATCATGACGCGGGGTGGAGGTGGAAGTCAGGGCAAACAGGGTCCAATAGACAAATTTACTGAAGCTGCTGGCTTTAAGGGTGCGCAAGCTCAAGTGACGGACAATGCTGCGTTATTGGCGGCGATCACGCAGTCCAGAGATGCCCTGGATGCTAAGATCGGGGCTGTGGGCTCGGATGTAAGGCTCCTTCGACAGGATTTGAGAAACGCCGTGGAACGCATAACAGGCACAGAGGCGCGCATATCCACGGTGGAGGACGACATGACTACTTTGAAAAAGAGGGTCGTGGCCCTGGAGAGAATTCAGAAGGGCCTGGTCCTGAGAGCTGAGGATGCGGAGGGGCGTGCGAGGCGCAGTAACCTCCGCTTCCTGGGATTTCCAGAAGATTGCGAGAAGGGCAATGCGGAGCGTTTCCTGACACAATGGCTGGAGGGCTGGATGCCAGCCGACACTCTTTCTCGCTGTTTCGTTGTGGAAAGGGCCCACCGAGCGCTGACGCAGAAACCTCCGGTGGGAGAGCGCCCTCGCCCCATGATCGCCAAGGTATTTAACTACGCAGACAGAGACGCTATCCTGAAACAGTCAAAACTGAAGGGCCAGCTCATGTACGAGAACTCTAACATTCTTATTTTCCCGGACTACACGAAGCTGGTCCAGCAGCAGCGACAATCGTTCACCGCGGCGAAGGCTCGCCTCCGGGACCTGATACTACCATATGCTTTGCTCTACCCGGCGAGGCTGCGGGTCATCTTTCAGTCCCGCACCTTCTTCTTTGACACTCTGGAGGACGTCTTCCGTTGGACGGACGAGACCGTAAAGGTTCATGTCAACACGGCGAAAGGTGGGGAATCTGACTCCTCAAGCGGGGGCCCTTCTGGTAGGGGTCCCGAGAGACAGCGACAGCGCTGTGGCAGATTGCACTCGAGCCGCAGCTCGCACTCGGGATCACAGACTCGTCAAGATAAGGACTCGCAGGGGTCCAGGAGGATGTGCCTTGAATACAGAGGGAACTGACATTTGCTTGCTACACATTCAATAACTATGACCAGAGTGCTGTGGCTCTGGCTGGTAGCCACGCTTGTTCAGGGGTAGGGAGGGAACATAGTTCCACATGGGCTGCTGTATGGGGATCCATTGGAGGGGGTGGTCCCTGGCTCCCAGTTGGGGCCGAGACCACACTCCGACCACGACAGGTGGTTCCGTGTTTGGGAGGTGCGGGGTAGGGTGGGGGGGAGTTGTTGTTGGGGTTGGGGTCTGTTTCAGTAAGGGGGGAGGAATTGCGCGCAATATGCTGCTTCCGTTCTGTGGTGGGAACTGCCACTGTTGCCTACGGTGGGTTGTGTAAAATTACATGCTTCTGTACAAATGTCATCCGATAGTGGGGGGGCACGGCTAGGCCCCTGTGGGACACGTCTCATGAGTTGGAATGTGCGGGGAATGCTTGACAAGGTGAAGAGGGGAGTTGTGTTTGCCTGGGCCATGAGAAGGGGAACTGACATACTGCTATTGCAAGAAACTCATCTGATGGGCACCAAAGCGCTCTGCCTTCAGCGGAATGGCTTCACTCAGGCCTACCACTCTGGTTTCACGAGGGGGTCACGAGGAGTGGCCATTCTTATACATAGACGGGTCCCCTTTACTCATAGACGCACATGGGTGGATGCACAGGGTCGATATGTGTTTGTACAGGGAGAGATTGGTGGGCGAGGTAGTGGTCATAGGTAGTGTGTATTCATCGCCCCCCTTGCAGTGGGCCCTGGTAGAGAGGCTGATGTCTCTATGGGTGGACATGCCCAGCGCCCTGTCTGTTGTGGGTGGGGACTGGAACGATGTCATGGAGGTCTCATGTGACAGATGGCGAAGCACTGCTGGCGTTAGCGAGGTGGTGGACGGGGAAGGGCAGGCCAGCAGGTTGAAAGCCATGGCTACGGGGCTAGATTGGGTTGATACGTGGAAATATAAACATGGGGCCCGTAGGGACTACACGTATTTTTCCTCAGCGCGGGACTCGTTCTCGCGCTTAGACTACGTCTTTGTCCCTAGAGTGATGGCCAATAGGGTCCTGTCCGCTGAGATATTGCCACGGGCTCTGTCCGATCATTCGCCGGTCTACGTCGTTATCGACACTGGTCGCATTAGGCAGCCGTTCAGGTGGCGCATGTCGCCATGGCAATTGATGCAGGTTCCATACCGCACTCACATGACCCGTGAACTGGCGCACTTCCTGTCCACAAGACACTAGATCCTAGGAGTTTACGGCTCTGCTCACCAGCCTAAACTTCCTTCCTCAGCTACGCACGGCTACCCATATCAAAGGTCACCAACTTGACCAAATTTGGTCCCTTAACATTCCCATGGATTCTCCAACTATCGCCCCGTGCTCTTGGTCCGACCATTCGCTCATTTCCTTTACGGCCGACCTCGGACGGCCGCCCAAACCCCCTCTGCCCAAAAACATCTGGGCCAGAAAGTGGGACAAGGCGGTCCTCCCCGCAGTTTGCTCTGCCCTTGCGGCAACTAGTCCAGAGCTCACCGACCTCCCCCTCCCCACCCAGCTCTCTGCCGTTAACAACTGGCTGCTTAAGGCGTGTAACTCTACCGTCCCCCTTAAGAGAGTGACCATTAAACGCGCTTACGCGGCGAATCGTTGGTTTACCCCTGCCTTAAGGGATAAAAAGCTTGCCACCCGCAGAGCCGAACGTGCCTGGCGCCGTTCCTATTGCCCCCTGCTTAAAACCTACTTCTGTCAGTCTATGAAAGAGTACAAACATGACATCCTAAAAGCTAAGATGGAGTACTTTTCAGGGAAGATCCTGACAGCAGATAACCAGCCAAAGGAGATCTTTGCCACTGTTCACGAGCTCGCTGCTTCTGACAGGGCGACCCCTAAAATCCCTCCATCTCAAACTCTATGCAATTCCCTCAATTCTTATTTTTTTGAGAAGATTGCCCTTATCAAGGCCAACATCCTCCCTTCACTTTTGGTTCCACCCCCTGCCCTTCCCACCCTTCCCACCCCCTCACTCACCGAGTTTCCCCTCCTCACCCGAGATTCTTTGCTCCCCCTCCTGGCCCGGATTAAATCGGGATCACCCCATGATATAGGCCCTGCATTTGCTCTTAAAGAGCTCTTCTCCAATTGTTATTCTCCTCCTCTTACCCTCATCAACCACTCCCTTAGCATTGGCACTGTCCCCTCCGCCCACAAGTCGGCAGTTGTCATCCCCATTTTGAAAAAGGCAGGGGCGGATCCATCTTTGCCCTCCAACTACCGCCCCATCTCCCTCCTCCCTTACCTTGCGAAGGTCTCAGAGGCTCACGTCACCAGGTCTCTCAGTTCCTTCGTAGAATCCACGGGCGCCCTCTCCACCCGACAGGCGGGCTTTCGCCCGCTGCATTCAACCGAGAAGGTTGTGGTGTCGGTGATGGATCAATTAAGGGAGGGGATTGACACTGGCCGACCACAGGCCCTAGTCCTGTTAGATCTGTCCGCCGCGTTCGACACGGTGGACCATGACACCTTGTTAACCCGTGTCCAAGCGGCGGGCATTGGGGGCACGGCCTTTGCCTGGCTTCGCTCCTTTTTGACCGACAGGGAGCAGGCCGTCCAACTTGCTAATTTCACGGCCCCCCCTCGGAAGGTAACCTGTGGAGTTCCACAAGGCTCCTCCCTATCCCCTTTATTATTTAATTTATACATCTCACCCCTCATTTTTTCTTTACAGCAGATGGAGGTCTCGGTGTTCAACTACGCCGATGACCTCCAACTTATTTTCAACCTTTCATCCTCCCCTTCTTCGTCTTCCAACTTCCAGAAGGTCATGCTTTTCATCCAAGGGTGGATGAACTGCAACCACCTCAAATTAAACCCGGACAAGACCGAGCTGGTCTTGACGGGGGGTGGTTGCAGTCCTTGGTCCCCCTCCTTCTGGCCCCCTTCCCTCGTCCCCCCCCCTCCCAGCCCTCAAAGTCAAAACTTTGGGTATTTTCATTAACCCACAGCTTACCCTCCACACTCAGATCAGTTCTGTGGTGTCTGCCTGCTTCTTCTCCCTCCGGATTATCCGGAAGGTTTCACGTTTTTTTTCAGCTGCCGCACTCAAACTCATTCTCATGGCCATGGTGCTGTCGCGCCTTGACTATGGGAATGTTATTCTCAACGGTGCCCCGGCTTACCTCATCCACCGGCTCCAACTGATTCAAAATCAGGCGGCTCGCCTGATTTTTGGTCTCCCCAGGTCCAATCACACGACCCCCTTGCTTCAGTCTCTCCACTGGCTCCCTGTGAGGGAGAGGGCGCTCTTCAAGCTGGGCTGCATTACCTACCAGGCCAGATCTGGGACCGCCCCCACCTTCTTGTGCGAATCCATCTCTCCATACCTTCCGTCCAGAGAACTTCGCTCCACTCACCTGGCCCTTCTGTCAGTTCCTCGTTTCAGGAAACAGAAGGCCGGGGGGGCCAGATTTGCTGTGCTGGCTCCATCCTTTTGGAATTCACTTCCACCTGCCCTCAGGATGTCTCCCTCCTATCTGGAGTTTCGCAAGCAATTGAAGACCCTCTTGTTCTCCAGATCTGTTGCAGCTTAGCTCGCTTCCCACTGACCCTCGGCTATCTAGCGCCATGAAACCGGTTTCGGTATAAGAGCGCTTTATAAATATTTTAAAATTCAAATTCAAATTCCACAAACACGGGCACAGTGGAGTCTCCAGCGATGCTATGGGAAGCAATGAAGCCAACGCTGCGGGGGATCGACATTTCGTGGTGCGCACGGCGCGTAGGGAGAGGCGCAGGAACCTTGTGTGGCGCGAAGCGGATTTGGAGGAGCTGGAGCGTAGAGGGCGTGGGGATGACGGTAGACAGGTGAGGCGTCAGCTGGAATTGGCTCAACAGCAATATGCATCAGTGTTGCTGGATGAAGCCCGACAGGCCTGGCTGGCTACACGTAGCCGCATATATCAGTGGGGCGACAAGTCCAGTAAGATGCTTCATCGCCTATGTCAGGGCATTATACATGCCCAGCCATTGCCCCGCATAGTGACCCCGGATGGGGAGCCGCTCTTGGAGCCTGATGTGATAGATGGTAGTTTTGCTTCGTACTATGAGACCTTGTATGCGCCCCGGGAGTGCTTGGAGGCGGAGATGGTGCAGCGGTTTATAGATGACCTCCCTCCGAGGACCGTCACAGACGAGGTTCGAGATGCGTTGGACCGCCCATTGACGGATGACGAGCTGGCCACGGCTTTGGGTGAATTGAACCCGGGTAAGGCGCCGGGCCCAAATGGGTTCCCGAGCAAATTCTTTCGACAATATGCGACGCAGTTGACTCCCCACTTCCGGCCAGTCATTGAAGAGGCGCGCGAGGGTGGCACACTGCCCCCTGATTGGAGACATGCGGAGGTAGTCGTGTTCCTGAAGCTGGGGCGGCCTCCGGAGAGACATGAGTCCTACCGTCCAATCTCATTGCTTAATATAGATAGTATAGAGGCCAAGATACTGGCAAAGGCCCTCGCAAATAGACTTAAGCCCCATATCACAGACCTGGTCCACCCAGACCAAGCCGGCTTTATGCCACAACGTGCCACTCGTCATAATATCAGACGAGCTCAGGTAGCGATTTCGGCCTGGCGGGGATTGGGAGAACGGGCCGCGTTGCTGCTGGCAGACATGGATAGGGCGTTTGACTCCCTGAGCTGGACATATCTATTTGCCCTATTGGGGCGTCTGAATCTTGGCCCACGCTATTTGGCTTATGTAAAGCTATTGTACACGGACCTCACAGCAGTGGTGCGAGTGGGCGGAGGGATATCCCGCTCCTTTTGCATCCAGCGGGGGACGAGACAGGGCTGCCTCCTCTCCCCATATTTATTTGCACTCGCGATGGAACCCCTCACGGCGTGGGTGCGGATCGACGCTCAGTTAAAGGGATTTCAGTGGTCGACCGACGTGGCTGATAGGATAGCCCTCTACGCGGATGATGTGCTGTTTTTCCTTACTGATCTGGAGCGTTCGGGGCCTCGCATTCTGCGCATCCTACAAATTTTTGGCGAAACGTCGGACCTCTACATGAACCCTGGGAAGTCCACCCTCTGGATCCTGGGGGGTCCGCAGCCGGTTGGAGAGTGGGCGAAGGGAATCCAGGTTGCAGTGGATGGTGTGAAATACTTGGGGGTGTTTCTCACGGAGGATGCGATTGTGGCCCGGGAACGCAATATAGCCCCGGTGTGGGAGCGCACTCGAGAGGACCTTAAGGTCCATTCATGGCAGATCCGCCATCTTTAAGATGGTGGCGCTCCCGCGTCTGATATATCAACTGCAAAACCATCCGGTACTGGTCCCACAAAGCTGGTTTCGGCGCCTTAACACAACGTTGAGTGGCTTCCTCTGGGAGGGGGGCGCCGTGCGGGTTGCCTTGCGAACTTGCTTTTGATCCGCATACACTGGGGGACTGGCCACGTCTGATGTATTGTCATACTACCAAGCGTCCCATCTCCTAGTCTTGAACGAATGGTGGTTTGCAGACAGGAGAGATCCCGCATATGCAGTTAACGGGCCTTGATGGGCACTGCTTCCTTACACACTTTGCTATACTCGACATCCCTCCGTAGGTCCCTGCCGTCCAATACACAAATGGTCTTCCAGGTATGGCGACAGGCCCTGCGGAGGATGGGATGGTGGAATGTCCTAACTCTGGAGACCCCATTGTGGCGGAATGGTAGATTGCCTCAGCTTGCTGCCCTAGGGGGCTTCCGGGGTTGGGATGCGATTGGCATCTCTACCCTAGGGGATGTTATGTCCGGGTGTGTACTCAAATCCTTTGACACTCTACGGGTGGAATTCGAAATGCCACGTACCCAATTCTATAAATATCTCCAATTCCGACATGCCCTTACTACATATCTTGAGGGGGTGGAGGACTTACCGGATTTCAGTCCCATCGAGGCTAAGGTCTTCATGGGGGATTTGCCTGATAAGAAGATATCCCGTGTCTACCAAACCTTAGTGCGGCATTGCTCCACAGACCTACTACAACTTAAGACCATGTGGGAGAGGGATGTTGGGGAGCTTGATGAGGAGGACTGGGTGGAGGCGCTAGAGGGACCCAGGGGAGCAGCCATTTCCACGCGCTTGCGACTAATTCAATTTAGGTACCTCCATCGTACGTACTATACTAGGCAGCGCTTGTGGAGAGCAGGCTTGATAGCGTCTCCGGATTGCCTTAGGTGTGGGTCGTCGGAGGGCACGCTGATGCATACAGTGTGGGACTGCAGGGTCATAGGGAAGTTCTGGGATGGGGTGTTCAGATGCTTGAATGAGGCCCTGGCCTGGGTGCTTCAGAAAGATCCTAAGCTGGCCCTCCTTCACGTACTGGCTGGAGTAGGGGGCAATCGGTATAAGCGCCACTTACTACTGCTAGGGCTAACCCTGGCCAAGAGAGACATTGCACGATCTTGGAAGGCACCCCAGGCCCCATCGCTCATTGCCTGGAAGAATGGGATGGACTTTTGTATGGGCATGGAACAACCAATATTTGTAGCCAGGGGCTGTCCTCGAAAGCACTACAAGATATGGAAGAGGTGGGCAGACTATCGGGGCCTGGATTTGGAACCACCACCTGAGGACAATGCTCTCCAGTCCCCTTGACAGCCCGACAACCAGAACTGCACACGGACACTGTGGCACATTTGGCACTTGTAATATTTGACGAGCAAAATACAGGCGGAGCAGGCTGCGGTGCGCGCGGGGGGGCATGGTGGGTGGTTGGGGGTGGCGGGGGTTGTACTATCATTTCACTGTTTTTCTTCACTTGTCTGTTTCCCTACGACAGTAATTGCATGTGATTTGCGATTGATAACTTGCCTCTGGTGATTGTCTCTGGTTGTCAGAGCGTTACTTGATATATGTTCACTATGCAATCAATAAAATCTGTTTTAAAAAAAAAAACATTGGAAGACGACACAGAATCCCCTACGTCCAGTTCCTTTACCTGAAGCTCCATGGACCAAAGTTGCCTTGGATTGTGCTGGACCTTTCAATCTCTTACCCACTTCGTCAAAATTTTTATTGGTCTTGATTGATTATTTTTCCAAATGGATATATGTTTCATTTGTTGAATCAGCCTATACCAATTCTGTTTCGCAATTCCTCTAAAATGTTTTTTCCTGTGAAGGTCCTCCAAGAGAACTTGTTACGGACAACGGTACTCATTTTGTATCGAATGCCATGCAAGATTTCTTAAAATCCATGGACATTAAACACGTTCAAGTAGCTCTATACAGTCCTGCTGCTAATGGACTTGTTGAAAGAGCAAACGTTTTCTTAAAGAAGGGGTCCAGACTGCTCTATCCTCTGGTTTAGATGTTAACCTCTTTCTTAAGAACAAAGGGGCATATTACCAACGTTAAGCGATATTTATCGCTAACGATGCTTAGCAACAAATGTTTTACCGTTAAGCATCGTCAGAAATTATCGCAGATAAACCTTGCTATTATCAAGGTTTATCGCAAATGCGATAAAAAACGCCCGCAATGCATGAATATCGCTGAAAAGTCAGCGATATTCATGCATTACCGAGCTAATGCTCTTAGCCATGTTATCCACCTCCCATTGGATAACATGGCTAAGAACTGCTCAGGGCAGGTGTTAGTTTTTGGAGATATTCGCGCTTAGCGCGAATATCTCCAAAAGTTGGTAATAGGAGATAGCGATGTTAGCGACTGTTTCCAGTCGCTAACATCTTGGCACGCCCACTTTGCATGTCATTAGTGATAAATATCACTGACATGCAAAGTGGGGCCCAAGATGGTCGCTATCTCCTACTAGCGGTCGCTAACTGGTGTTAGCGACAGCTAGGTAATAGGGAGATAATTTTATCTCCGCTTTCTTGGCTTTTAAAGCCAAAAAAGCGGAGATAAACCCCCTTGATAATATGCCCCAAAGTCAATGCGTATCACAACTCACCTCACTCTACGACTAATTTCACTTCTTTTGAGTTGTTAAGAGGCAGAAAATGTCGCTTTTTACTTCTTCCTTCTTGGTTGGAGCGTCATTCTTCTAATTCCTCTTCAGGATATGGGGTCAATGCTAATAGAGATGCTATTTTACGTCAATCTGTTGCTTTGGCACAGAGTAGACAAAAGTATCATTTTGACAATCGCAAAAATGTTCAATCCACAGAATTTAATTCTGGTTCATATGTTCTCATCAAAAAAAACTTTTTGGTCAAAAAAGGAGAATCTTCTTTCTCTTCTCCTGACAAGATTTCTAAAGTTGGTTTCAGTTCTTGTTTACTTTATGATGGGAAATGGTGGAAAAAGAATAGACTTGTTCCTATTTCTGATGAACAAGCTGCAATTTATCTCAAAACTGCTGTTACTCGTGATTCAGATGATTATGTTTTGTTTGAAGGTTGTGGTTCATTCTCAGATGTTGCAGGTTCGTCTTCAGACACTGTATCATCTACTTTGCATAATAATATTGTCGCTTCTACATCTTCTATGTCGCAAGAAATCACCAAGTCTTCAGATAAGACTGTCAATTCTCCTTGTATTGTTTCCAATTTGCCTTCAAAAAGAATTTGTAGGTTACCTGTGCATTTTAAGGATTTTGTTTTATCCTAAATGTAATGTACATTTCATTCTTAATGTCTAAATATTGTACTATTATTTTGTCATGTAGTTTGATATAACTTTGAGATGTTTGGTTTAATTTCTCCATAAAGGGGAAGATGTGTAATGCTCTGTTCTTATCTCTCCTTTCCTCTTTCTTCTATTTCCATCTCTATGCTTTCTCGCTTCAGATTCTAGAATCTCGCTTGGATTCATTCTCCTGCTGTTCTTTCACTGCGCTGGCCTGCTCTCCTGTGGGTCTGTGTTATTTCTCACTTAAAAGACTTAATAGAGTCTTAATTACATTTGAGAATACCTGGCTTCCTGGCATTCATTCCTTGGTACAAGTAGTAGAACCAGGTATGATTTCTCCTATTGAAGTAAATGATTGTGTGGAGCCATTGTAGTGGATATAAAGGTAACTTGCAAAGTTTGCCTATGGGTTTACCTAAGGGTACATAATAAAGACGTGGTTGTGGATCAGCATCCATTCCGAATATGTTTGAGATGTTGACAGTTAGGTATTGCCAACTTTGACTCATACAATCTAGCACCAGTCTACCACCAGATGCAGTTGCAAGAACTCACTTCCTAAGTCACTCCTACGGGAGCTTATTGGTTCCAGCATATGCCATTTGGGGTAGTTGTAGCCTCTTCTGTGTTTCAAAGAGTAACAGAGAATCTTCTGAAAGGTGTAAGTAGTGCAAAGGGCTACAATGACTACATGCCAGTTTTGAGGATTTTTTGCAGTGAGCACAATTAAACGTTGGAGTAGGTTCTGGTGCATTTCCAAGAGAAATGGCTTACTTTAACGCCTTAACCACGGCGGTTTTTCCACCGCGGTGCGGGCGTTCTACTGAGTGGGTGGGGCTCCGTTGGCCATTGGCGACGGCAGCACCCGCGAGGTAGTGCTCCCGTCTGCCAACGGCGGACGGGAGCACGGAACGGGTTAAAGGCTGAAAATTGTGAGTTTGCTATTTGGAGCATATGATATCTTCTAAAGATGTATGACTGAAAAAGAAAAGAGTGGATGCCATCAGTAAGATGCATTCTCCTGATAATAAGGATGAACTATTGTCTTACCTTTGTGTATTGGAGTTTTATAGCAGATTTATCCAAGGTTTGGCTGAGATGACTCATTGCACAAGAAGTTTTCAGAAAAATGGGCTGTATACAACTAGACAAAGGAGTGTGAGAGATACTAAGAGTCTAATTCACAAACTGCATTTTGTAGTACATAACATTGCAATACCGTAGTTCTACTTACTACAAAATACAATTCACAAACCTACAGGTGGAAAGTTTACTTTATAGTAGTAAATGTGGGAAGGACTGGGGCAGTAGAGAGAAAAACAGGAATATCATCTACTAAATCAGAGGGATTTAGAAAGGAATATGGAGCAGTGTAGTAAGGGGTCATAACGAGTTTAGGGAAGGATGTTCCAATACAAAAGCCCACCCACAAAAGAGTAAAACTATTGCTATTCACAAACTACATTCGTAAAACTACTACTGCCCTAAAGGGGACAAAACAGTAGCAAATAATATACTACAACCCAGCCTTGAAGTATGTCTAGCACCGCACATGTTATCTCAACAAAAAAGGGGGGAGATAAGAGAAAAGTCTCAGAACGTCTCGCCCTCCTACTGTTATGCACCAAAAACACAAGAGTCCGTCCGTAGTAGATGAACTAACCATTCACAAAATAAAGAAAATGATTGTTTTTCTTAAATTACCATCACCCACCAGGGTTACCCCTTGGTGGCATTCTTAATCATTAAGTTCATCTCGTTCTGTTGTGGAATCAGGTGTTTCATGACCTACGAATTATGTGGGAGCATTTATAGATAAATTCTAAATGATGAAAATAGGAGTGAGGGGTGTCTTATGTGAAATGTTAAAAATCCTGGTCTGGTAGGTAAATGCTATTTTACTCTGACCACCAGGCTGTAAGGTTAACATTTAGGGAAGATGTAGAAAGTATAGGTCATAATGTACCAGCCTTTCTAATGTTCTACATGTTTCAAGCCAAACCCCATGGCTTTTCTTCAGGACTAAGCATCTAACTACCCGATGCCACACCTTTTGTTGTGCTGAATAAGTGCACACACTCGGCATGCTAATAGTATTAAATTACTGCACCAACTTGATGTTACTGGTTCGTAAGGTGTAATATATTTTGGAAGAGTTGGCCTGCCAAAATCTTGGCAATATACAGAATAAAACACACTGATATATTTATAATATTGAGGGTGTTGTATATGCTTATCAATCAAAACACCTCATGTGAAAGATCTGGTGAAATATAGCATATCATTGCATATCATTGGTTGAGGTGAGCATATCTAGTGAAACCAATAATCCTTGTGACACACAACACAGAGCACAGTACACATTTAAAAGCACAAAACATACATAAATAATGCAAAACGCATGTATCATGGGTCCACCGGGGGAGAGAGGAGCTTGTAGTTACACCCTATATGGTAAAAAAGAGAAATATTGGTGTGTAAAGATCGCTCTGTGTGAGGAAACATTACTACCATAGTTTTTGCGGCTATTGCCGTACTTACAATGTTAAAGTGTTGCCTCGGTTCAATGAACTAGGTATACAAATCGGGGGCCCAAATCTTACCATCCTCTTCCTCCTGTGATCATCAAGAGTGAGAGGATAGAAGATATGAAGACAGATAAATGGTTGGGATGGAAAAAAGAAAAGGAATGTTGGGGCATATCAGCAAGGGCCGGCGATAATTATCTCGCAGCGCGCTTAGAGCGAGGATAATTATCGCCGGCTAACGCTGAATTTTATCACTGAGATAGCGTGCTATCAGCAACGCTTATCTCAACTGCGATAAAATTCCAGGCACAAGCTGCCAAATGTGCGATTATTGCTGGAAATCCAGAGATAATCGCACAACGTTTGGCGATAGCTTGATGATAGGACAGGGCAGACTCAGCCATGATATCCACCTTCCATTGGATATCATGGCTAAGTCAGACTGAAAGCAGGAGTAAGGAAAGTAGCGCTAACCGCGGTTAGCGCTACTTTTATTATTGCTATGCATGTTAGCATGCAGCTTGATAATTGGAGAAATGTCAGTTAGCAACATTTCTCACGTTATTTTGGGAAGGAATGCCCACTTTGCATCTCATTAGAGATGCAAAGCTGGGCGTTAAGGTAAATGGCGTTAAGGCAGAGGTCTTCAAACTTTTGTAGGCTGAGCCCCCCACCTGAATTTTTTTAGATGTTGGGCCCCCCACCACCTGACAGAAATGTCTGGAATCGACCCCCCACACGCATATTCAGGGCATATCCAGCAAATAATGTTAAATACAATAAGAGTGTTTAGTAAACTGCAGGTTTGTGAGTGGGTGTGGTGAAATGACAGAGGCTTATTACACAGCTCAAAACACCACTTTCCAAGATAAAATGTGCGCAAATAGTGTTTACAAGAATGCTTTGTTTTACACAGAACATAGATTGATAATAACACCACCAACATAAATGTGACAAGTGTGCCTGTTTTTCAGAGACGGTCAATCTTTGGATGGATTTTTAGTACTGCCATCCTCAGGTTGTGCTCCACATCCAGTCTTGAACCATACTTAGCCTTTATTATTGCAAGTGCTGAGAACCCAATCTCACATAAATAGGACGAGCTGAAAGACAAGAGAGTTTTGATAGCAGTTTCTCCCAAAGCTGAATATTCTGCAGACATTTTCAGCCAAGACAGGGACCGTAAGGGAGACAGTGTTGTCAGATTTTTCAAGCACTCCCTAGCTCAGAGCTGATACACCAGAAACAAATCTTCTCTAGAAATCATTTACAAACGTCTTAGGCAGCACTATAATGGGATTATTGCCCACCAACCAGTTATGGATTCGAAGACAGTTGAAAGTCCGCAGAGAGGGCGCTGAACGAACACCTAATTGAGAATTCCTTAGTGGTACGATAAGTTGCTTGCCTGAAGTAATGGGGGTTCAGGACATGTCATGCTTATGTTGTGTGTGACTACAGGGTGAGGTACAGGGTGAACAGCGCAAGTGCATTGTGAGTGCAGAGTGATCACTGTGAGTGGAGGTTAAGTGGGTGAATGGTGTGAGTGTATCAGGATCAGTGTGAGTGCAGGGTGAGGGTGAAAGTGAAGGGCGAGAATGAGGAGCGAGTTGTCTGAATGCAAGGTGCAATCCCAGACACTTGAAATAACTCAGCATGTTATTGACGGCAGTGTAGGGTTTCAAATAAACTATTGCCATTATGGCAGTAACCAGGGATCAGGGTGGTGGTAGAAAATAATGTGCTCATCCCTCAACAAACTTCCAATCTTATGATTAGAGTTGCCAGCTTATTATTTTGATGTCACAGATGGTATACAAATAAGCAGTCACCTAAAGCTGAATTTTCAGCACTTGCCTGTTCATACTTTGAACAGCAAATATAAATAGAAAGAACTTTTAATTGTTTTCTAGAGCTGCCTGAAGGATCCATGACTGATAATAACAGGGAACAAAGACAGAAAAGTCACATTACAAATGAATACGTACAGGGCCGGCTTAAGGGCAGTGCAACAGATGCGGCCGCACTGGGAGCTGACCTATGGAGGGGGCGCCGACCTCATGGAGAGGCGCTGTGTTTAGCAATACGTTATGAATGGCACTTATGTCTGGTGGTAGTGAGAGGATCCGAGGAGGCAGTCATGGGGTGTGTGGGCACCAGAAACGATTCTCGCACCAGGCTCCACTAGCGCTAAAGCCAGCCATGAATACATACTTTTTAGTGTCAAGACAGGCAATTTGCAGGCTGTTTAAACAACACATGGCTGGTTGGCATTTTGCGAGCCTGTCTGTGTAATTTTAAAAGAAAGTTTCAGGGACGTTGTAAGGATTTTGGGGGCCCTGGGCCAAATGTATTTTGGGGGTCCCAGTTCGGACCAGCTTTGATTATATGATCCAGTCTCAGCTCTTTCATGCCTTCTTTGGTCAAATAATAAATGTGTGTACATCTGATATTCAGGGATAGTGATGTGTGTTTTCAGTATGTAACACAACAGCAGTTCACTAATATTACTGCGTGCATGTGTGAGGTCCTGTATTGATCTAAAATAAACTTTTTATATGGATGTTGCTTGACGCATAAACACATTTTGTCTGCAAAATATCTGTGATACTCTTACACATTAAAAATGAATTAATGAAAAACGCTATTTACAACACTGTTTAAAAAAATGTCAAGGTCATGAGGGCAAGACTCTGTAGAACAGAGCTGGCTCTTTCAGTCACCCCCCCCCCCCCCCTTGAAAGGCTGGGGCCCTGGGCCAGAGCCCACTTTGCCCAGAGCCCACCTCGCCCATGCCTTGAAACATTCGGGGAAACTTTGTCTCCTCTCTGGGAACAGCTAACTCTCCCAGGAGGAGGTTAACTCATAGAGCTGAAATGCTTCAGCTGCAGTGGGAGGCAAGGGGTCTCCTCTCCTAAAACCTAAAGCGTGTCTGTTGGTTTGTTTTCTGGTTTTAGCAGAGGATTAATCCTGCCTCCCACTGCAGCTGAAGCATTAACCCCACTCCTGGGAGGGTTAACATAACAAAAGTATGGGCACTTTGTGCCCCGTCGATCTCCCCTCCCTCCTCCCTCCTCTCTCCAGCCATACCGGAGTTCTCCAAGGGGAAGGTCAGATTGCAGTGGAGTGCGCGCCCCCCCCTGAAATGGTGTCACGCCCCCCCAGATTAAAGAACTCTGCGTTAAGGCATGGAAACACATGTTGCCGTGTCCATGCTGATAGTGCAATAAAATTATCGCCGCTTTTCATCTGAAAACGGACGCTAAAGCGGCGATAATTTTATCGCCGGCCCTTGCTGATTTGCCCCGTTGATTTAAGAGTATTTTGGAAAGTGCAAATAATTAAATGAGAAAGAAGGTTTACATTTCAGAGGACCTTTACATTTCAGAGGACTCTATTAATACGTCGTAACATGCTAAGAGGTAGAATTGTGAAATTGGGACACATGGTCATCTGAGTATTTTCAAGATCAAAGAATCTATCCGGCACGTTTTTTGGTGCCTTGGCTTTTATATAATGGTTTAAAGGGTGCTGTGTGAAAATGCTGTGGTATAGCAGTCACAAAGTTTTAAAATGGGCATACCTTCTGTGCAGCACCTTCATCATCCTGAGTCACTGTAGGAAGATATACTACTTGGTGGATCCCTTTCGAAGGTATACAAGCCACACCATACACCATATCTCTTTGTGCTAATAGATTTGTGTTTAAATTTGACAGAAGATAAGTATGTGAGCTTGAAGAGTGTCATTGCATTTCTTGAAGTGATATTTCAGAGAGAGTGTTACCCTAAGTTACTGCTATGTGATAACTGGGTCTAGTTTTTTCTGGAGAGGATGAGAAATGTTTGGACAAGCATGGGAGGATGCATAAAAAGTGTGCACTTTTTATCCACAAGATTTTTAAAGAGGAGATACAGATTACGAGGGTGAATGGGGATGCCTGGAAGGTTGAACTTAAGAGAGGTTTGTTTCCCTAGAGGATGAGTCCCCACTCAACAATTGGCCACTCTGAACTGTTTAGAGATAGGAGACTTAAGCACATGAATTTCTCCAGGATGGATGCTGTGGCAAGTGTGTCTGTGTCTAATAAAGATGTACAGAGGGGGAAGGTGAGGCGGTATCAGGCTAAAAACAAGAGTATGATGACAGGTTCACCAATAGAGATTTGTCAGTAAGTCTGGGTAAGAATTAGGATCCCTGTGGGATATGCACCCTGGTCCAAATCCTCGAGTCCCTTAAAGTTATTCAAGTTAAGTTATTCAAAGAATGTTATAAAAATCGATGGCTCTGGAACTTGAGCCAGGTATCCAAGTTTGGACATAGGCTGTGAGATGATAAAAACAGGAAAATATGTTGTAATCCCTTTATCATATTCTGAGAGCCCTGGTGGTATGAGTTCTCTGGAGAATGAAATGTGAAGGAGGCCAAGCTATCTGAAGGAGTATGTGTGTGTGAAGCACATTGAGATTGGAATTTGGATTTTGATGCTACTTGACGTGTACATAGTTATGATGAATTTGATAAACTTAATAGACAGAAATTTACTTTTATTAATAAGTGTTTGATGTTCTTTATCTGTCCGGTTTTATTGTTAACTGCCTGTGGAGTTCATGAGGGGAAGATGTGCTGTGTCTTGGAATGTGGCGATGGAAATCTCTGTTGTGAAATGTACAAGCCAATGGACCTTTGTCTCTGGAGTTTCAGTGGATGAGGTGTATTGAATACAGCTCTTACCTTCATTACATTTAAAGGCCCCAAGAGCTTCTTTATGAACATCTTTGAAATACAATCATATTTTACATTCTTCTAGATTCAGCCCATTTTCTAATAGATTTCAAACCATTCTTAAATGTGTTTGATAACAGGTTTCAATATTGCCCTGTTAAGCAAAGGTAATTTCCCAACCTTTTAGGCTATGCACTGAGGGGGAAGATATACCACTCATACCCTCAAACTTTATTTCCACGAGACAAGTTTGAGAATGCCCCTTGTATAGTGCAATCATGGGTAAAAAACGAGTTTCAGATTGTGGTTGCTAATCAGATAGAGCCTTTTACAGGGACATTTTAGGAGCTCAAGCTGAATTTGAAAAACAGTCATTTGAACTAATCACATCTGCATTTGGAAATAAAAATTGTATTCAAACTAATGTCCTTGAACCATTTCGAAACCCAACTATCAAGATACACTCAACCCTTTAAAGCCTGCTTTCCTTTTTTTTCCCCAACTCTTTTTTTTATTAGTTTTATAACATGGTTAATGTTCACTTTTAAATCATTACAAAAGGGGGTGGTGATGGACGGAGCATCTGAGCCAATCAAACACTCACACACGGGGGGGGCGTGGCCAACTGCCGAGCATGGCGGCAGCTTAACGAGGGAGCTCCGCAGGCATAACGGCCTGACCACATATCCGTAGACCCATCCGTGACATCGCCCGCTCGAAGGAGCGACATCGGCTGGGGGTAACCAGCGGCACGCACCGACCCGCTCCTGGCGACCGTCAGATGCCGAGAGGTGCTCCGATCGGGGGCGGACTGCTGCGGCCTTTCACTGCCCGGCAGCACCGGGCTGGCGTACTAGGCGGATCCGGGCGGAAGTGCGCCCTGGGCGGCTGAGGCGCACTGACTTCACCCGGCACCTGCGGACACCCGGCGAAAAGACTCGCGCCGACGCTCCCTGTTGCCAAGCTGCACCCCTTGAGAGAGCGACATCGGCTGCAATACCCCGGACGGGCGGAGCACCCACGCAAGCGGGGAAATCCCTGCTCTTCAGCGGCGCCATCACTGGGGAGAGAGGAGGGCTGATACCGCCGCCCCGTCTGAGAGGTGAGACGGCAGCGCGCCCATAGATCCGTGCAGCGGTCACTGGTTTCAGCCCACCTGGGGGGCTGGTGCTGAACATTGTCCCGTGGACAGCGGACACTACCCTGGGAAGGCGTGTGCTGTGCACTTTACACTACTGGTGGGGGCTGCGACCTCCCGGATACTACCCCCCGGCACTGCGGCTCAAAACACAGCGAAAACCTGCCGCTATTTACAAGACAACACCTGTCCTGGGGGCACAGAAGACACCACGAGGCACGGAAGGTAAGCGTGCTGTAGCGCGCAGAGGGGCAAAGTTCACACGTGGGGAGCCGCACGGCACGGGCACGGGCACAGATCCTCTACGAATGCGCCCCATCAGTCACAGTGAACTAGAAGCCTGTAACTAACGGTGCGAGAGACTGCAGACGGTGGGAATCCAGTCAGGCCACACGTGGCGGTCTGCGTTGGACATTTTTAAGGGTCCGGGTCGCACGACAGAGAACGCGACGCCATGGCAGGCAAAGGCTTAAGGAGTACAACGACGCAGGCAAAACTTGATAAATTTGCATATGGTCAACAAAGCCATTCTCAGGGAGGCGGGCGCCACTCCACTGGTACACCTCCGGACACAGAAGGGGCGAAGAAAGTAACCCTGGAGGACATTATGAGAACGCTCACTGATGTACAGGCGACGGTGGGCACTATTTCTTCCGAAGTAAATTTGCTGAGGGCGGACTTTAAGAAGATGTCTGAAAGGGTGTCCCAAGTGGAAGTGTTCACAAAATCTCTCATTGAAGACACTTCGGACCTGCAAGTGGCGATGGAACGAATGGAAAAGGTCGCGAAGCAAATACAGGACAAGCTGGATGACCAGGAAGGGCGCTCCCGTAGAAACAACGTACGCATCCTAGGCCTTCCGGAGTCGGAAGGGAAAGGCGCCATGGACTTGTATGTAGAAGACCTTATCAAAAACAAGCTACAACCAAAGGGCTTGTCCAACTTTTTCTCTGTTGAGAGGGCGCACCGGGTCCCTGGAGGTACGGCCAAACCGGGAGCAACGCCGCGGCCTGTCCTGGCCAGGCTGTTTAACTTCAGAGATAGAGACGCCATCTTGCAGGCAGCAAGGGTCGCACCGCCTGTAAAAGTTCAGAACTCGACTTTGGCCTTCTTTCCGGACTATACGGCGGATGTGGCTAGGCGCAGAAAATCATTCACTGAAGTAAAAAAGACGCTACGCGATAGGGGCGTACCCTACTCGATGCTTTTCCCCGCCAAATTGCGGGTTGTGGCCGAGGGCAAGACATGGTTCTTCGACACACCGGAGGTGGCACGAGAATGGCTGGATGGATGGAGGCAGGTGGGCCAACCCCAACGTCCGCACAGGGACCGCCGGAACCAGCGTAACGAAGGGACGCCGGAACGCCGAACCAACAGCCCTACAACTGAAGAAGGAGCCGCGGGGCTGGACTCGGATCTAGAAAGAGACCCTCTCGGCTCAGGACAACCTGCTAGGGGCTGAATGAATGTGATACATTTGGATCGACAAATCTGCTGCCGTTGGGACCTTGTGGCTGTTGGAGCTGAGTAGGGCGGGCATTGGCCGATGCCTGTGGGGGACTCACCGACCCCACGAGCAAGTAAGATAGTTAGGGATGGGACTAAGCACTCTGCCAAGTTGGGGATGCGGGCGGGTCATCGTCCGTGGAGCAGGGGAGCAGGGAGGGGTTGGGGGGGGAAAGTTGTACTGTTATTGTTATGGTTATCGTTATTGGTCATCACTACTTCCATGAAGAAAACGGTCACACTGTGGGCCGTCCACATCGGGCACACAGACTCACGTCATTCCTTACAAATAGCGCCACATAGCCGCACATTAGAGTCACGGGCTTCAAATACGGATGGCAAGGCGAGCACAAAATGCACCCACTGAGGGCGCTCCCGCTCTAACAATGGTGCCCCCACTGAAACTACTTACGTGGAACGTCCGGGGATTGGGTGATAAAATAAAAAGGGGTTTGGTGATGCACACCATCAAACGCCACGGGCCTGAGTTGGTTTTACTTCAAGAAACACACCTGACAGGGAATACATGCAAGGCTTTAAATAGACGTGGATACACCATGGCAGTTCACGCTCAATTTACTACGGGCTCCAGGGGCACTGGGATACTTATTAAGAAAAACTCGCCCTTTCTGGTTCACAGCCATAGGGCGGACGACCAGGGACGCTTTGCGGCGATCTATGGTCAATGGGAGGGGAGAACCTTTAATGTGGTGTCAGTATACATCCCCCCGGCGCTGCACTCTACTGCACTGCCGGCACTGGGGCAGTTTCTTCTAGAACTTCCGGAGGGGAACATAATCATCGGGGGGGACTTTAATGCTATAACAGATCCCTTGCTAGACACTTTTCCGACACGGGACCGCCTGAGAGGGGCCTCTGCTCTTCCCGGCTTCCTGAACGCAATGGGCCTCACGGATGCATGGCGTTAACTCAATCCCACAGCACATCAATACACGCACTACTCCTCCTCACATAACAGCCTCTCACGTATTGATTTCTTCTTTCTTTTAGGGGTAGGTTTAGGCTCCATAGATAAGCTAGAGATTCTACCCAGGGGCATTTCAGATCACTCCCCGATATCACTACATCTTACCACCAAAGAGTCAAAGCGCGCCAGAATATACCCGATTTATCCCAACTACCTACAGATCCCTGGGATCAGGAAGAAACTCAAGCTAGCCACGACACATTACTTTACCGAAAATGCAGGAACAGTCTGCTCACCCTCGGTACTCTGGGAGGCATATAAAGCGGTCTTACGTGGAGCTGCCATAGCGGCCATCGCTGGGCATAAAAAGGACTCCCGAACAGAACTTACGAATTTAGAGCTGGCGCTTGGCACAGCGAACACTGCTCACATGTCAGACCCCACCCCGGACACTACTCATACATTACACCTCCGACAGCAGCAATACCAGGCTCACTTGACAACAATCACTAAGGGTCACTTAGCACACACCGCACACCGAATATACGATGTGGGAGACAAGGCCGGGAGGATGTTGGCATGGCTAGACAAACGGGGCGGCAGTAATAGAGGGATACAGAGACTGTACGACAGTGAGGGCCAACTACAGACACACCCGGAACAGATAGTACATACCTTAGCACGCCACTTTCAGGGGATATACACCCCGGAGCGGTCCGTCACGGAACGGGAGGCGATGGCCTCGATTAGTCACATTGATATCCCAGAGCCTTCCATCGAAACACAGCAAGAACTAGACGCAGACCTGACTGAGGACGAGATCCAGTTGGCAATACAGGCATTGCAGTCAGGCAAAACACTGGGACCCAACGGCATACCTGTAGAGTGGTATAAAGCGACGGCCTCAGTGCTGGCAAAACCCCTGTTAGATATGTACACTGAAAGCGTAGAGAAGGCGATGCTCCCACTCGACCAGCGCACAGCCACGATCGTGGCCATTCCCAAGCCAGCCAAGCCACCAACTGATTGTAGCTCATACCGACCCATTTCCCTACTCAACATTGAAGCAAAGATACTAGCGAAACTCCTGGCCGGTCGCCTAACTCAACACCTACACACCTTGATACACCCAGACCAGTCGGGTTTCATGCCGCACCGTAGCACGGCGTTGAACCTACGGAGACTGCATGGGGTGATGGCACGGGCGCATCTTCTTACGGACCAGGCAGCGATAATTTCCCTGGATGCTAGGATGGCGTTCGACCTGGTTGAATGGGAATATTTATTCGCTGTACTGACCCGAATGGGCTTCGGCCCAAAATATCTTGCATGGGTACGGCTACTGTACACGTCGCCAGTCGCACAGGTGGTTGCGAATGGTCACATCTCACCGCCATTCCCACTGGGGCGGGGAACCAGACAAGGGTGCCCGCTATCGCCCCTTCTCTTTGCACTGGTACTGGAACCTTTGGCAATTCTGCTCAGAGCGACACCGCTGTTCCGGGGCATCTCCTGGGAGGAAGGATGGGAAGATAAAGTCTCCTTGTATGCAGACGACATGCTTATTTACATGATCAATCCTGCCGAAGGAGTCCCTGCCCTATTGGCACTATGCGATGAACATGGCAGGGCGTCGGGCTACACCCTGAATTGGTCCAAATCCATCTTATACGTACTCCGGGGCCCGGCCCCGTTGTTGCAAGACGACTGTCCCCTAAAGATAACGTCCACCTCTTTTAAGTACCTGGGAATCTTCGTTACTGCTGAGGCTAAGGGATTTTATACAGAGAACTTGCTGCCGCCTCTAGTTCGCCTGCGTGCGGACGTTAAATTCTGGGCTACACTGCCGCTGACCCTCCTTGGAAGGGCAGCGCTATATAAGATGATGGCTCTCCCGCGGTTTCTATATGTGCTTGAGAATTCCCCCTATATCGTGGACCCACGCTACTTTACGCAAATCGCTGCACTGGTATCTGGCTTGTTGTGGAGTAATGGCCCAGCGCGGATAGCACAGGATAAACTGGTTAAGAGCTGGTATGAGGGAGGGATTGCGTTGCCTAATCTTCAATTATATTATTGGGCGTCCCAGCTTAAAATAATTAACCACTGGATACACACTTCACGGGACGATCCCGCTTATAAGGCGGACTGGTCTCAGCTGGGCTCGGACGGCATGCTCGCGGTGTTATACAACTACTCGCAAGTTAAGACCCTACTAGGCCCGACATTTCACACAGCAACACTGTGGCACACAGCACAATCGCGTCTGGGCTGGAAGGGCAAAATTACCAGGTTAACACCGTTGTGGGACACTAAGGCGCTGGGAAACTTGAGGTCCTGTAAGGGATTCACACAGTGGGACAACATAGGGATCTCAGTGGTAGGAGACCTTTGGGAAGGGGGCACAGTGCTTACGTTTTCCCAACTCCAACAACAATATGGACTAGGCCCCACGGAGACATTCAGGTATGTTCAGATCAGACACGCCCTCCTACGAGCAATTCCACCTGACACCACACTCCCAGACTCATCACCGCTGGAGGACAGGCTACTGACAGAATTTATGGAACAAAAGGCTACCTCTCTCACATATAAAAAACTAGTTAACAACTTCCCGGACCCCACACAGAAGATCAAGGAGAAATGGGTTGGGGAGCTGGGCGAAATGGACGAGACGGAATGGAACGAGGCGCTTGCATCACCACGGGAGGTAGGCATATCGGCCAGGTTCCGCTTAGTGCAACTCAAGATTCTGCACCGCACATATTACACCAGACCGCTCCTCCATAGAATACAGCGAGCGCCACACCCATACTGCCTCAGGGGCTGCGGGGAGGAGGGTACTCTGCTCCACACCCTGTGGGATTGCCCACGAATCCAGGAGGTGTGGAGGCAGATTATGCGTACTGTCTCCCAGGCCATGGAAGTATCAGTCCTGCCAGAACCCCGTCTGTGCCTGTTAAACATTTGGGAACCTACTGACCTGGACAGGTATGGGCGATTGTGGGTTACGTTGGCTGTCACGGTGGCCAAACGAGATATTGCGCAAAAATGGGGTGCCCCGGAGCTGCCTACAGTAGCTGGGTGGATCAGGAACATGGACCTATTAATGGTAAAAGAAAGGGCAGTATATCTGATGCGAGCTTGCCCCCGTAAGTGGAATAAGGTATGGTCGCCGTGGAACAAATATAGGGGGGAACCATGTACACCATTGCCGGAGGGCCAGGACTCAGAGTCGGAGGAGGATGAAGACTAGATGGACTGAGTCCACACACTGAAAACTGGGGAGGGCTGAGAGGGTGCGGGGTGGCAAAGCTATCTTGGGACCAGTAATGCATGTGTGGAATGGCCGAATGCTGACCATTTACGGAATTACCTATTGCCATGTGATGACCTTAGTTGAGTTAATTGTTTTTGTTATGCTTAAAATTTGACCTGTTGGGAGCGGGTAAACCTACCACGAGTAAGAACCGTAAGGATTACCATGAGGGACTGTTATGAAGGTATGACTTGAAACCTGTCTTTCGCGAAATCTTCAGAATGCTCCATGCACAAATCAAGGTGGCAACCGTTAGTTGTTGGATCACGACATGTTTTTGTTTCTCCAATTCTCTTGATTGACAATGCCAATGATACATGAGCGAGATGCATGTATGTTTATGTAATTGTATGATATGCCATCTTGACAATAAAGATCTGTTAAAAAAAAAAAAAAAAAAAAAAACACTCACACACAGTCAAAAGATCTGGGTTTGATCCATCACAGTTCTTTAGCCCACTCTGCCACCCCAGTTCAGACATGGCTATATGCAAATCAGTCTGACCCTGTGCCTCCTGGGAACAGTCCAGCCCGAACTGCCAAGCCATGTCTTCCCTGGACCGGAAACAAGCTTCCGAGGACCGGTTTCTGGCATTCCAGCTGTCTTCAGCCCGGCTTGCTTGAATCCAGTGGCAAAGTGAGCAAAGGACTCACGTCTGAGCATACCCTGCCACACTTATGGCGGCCAAAGCGGTACAAAAGGGGGTGGTGATGGACGGAGCATCTGAGCCAATCAAACACTCACACCCAGTCAAAAGATCTGGGTTTGATCCATCACCGTTCTTTAGCCCACTCTGCCACCCCAGTTCAGACATGGCTATATGCAAATCAGTCTGACCCTGTGCCTCATGGGAACAGTCCTGCCCGAACTGCCAAGCCATGTCTTCCCTGGACCGGAAACAAGCTTCAGAGGACCGGTTTCTGGCATTCCAGCCGTCTTCAGCCCGGCTTGCTTGAATCCAGTGGCAAAGTGAGCAAGGGACTCACGTCTGAGCATACCCTGCCACACTTATGGCGGCCATAGCGGTACAAAAGGGGGTGGTGATGGACAAAGCATCTGAGCCAATCAAACACTCACACCCAGTCAAAAGATCTGGGTTTGATCCATCACCGTTCTTTGCATTTGTCACCCCGAGTGGGACGGGTATGCTCAGACGTGAGTCCCGTGCTCTCCATGCCACTGGAATCAAGCTATCTAGGCTGATGAGGGCTGAAAGCCCGAAACCGGTCCTTGGATGCTTGTTTCCAGTCCAGTGAGGACCTTGCTTGGCAGTTCGGGCTGGACTGTTCCCATGGGGCACAGGGTCAAGACTGATTTGCATATGGCTAAGTTCAAACTGGAATGGCATGGTGAGCAAAAAATTGTTCTGCATTCTGTCCATCACCTGTTATTTTGCACTTTTAAATCATGTCATTCTTGGCACATCCCAGCTTTCATCCTTGTCTTAAAATATACATAGTAGGAATAGAAATCAATAGAATGTCATGTGTCAAAGTTCTAGGAGGAGGCTATCCAGGTGCCCCAGATCTTACTCTGTTTTTCAGGGCAACCTCTCGATTTGTAGTTGTATGCCTCACCCTGGCGCAATAGTCCATACAATTAATTCAAGATATCCCCAAGGTTGCCCGCTCAGCCCTCCAATAACGAGCTATGCCTACTTTGGCAAGGAGGAGGCCTGCGGCCACCAGGAGCCTCTGGGTTGCCTTGCGTATTATTGTAATTTTCAAGAGCATTATCTCAATGACCACTTACTAGATTTACACAGAATGAGAAAAAGGGCCAATTTTCAGTAAAGTTCTATCTTTATGCCAAGTTAGTTGTATTTCGGTCAGCAGTTTTTGCAAAAGTGAAAATTGCTATGCCCCTTTAAATAGCGAATGCTTCTTTTGACTGCCCCATTGAACTCCTCTCCTGCCAGATAGATCTGAATAAAACGTGGCATGCAGAAGCTAAGTTGAAAGCCCTCATTATTTGTCTCATTTTGTGCAAGTTTGCTCTCACAGCGCCAAATTCTTTGGTACATCAAATTAGCAGTTTTAATCAAGTTCGAACATAACCTCAAGTATGATGTCACTTTTACTTACTCTGGAGCAGACATATATTTATATTGCGAGGATAATCAATCCATCAATCAATCATGCCATTTGTATAGCGCACTACTCACCCGGGAGGGTCTCAAGGCGCTTGGGGGAGGGGTATGCTACTGCTCGAACAGCCAGGTCTTGAGTTGTTTCCTGAAGGCGAGATGGTCCTGGGTCAGCCGAAGGTGGATGGGGAGGGAGTTCCAAGTCTTGGCAGCCAGGTAAGAGAAGGATCTTCCTCCGGCGGTGGCTCTTCGGATGCGTGGTACGGCTGCGAGGGCGAGGCTGGTGGACCGTAGCTGGCGGGTGGGCGTGTAGAAGGTCAGGCGGTCGTTGAGGTACTTGGGGCCCAGGTCGTGGAGAGACTTGTGTGCGTGGGTGAGGAGCCAGAACGTGATCCTCTTGTCGACGGGGAGCCAGTGCAGGTTCCTCAGGTGGCTGGAGATGTGGCTGCGTCGGGGGACATCCAGGATGAGTCGGGCGGAGGCGTTCTGGATGCGCTGGAGTCTTTTCTGTAGCTTGGCTGTGGTTCCGGCGTAGAGGGCGTTTCCGTTGTCCAGTCGGCTGGTGACGAGTGCCTGGGTGACAGTCTTCCTGGTCTCGGTCGGGATCCAGCGGAAGATCTTGCGTAGCATACGCAGGGTGTTGAAGCACGATGAGGAGACGGCGTTGACTTGTCTGGTCATCGAGAGGGAGGGGTCCAGGATGAAGCCCAGGTTGCGTGCGTGGTCGGTTGGCTTGGGTGCGGTGCCCAGGGCTGGGGGCCACCAGGAGTCGTCTCAGGCGGAGGGCGAAGATCCCAGGATGAGGACTTCCGTCTTGTCCGAGTTCAGTTTCAGGCGGCTGTCCTTCATCTACTCGGCGACGTCTTTCATCCCTTCGTGTAGGCAGGTTCTGGCGGTGTCGGGGTCTCTGGTGAGGGAGAGGATCAGCTGGGTGTCGTCGGCGTAAGAGATGATGTTAAGGTTGTGCTGGCGTGCGATGGCTGCGAGAGGTTTCATGTAGATGTTGAAGAGGGTGGGGCTGAGTGAAGATCCTTGCGGGACGCCGCAGATGACTTCGGTGGCCTCGGAGCGAAACGGGGGGAGGCGGACTCTTTGTGTTCTTCCGGCGAGGAACGAGATGATCCACTCCAGTGCCTTCTCTTGGATACCGATGTTGCTGAGGCGCTGGACTAGGGTGCGGTGGCAGACCGTGTCGAACGCAGCGTAGAGGTCCAGGAGGATGAGGGCCACTGTTTCCCCCTTGTCGAGCAGGGTCCGGATGTCGTCGGTGGCTGCGATGAGGGCGGTCTCGGTGCTGTGGTTGGCTCTGAAGCCGGACTGCGAGGGGTCGAGGGATCCGTTCGCCTCAAGGAAGGCGGTCAGCTGTCTGTTGACGATCTTCTCGATGACTTTAGCAGGAAAAGGGAGGAGCGAGATGGGGCGGAAGTTTTTGAGATCGGTGGGGTCCGCTGTAGGTTTCTTCAGGAGGGCGCTGATCTCGGCGTGCTGCCAGCTCTCCGGGAAGGTGGCGGTGTTGAAGGATACACAATAGTAGGCACATTCCTATCACACTTGTAATACATTTTGATTAAAATGTATGTGTGTTTTCATATCATTGAATGAGTGGTTATCTTTATAGTGCTACAATTTGTGCCATGGTCACCAAAGTTTCCTCCAAGTTCTTTAAAGACTGAAAGACATCCTAACATGCACTGTAAATAAACAAATAAAATGTTTTTTCACTATTGGCACTTGGTTCTATACATATGAGGTATAAAAAGCAAACATGTGGCACTTTTAGGAGGAACAATGAATCTTGGAAAATACATAGGGGATCATATAGAGAAAGGGGTCTCCAAACTATAGCCTGCTACACGATTTTATCCAGCGTGCAGCAACTTTAGCATTAATAGACTAAGATGTAATTTCTCTGTTTTCCAAAGCCTCGGATTACACTGATCAAAGGGAATATATATTTGCAATTCCTTTGACAGCCTGTAGGTGGCAGCAGAGCCTCTTCAATATTCTCTATGGTAAATTTTGGACTAGCAATATTGTGTATGCCAAATCTTTGAAAAACGCAAGCTCCTAGTGCAGATAGTCCATGCTGCAGAATGCTACAGACTGAGCACATTGTATGACGTGACCTTCCTGTGATTCATTTTACACAGATTATTTAACTTTGCCTTCAATCTGGCTCACACACACAGGCCTGTAAACAAAGAATGAAAGTATCTCCCCTTAGCCCCTTCGCTGCGGGTAAAATGCCGCCACGGTGCGAAGGGGGGCGGGGCTGGGCGTGGCGCTCCCTTACTGAGGACGGCTCCCGGCAGTCATAAATCACAGTAGGCGTGTGCTCATGATGGCCGAGAGCCGTCCGAACTCCGCCAACTGAATAATTCCCTCGCACAGGGGTGGAATTAATACCGCGTGGACGGAGCTGCAACGTTCGGATGGTTCCCGGCCGTCATGAGCACACGCCTACTGTGACTCATGACGGTCGGGAGCCGTTATGAGCACCCAAGCTGTTAGACTCTAACAAACATTTTCAAAACTGAAGTATGTCAAGTCCAAATATCAAGCAAATTTATCTGATGAGCATTTGAAGTCCATCCTAATAATTGGCTCCTCAAGCTTGAAACCTCAGTTCAGTGAGATTTTGAAATTAAAAAATGAGTTCTATCATTCCCATTAGTCTTGTGCTTCATGTTTTGTTGTTTACGGTTGAAAACTCCAAGTTTCAAAATTGTTTAGAAAGGTGCAGCTGAATTTATTTTTGTTTGAACTTTATTAATGGCTCAAGTTTACTTTGAATTTCTTTGCTTTGTTTTACTGAAGTTGTTTCTTGGAATGTGTTTAATTTTCCTATTGTGTGCCAGAAAATTGGACAAATTTGTAAATTTTCAGTATTTAAAATGAATTAAACAAGCGTTTACAATGCTATGGATCTCGCATTTACGCGAGTTTGAGCTATTGGCATTGTAAATGACAATGCCTTTTATTCATGTTTTGTTTTTTAAAACACAAATAAAAGGCATTGTCATTACAATGCCAACAGCTTAAACTCGCGTAAATGCAAGACCTATTGCATTGCAAATGCTTGTAATAGTCTAGCTCTGTTTGTGAGGCCTCTAAAGTAAGAACACCCCCCACCAAACCCCCGAAAAATTACAGTGCGTCCCATTTACAACAATCTCTAGGAAATCCCAAAACAACCTTTCACTCTATTATATACCCTCAGGTTTTCTAAAATATTTGGGATTTCCCAAAGAAATCCATAGGAATAATTTTGCCCAGGTACCTTCTGACAAAGTAGGAAAGTCTTGCATTACTATAAAAATGTGAGCAGGCAAAGCTTTAAAGTTCACCTGCAAAATCAGGTGAAGTTGATGGCGAGTGACTTTGAATGAGGTGAAGTGTGAAACACCGACCCCGCAGAAAAGTAATTTTTTTAAGACAATGGCATTGGCAAGAAAATATTAGGCAACAGCATCTGACACAAATATGGTCAAGAGATAATAGGAAAAAATGACAGGAGAAGAACTAGGATAACATGAGTTTGGACTGGCAGGAAAAGGAAACTAAAGGGGTGAGTAAAGGGGAGGAAATAGAACACAAGGGGAGTATATGAAACAGGGAGGTGCATCAATGGAAGAATCAGTGTTCAGTCAGCCATGAAACTTTTTCCTCATGAAAATTCAATGTTGACAAGTTCAATGTGGCACTGATCCGCTGGTATCCAATAAGCAGACGCATGTAAAGGACCATGGATTTTCACGATTTTTTAACATGAACATCAACTTGAACCTCACCTCCTTTCCGGTGTGTTGCTTCCCGTGTTGTGCTGGTGCCTGTTGCTCTAAGTAGAACCTCAGGTAAGGGTTCTCATGAAATGGCGGCTTGACTCCAGTGGGGTGCACGTGTGAACAAAAGACTCAGCTCATGGCCCACATCTGATCATGCAGTTGACAAACAGGAAGACACATTCCTCTCCATCCTTGTAATTTGTTGGGATGGTTCAGCCAGCTACACCGCCCCCTTTGCCCCAGGTAACTGAGAGTGGCTACGATCACTGACAGATGCTGAAGTGCTTTGGAAGTCAAGCGTGGTGAGTGGTAATCAGAGGCACTTGACGGAGGGGTGGTGCAGTCGAGGGACCTTTCAGCAGCCTGTCTTTCAGCCTAGTTTGTTAACACTGGAGAGTAAAGGAATGTGCTCCTAAGAGAAGGGTGGATAGGAGTCCCAGGTCAGAAAGCTCATTTGACAACAAACAATAAGGTTCAGTCTTTAACAATTCTGTTCAACAATGGACCATTCCATATCCCGCCCATAGAGAAGTCGATCATGGTTGCTTCCACATGACAATGGACTCATTCCTTGTAATTTGTTGGGATGGTTCAGCCAACTACACTGCCCCCTTTGCCCCAGGTAACTGAGAGTGGCTACGGTCACTGACAGACGCTGAAGTGCTTTGGAAGTCAAACGTGGTGAGTGGTAATCAGAGGCACTTGACGGAGAGGTGGTGCAGTCGAGGGACCTTTCAGCAGCCTGTCTTTCAGCCTAGTCTGTTAACACTGGAGAATAAAGGAATGTGCTCGAAAGAGAAGGGTTGATAGGAGTCCCAGGTCAGAAAGCTCATTTGCCAACAAACAATAAAGATCAGTCTTTAACCCTTCTGTTCAACAATGGACCATTCCATATCCTGCTGTGATATTTGAAGGAAGATCCTCAAACTTGAAATGTAGATATCCAAAAGAAAGTTTAATCTTCACAAAAGAATCTCATCCAAACAGGATAATAGCAAACTCACAACTAACCCTTTAACATTCTCTTATGCTTAACATTCCCTTAAGCTACTGTTCTAGAACAAACATGTCATCCCACCATAGAGATGAAGGTAGACACGTCACAACCATGGATAAACAGAAAGGTAGAATATCACACATTTCCCTCCCTTATAATACAATTAAACGAGTGAAATTAAAGGAAAAAAAACATTACAGACATTTTCAAACATAGTCTTTAAGATAACCTGAACATTTAGAAATTTTAGACGACTTCCTTGGCTCGAGAGTTTTCCTTTATTCGACTGAGTGAGACTCCTGTCCTTTAGAAATTCTAGATGACTTCCTTGGCTCGAGAGTTTTCCTTTGTTCGACTGAGTGAGACTCCTGTCCTTTACCAACCCTGTCCTTTCTCTTGACAACAAAGACCCTATTAAGATTCCAGACCCGATGATCTTGAGTCTTGATGGCATTTGAAAAAACCTTAATCACATCCATAGGATGCATTAACTTTGGTTCTCCACTCTTGACAATACCTGGACGTCTGATGGCAACTAAATCACCAACAGCAATCCTTGTTGATTTTACAGCATTTCTTTTATCAAAATATATTTTCCTCTGTTCAGCCTTCGTTTTAACCTTATCCATAACCTCTTTATGATCATACATTGCTTCTTTACCTTTAGATTGAGCATAATCATGAACCCAAAATGGTTCTAGTAAAGTATTTGGTACTCTACCTCTAAATAAAAGAAAAGGTGTTTTTCCTGTAGTAGAATGTGGAGTAATTATATATTCCTCCACCTTCCTAATGACTTCTTTTTTCCAATCCAAGTCATACGATTTGGACAGATTAATTACCTCCTTAATCACTCTATTAAATCTTTCCACCATCCCATTTCCCTCGGGATGGTAAAGAGAGATTTTTTTATGTACAATACCACGTGCACATAAAAATGTTTCCATCTTCTTTGAGATCAATTCCACACCATTATCCGTTAATAACGTTTTTGGCATGCCTTCCCTAGCAGACAAGGACTTAAGACAAGAAATAATAGCTTTAGAATCAATGTTGTTCAAAAAGAATGTCTCTGGCCATCGAGAAAACATGTCAATGACCACCAAAATGTAGACTTGAGCGTCGTTAAAATGCAAAGGACCTACTATATCTAGAGCAACATCAACCCACGGACCTTTTGGCTGACTTCTTATAATCATGGGTTGAACACTTGTGTTTCTAGACTTATCACTCATACAGCAAGCATCACAATCATAAATAATCCTCTCAATCATTTTATCCATCCCTGGCCACCAATAAGAAGAACGAATTCTCTCCTTAGTTTTGGTAATACCAGGGTGACTTAAGTGAGCCAAGTGCACTATATCTTTCTTCATACTAGAAGGAGGAACCAACTTAGTAACCCATAATAAAATATTTCCCTCAACACTCAATTAATCCCTCACGCACCAAAACGGTTTTTATGTCAACGGAGCTCTTGTCAACAGAGCTCTTCTTAAAACCATCCCATTTTCCCTTCATCAAATTCAAGACCTCTTTGATGATAGTATCCTGTTCCACTTGTTCAATCGATTTTTCTTTCGAAATGCATTCAGCATCAATCCCACACACACATTCAAACTCTTCCTCGATTTCATCCCCAACCTTACCACCAGATGATACCAAACGTGACAAAGTGTCCACTATCCTGTTATTTATTCCAGAAATGTATTTCACATTGAACTAATACTCCTGTAACCCAATGATCCACCTAGAAATGCGTCCTGATATCAAATCCAACCATTTCTTCTCAAATATCTCAACTAACGGTTTATGATCCGATCTGACCTCGAACTCAAAACCCCAAAGAAATTTCTTCAGTTTTTTTATTGCCCAAAAAATAGTCAAAGACTCTCACTCGACTACTGAGTAGCGACTCTCTGCATCTTTCAGACTCCTAGAAAGAAACAATACTGTACTCTCACCACCCGGACCAACCTGCTGTAATACTGCACCTAATCCCTTTTCGCTAGCATCTGTAGTCAAAACAGATCTACGTTTAGGATTAAAACTTTCAAGAAATGGCGCACGACTTAACTTGTCCTTAATCTCCCTAAACTCTTCTTGACACTTTTCTGTCCATTCAAAATGCTTGCCTTTTCTTAAGAGTAATCTTAGATTAGAAGTCATGTCAGAGAACCCCTTCACAAACTTAGCATAATATTCAATCATGCCTAAGAAACTCATTAACTCCTCCTTACAAGTAGGAGCAGATAAATTACTGATAACATCAATCATTTCTTTTTTAGGTCTGACACCTTGTGCGGACACATTGTGTCCTAAGTAATCCAGAGACTCCAAACCAAATCTTCACTTTTCTAATTTGATAGTTAAATTACAATCACGCAACCTACTTAACACATAACAGAGTCACTCATTATGTTGAGCAACATCATCACCAAATACCAACACATCATCCTGATATATGCACACACCTTCCAGCCCTTTCAAAACACCTTCCATAATACACTGGAAGACTGAAGATGCTGAAATCAGTAGAAATGGCATCCTTTTAAACCTATAAGTACCGAACGGTGTTATAGACGCCGTGTAATCCCTAGATGCCTCATCTAATACCACCTGATGATATGCTGAGGTCAAGTCAATCGTACTGAACACTCTTGCCCCACCCAAAAGCATTCACATCTCATTAATATTTGGTAAGGGATATCTGTCCACAATCACACACTTGTTTAATTGGCGAAGGTCTATGCACAAACGAAGATCGCCATTGGGCTTGCGGGCATCGACCACCGGAGCAAGTCATTCAGTCCCTTCTACCTCCTCTATGATACCACCATTTATTAATTTGTTTATTTCCTTCTCCATATCTTCCTTCACAGCAATTGGTACACTCCTAACCTTACAGGAAACTGGTATGGAGTTATCTTTTAGCTTGATTTTATGTCTGTATCATTTGAGACATCCCAGATCATGTCTAAAAACCTTTGGAAAGTCTTTTTGAAGAGACTCAGATAACTTGCAATTATCCACCACTTGAATTTTACCATCAGACAAAGCTGCTGCACTAATGTTTCTATCTCTTAACAAAATTTGAGGGTCAGCGCTGGGATCCAAATACACACCCATTTCACCTTGATGAATCCAGCTTAGTAAACTGTCACCCTTCTTAGAGATGTAAATTTGACCAGATATCATCCTATCCTTATACCCTATAAGACCAAAGAAATAACCATGTAATTTTATCGGCTCACCTCCGTACGCCAAAGGAATTATGTCAGGCTTAAACATCCTAATTTTGCCCTTCAAACTGTTAGCATAAAAATCATTTGAAACGATAGATAGTCTTGCACCCGAATCAAACAAGACCTTAGTATCACATCCATCAACCTTAATGTGATCACTTGGACAAGATTTCGATTTTCCACTCGTTTCATCATAAACTGATGACACTTTTTGACTGCACTCATACTCATCATGACTCCCCGAACTATCATTATCTTCAAACACTGCAATTCTTTTAACTTTAGTGGTCAATTTGCTTTTGCAGACAGATGAGAAATGTCCCTTTTTTCTGCTCTTGTTACAGGTGTTACCAAGAGCAGGACACTTCTTATCATTCGCCAAATGGCCCACCTTGTCACATCTGAAACACCTAAGTAGTGTATTGCTCACGTACTTTCTCTCCTTACTGTCCTCATCCTTAGAAAGTAGTTTACACCTACCATCTTGGGATTTGCCTGACGCCTTGCTCTTTACGTTTACTGACTGTACATTACACTCACACCCACCGTTTTTCTTTATGATGGCAACACATTTTAAAGAATGTTCAATTTTTTTAGCAATAAGAATGACTTCATCGAGAGTGGGCTCATCACGCAACCACAATTCATCCCGAACCGTATCCATGTTGCACCCCAACATGAACTGATCCCTGATGTGCTCGTCCGTTAACCCTTCAAATTTACAAGACGAAGCTAACTTCCTTAAATCAGTTAAGTGAGTTTCAACAGACTCATCTTCCTTTTGTACCTTTTTTAAGTTATATCTTTCTAATATTGTGCTAACTTTAGGGAGGAAATGTAAATCAAGCTTTCGAATGCTGACTTCATACTCATTTAAACTGTTAGCTTCAGCAAGAGGTAACTCTGGAAGATGATCAAAAATATCCTGCCCCTCAGAACCAAGGCAATGCAATAAAAGAGCAGTTCTCCTTTCTGCACTTCAACAAGTGCCACACACTTTAGCGTAACGTTCAAACACACTTTTCCATTTTTTCCATTTAATCGGTGGCTCCCCTGGACTCTCCCAAAAAAATGGTGCCGCCGTTACGTTCTGCATGGCTGTGAAATATTTAACTATATCCTACAAACTAACAAGCAGTACTATAAAATAAACAACTGTGCCACACCAACTATTCAGCAGTACAATCAGAATAAAAAACAAATATTAAAGTTCACAATTCCTTACTCTTGTTCCCCTTGTTGTGACAAAATGATCCGATGATGAAACACCTTGTCACAAGCCGCTAAGAACCACAGCGATAAATGTGAGACACTGCAGTAACATACCACGAGGAATAACAGTTAGTGGAATGTGCAATTTGCTGTAAAAAATAATAATGTACTCAAATGGTCCACTTCTTAAGAACTCGCTAGAGGCTGTTAAAAAGACAAAGATAAAGTACACGAATGGACCAATTCTTAAGAACCCGCTAGCGTGCGAGTCGCTGTTGATAATTCAAAGAAAAACCGGAGAAAATGCAAAATATGTAGAGTTTACCAGACTGAGTGTTTTGCCGCTTCCCAGTTTCCGTTCCGCATTGGATTATCTTAAAATCTTACACACTCGTCCCCTTGGTAGCGCGTGAAGACTTGTGATGTGAGTTACCGAAAATGGCTCCCACGTTGTACGTGCTACGCCTCCGTCACGGCTATGATGCGTTCCGCGCTGCGTACACTACATGTTGCGTAGATTTCTGCTCCCACGTCACGTCACGTACACTACATGCACGAACCACTTGTGTCTCTGAGATGACGAAGACGGAATGACGGTGAAGAATAAAGAATGGTTCCAGAGCACGGGGAAGCACAGGCAAGTGACTTTGAAAGATGCAGGTCTGAAATGGCCGTTTAACTTATCCGATGATGGATTCAAGCTCCAAGTATCACCATCGTCCTCAGACCAAGTAAATCCTAAAGGCGGTACAAATCTCCACCATAACAGTTAATATTTTCCAAGCGTTCGATTGTTGAAAGTTAAATTTCTTCCAAAATGATAAACCCAAAACGCTTTGCGAGACCTTTTGTTTTAGAAGTATGAAGTATACTATCGCCATAAACTTAAGCTTAACAAAGGAGTAAAACACATGATCCCAGCAACAGCAGAGAGATAGTTTTTTTTTTTTTTTGCAGAGCTATAGATCAAAAGAGCAAGGTAGCTGGCTATGCACCTCGAGAGCTCCCAATCACTAATGGTGAATCAAAACAACAGAAATAGTAAATAGTGATGAGCAAGTGCCGCTTAGCCCACAGCTTGACCTACTCTCCCTGTTTTAAGCTCCAAATGGCAATTTCCTCTCATACGTATACAAAAGTCTCACCATGGAAATAAAGTCTTCCTGTGTTGAGATCCTTGTGAAGAGCTGCCGACTACGCCAGTGTGATATTTGAAGGAAGATCCTCAAACTTGAAATGTAGATATCCAAAAGAAAGTTTAATCTTCACAAAAGAATCTCATCCAAACAGGATAATAGCAAACTCACAACTAACCCTTTAACATTCTCTTATGCTTAACATTCCCTTAAGCTACAGTTCTAGAACAAACATGTCATCCCACCATAGAGATGAAGGTAGACACGTCACAACCATAGATAATCAGAAAGGTAGAATATCACACCCGCCAATAGAGAAGTCGATCATGGTTGCTTCCACATGACAACGGACTATCTGTCCCACTGCCATAGAGAAACAGACTCCCCCCTGCTAAAGGGTAAGAAACTATCCATGCCCCTTCCAAAGTGAACTAGATCATGACTCTGGCAGTCATCATTGGATCATCCAGCACCTCAGCGATAGAGAACTGAGTTGTCACCCCTTCTGTATAGCAATGGCCCAATTTCACCCATTCCTCACAATGCAATCTCACAGAGAAATGAGCCAGTCTGCACCCTCCAGTAGAGGATGTGAGCAGCATACCCCAGCTTAGAAAAAATCTATCAGACTTAATCACACTCATTAAGATGAGTGAAGCTGTGAACTGCCCTGAGCAGCAGGGTGTCAGCCATTCAGAAATCGAGACAGGCAAGCTTGCTGTAAAAGGCTGGCAGGGCTCGGACCACCAATCTGACACCTAACTCTGCCACAGCTATAGCCGCCTTTTAGGGGCACACACAAGTACACGATTCTTTACTATTCGGATGCTCGTCTTCAAGTATTTGGGCTCAGGTGAGTGCCCTTCCCACAGTGCAGACGTTCAGGGACACCTAAAACACAGCATATTAGTGAGCAGTTAATCAAAGTGCCCAACTGCCATTTAGAGGTGGTCGTGAAAGACAGAATGCTTCAGTGTAGGGACCACCGGCACCAAAAGCATAATATAACTCGGGGAGATGAGAAAACCTCTTGCCTTGTTTACAGAATGTAGAATATCTTCGGCGTTTGTCTCATGGCCATGGTCACTGTACAACAGAGCCTCCAGCATTGTAACTGCATCTGGGAGCCCACTCCCTCCCCCCTCTGTCTGTCTTCTCCATTTGCCCAGTGAAAATGTGTTCAACATTTGCATGCGCAGTGACCCCTGCCACACACACGCTTTTGCAGTGTCACTTGTGCATGGCATTCGTCCACTTCAGACACAAAGACACAAAGAACGCACTCATTACCTAACGTGTCTGAAAGCCAGTGGTGTGGACAGCTCCTTTCCTGGGACCAGCAATTACTGCAAAACACAAGCATTTGCAATGTAATAGGTCTCGCATTTACGCGACTTTGAGCTATTGGCATTGTGAATGACAATGCCCTTTATTTATGTGTTGGTTTCTAAAACAGAAATAAAAGCCATTGTCATTCTACAATGTCAATAGCTTATACGTGCCTAAATGCTATTGCATTGCAAATACTTGTTTCCTATTTCTTTACATGCTGAAAGCGCCCGCCTGCCATTTCCTTTCGTTTTCATTACTTTTGTTGCAATCTCGGCACCAGCGGGGTGCCACGATTGCATGAAAAGTAAAGTAATCGAAAAGCACTTTTTTTTCTATTTCTTACTTCTGGTGCAATCATGGCACCCGTGCCAGTGCCAAGATTGTAACAAAAGTAATGAAAACAAAAGGAAATGGCGGGCGGCAGTGAGTGAAAAATAACATAAAAAGCAGGGATCTCGGAACGGTGGTGCGGCGGGCAAGCACGGCAGAAAGCGGGCATGGCGCACTGAATGTAGCAAAGTACGTCATGCTTGTAAGTACGAGAAACTCAATTTAGAAAATAATGCTTACAGACTAAATAAAGCATCCCTTGTAACAACCGAAGTAAAAGGGCCAGTCCCCATGGGAGGTTACAGATGAAGGCAAAATGGTGCCCACGAGGGACTAACATGCCGATTTACGAATCAGAAGCCAGTATTTATGAAGGACAATGACACAAGCCAATAACAAACATGGGTGGAGAGTATGACAGGCTTCTATTCGGTACTCCACTACAACAAGTCTTGCAGAACAGTGCATGAGCGCTGACTCTAGGCTCGACCTTAAAATGAATAGCCTGCTTTTCTTATGTTAAGTTAAGTAAATAATTATTTTGCCAGAGCATTTGCTAACGTTTGACATTTTTACTCAATTTATATCATTTCTCAGTTTAAGCACAGTGTTGTTTCCTTGTAATTGTCACATTTCTCTTTTGTTCTGAATTATATCATGCTGATTACAAAAATGATCCTTTTTCATTCATTTAAATTGAATTCATTCATTTATGTTTTTTTTCGCCCTACGAATATTTGTAACATATACAATAGCGTCCTCGTACTGAAAAGTTTGGAAAACCCCTGAAAGAGTCCTTGGAAAACAGCCCACCAGCCTCCTGGTGAAGGACCACCTGTCGGATTTAGATATTTCTGCCTGCATGGCAGGGTTAACCATAAAGAAAGTGCATCTGTCTGTACGAGCACGCCACTGAATTCTGTTTCGTCTGCTCAGCATTTGTTTTTCCTTTTCAGAAACAAACCCTCAAAGTAGGGTTTTTGTTTCAGTAGCAAACCCACAAAACTGGGTTTTGCTTTTGAAAATAAACAGTCGATGACAAAAGCATGCAAGGTGTTTTACCCATACCTGTGGAGACCACCGTGAGTTTTCCTTGTCATTAGAAATGAGTCGCAGTTACTTTGCCTTTAATTGGGTGGGGTGGCCATCACTGCGACCTAGCAGCACTAGTAAGACAAGTAGTCGGCTCAAGTGTTTCTGCCAGTGGAATCTGCTGACCCTCTGCCATTGGAACCCCTGTATTTCACTAACTCCCAAATGAAGTAGGGAAACCACGCATTTTGAATCTTCGAAACTCTAAATGACACAGAATTTCTTGGAGAAAACGTGGAGATCTTTAAGGGATATAGCAGGTATATTTGGTGCTTAATCACTTAGGCCCTCTTAAACAGATCATATGATGAAGTGACTAGAATCTGATCTCACATTGTCAATTAATAGTAGACTCATATGTTATCATGATTAAAGGGGCTAGAAAGAATTCATAATGAATGAATGCTTAACTAATTGCACAAGAGGATCCTAACCACAGCATTTCAAACAATCGCGATTTTTTTTTATAGTTCTTTAGCTGAGTTAAAGTAAAGATCAAACTTGTGGTCAAAATGGGAAATAAACATAGTGATAACTGCAAATAGATAGAACCTGAGCAGAAAGGCAACAGTCATTTAAGTTGAAGACTTTCGAACAACAGAACATATGCATTGCCATGGCACTCGAGCAAAATGGGACATTTTAGAACCCAAGTTAACTTCAAGTTTCATAACAAGATATTTTAAATATAAAGGTTCCTTCAGTATGCAGCCGTGATGTAGTTGCTTTTTTTGGCCTTCAGTAGAACCCTTGCTCTTGACTTGGTTAGGCATCAACAGCCCAAAAATAAAAATTGTTTAAAAATTGAGATCCTGCAGCCTATGTTCATTTTTTTCACCCAGAATACTGAATCTACATATTAATTTCTATATATTAAAATGCGTAAAATATATTTTTTTCTAGGCGTTACTGGAGTGATTGCTGGTGGATTGGTGTTTGTCCTACCTGAGACCAAAGGGAAAGCTCTGCCTGAGACTATTGAAGAAGCAGAAAACCTGCATAAGTAAGTACTCACTCTCAGATAAAGTTAGGGTGAAAACAAATCTTGAGATACTAAGAACCCAGTCCACCTCCAAGAAACCTTAACTCACACAAGCTTATGTTGACACGTCGACAGCTTGTGTACAGTTACTTCCCTGCTCACCATGCTAGCTATTCACATTTTACATGGGAGACGTGAAAGGTTGGCAATGCTGCAAAAAGAGCAAGATATTGTTAACAGAAAGTCAACCTGAAAGATTTCTTTTAGTTTTCAAGGCGTTTTTCAACTTCATTCTGAGTTTGAGGGTCCTTTGTTATAACGGTTGAATGATGATAATTGTGGTAGTGATGAGGGTGATTATTATCAATAATATCAATAATATCAATAATAATAATAAACACTAACATTGCTATTGTTATTATTATTATTATTGGTATTATCATTATTAAACAATGCAATAAAGGGTAATCTGTATGAAGGCAGTATGATGCTGATGAGGAGGATGGTGATAATAATAATGATACAAATAATCAATTTTATACTATTATCATCATTATTATCATTAAAGGAATTATTATTTTTATTATAATAGAGGGAACTTTGTTATGAAGGTAGTATGATGGTGATGATGATGAGGAGGGTAGTGATTATTATAATAATAAACAATAATAATATAAATAATAACAACAATAGTAATAGGAATCATGATCATCTTTATTGTCGCGTATTAAACCTTTACAGTCATTTAACACATACTAATCATAATTAACTTGTCAAGGGGTAGTTGCCACTCATTCAAACATAAGGTTATAGGCAAATATAGGAGGAGTGTGGCTCACTGATTAGAGCGTCAGACCCTGATGCAGAGGTCTGGCCTGGGACCAGGGTTCAATTCCCGTCGCGGCAGTGTCTTGAGCTCAAATGTCCGCGGACCTGATAATTCTCGGCACAGTGTCTACTCTAATCATGGGGTCCCACGTTGCATCTCTGGGCAATAGCTTGCTTAGTACACCGGCCCTAATCGCTAAGGATGCCTGGCTTCACCAGGGGGGTGACCAGGAGTTGGGCGCCTCACAGGAACAGGCCAGGACGGGTTCCTCAGCGGTTTATTCAGCGCAGGGACACACTGGTAAGTGTAACCATGTGCTTTATAAGCTTCAGAATTACAATTATATATGATTGTAGTTTATAGATTTCAGCTCTTAAGGTCCTCAGTATATTTTTAAACAATTGCCATTACGGAGGACGCCACGCCATGGACCCAGCTGAAACCTACTTTAAATGCACTATTAATTGAGAAAATACAAATCAGGACTGATATGACAATGCAAGAGCAGTTCCTCATCTGTGTTAAGGAAATAAAAATAAAAGAAAGGAATAGATTGAAGATATTTGTGATCAAGCCGAATCTGATTGGTGATATACTGAAATTGATATATGATTATATTATACCACAAGCTCATTTTCTGCCCTGAAGAAGTCTGTGAAAGGACGAAACGCGTTGGCTACGGCTTCAGTCTTTTACTGAAGATTAAATAAAGGATGAACTACAAACAACACTACTGATTCTGCTATGGATGATTTATATTTGTACTTAATAATTATTGATACTGTTGAATAATTGTGACAAAATTAGTGTGCTGGACCAATTTATGCGATATTTTTAAAACAACACTAAATTACTTTAGGTAATATATCTTTGTGTGGGTTTAGGCACATGTTAAAAAATATATTTATTACATCGAGTTTAGTGATTAAACAATGTTACTCCTATTTCCATCTGAAAATCAAGGGCCTCTATGACAACTTCAATGACTAGACACCTGACTTTGGAACCACCCCCTCCGCCAGCAACGTCAGCCAGCCTACCCTCTCCTACTGGACCCCAGTCACCACCGAAGACACCGCATCGACCATGAAAAGCATCCACTCAGGAGCCCCCACGGATCCCTGTACCCCACCATCGCCCCAGAACTACAACACACTAACAATGCCACCTTCGATACCAGCATCTTTCCCGACAACTGAAAATGCACAGTAGTCCGACCCCTACTCAAGAAACCCTCAGCAGGTCCCATGGACCTCAAGAACTACCGCCCCATCTCGCTCCTCCCCTTTGTGGCAAAAGTCGCTGAGAAGAGCGTCAACATCCAGCTAACGAAATTCATCGAAGAACACTCCAACCACAGCACCGAGACCGCTCTCCTCGCAACCACAGATGACATCTACACCCTCGTCGACCAAGGCCACACCATAGCCCTGATATTACTTGACCTCTCCGCAGCCTTCAACACTCTCTCCCACCGCACTCTCACCGCCAGACTCCACAAAGCCAGCAAACAGGGAGCCGTCATCGACTGGCTCCGCTCCTTCCTCGCCAGCAGAACCTGAAGAATCAAACTTCCACCCTTCCTCTTCGAACCCACAGAAATCAACTGCAGAGTACCCTAAGGATCGTCACTCAGCTCCACCCTCTTCAACATCTACATGGCCCCCCTTTGCCGCCATCCTACACCGACGACATCCAACTTATCCTCTTTCTCACCAAGGACCCCATCACCACCAGACTCAACTTCCAAGAAGGAATGAGGGACGTGGCTTCCTGGATGAGCAGCAGCTGCCTGAAGCTCAACTCGGAGAAGACAGAGGTCCTTGTCTCTAGGCCCTCCCCCTCTGCATGGGACAACTTTTGGTAGCCCACCGCCCTTGACAGCCCCGCCCCCACGGACCACACCTGAAACCTCGGCATCAAACTCGACTCCTCCCTCTCCATGACCAGACAGGTCAACGCCGTCGCCTCCTCCTGTTTCAACAACCGTCCGCATCCTCTGAAAGACCTTCAAATGGACCCCCCCCCCCAAGAATTATGGAAGACGGTTACCCTCACACTCATAACCAGCAGACTGGACTACGGAAGCGCCCTCTATGCCGGGATCGACAAGTCTCTAGTCCCCAAACACCAGACAATAGAGGACACCGCAGCCAGACTCGTCCTTGGCATCCCCTGACACAAACATATCACCCAGCAACCGCGTAACCTCCACTGGCTCCCTATTGAGAAAAGAGTAACCTTCAAGATACTCACCCACGCCTTCGAGTTCCTCCTCAACACCAGACCCCAATACCTCAACAACAGAATGTCCTTCCACGTACCCAAGAGGAACCTCCGATTCGCCGACCTCGCCGTGCCGAAACCCTGCGCATCCGCAGAGCAAGAACGGGTAGAAGAACCTTCTCCTACATCAGGCCCGAGACCTGGAACGAGCTGTTGATCGACATCAGGTTCTTGCCCACCCTGCACATCTTCAGGAAGACCATCAAGACCTGGCTCTTCGACTGAACGGAGCTGCCCAGCGCCTTGAGACCATCATGGGTGAGTAGCGTGCTTTAAAAGAAACCTGATTGATTGAGATACATATTGTATTACGGTAAGATAAAAGTAATTATTCAATTTGGACCCAGATCATGAGGGTTTTGCATACGCAATTAATTTCACATCCAAATTTATAAAATAAAGGATTATGGACATATTCCAACTCCAAACTATATTTATATCGATGACACATACTCGAGGGTTGTAGTAGTGAATATGAACCCTCAATATAGACCTACAACAATATCATGGACAGAATATTGAGGGACAAAATATGGAAAGGTAAGTTCATATAGGGAAGTATTCATTTACTTACTATTCCGAACTCTACATCTTTGTACCTTGAAGATATATATCACTAAGTAGCATAAATGTGGCGTTAGATACAGAAATCTATATTTACTTACTTGGCAATATTTCAGTTTCAATATTTTGTCCTTGATATTCTGTGCCATAGATATTCTACTTTCAATAATCAGGGTGCACACCGCACCAGAGTAAGGTATGTTTTTCTTTCTTGTCAATTTAGGGTTAAGGAATTATTAAGGATTTATTAAGGAGGGGCAGCAAAATGGATAGAATAGGCAAAAATGTGTACTTTTGAGGGTACCAACCAAGGCGGGACATATATTTGTTTCCACTAGGCATTTCCCTGTTGGTTTGGTGCCCATACTCTGTGAGTGTTTCCAAAGCCTGAAACCCTCACTTGTAGGCTACAACATCCCACAGTAGCCACAGTACTCCTATTTTGTTCACTGTGTTAATTTTCAAGAAATCTAAAGCTCTTGTAGGTGCATATAGAGATTGAGGTCCTTGAGTTACTGAGGGGATATCCCTACACTATATTTACATATCATAATTAAGATCCTAAATAGGATCCACTGAGCCACTACATTTTACGAGAGGCCTCTAATAGATGGTCCTTTTAGTGCAGGTTTGTGGTAAATCTGATGTCCGCATTCTGGGCTATTTGTAGATTCCTCAAGAGATTTATTTGAAATGCTCAGATACACACTGTTGGCATATTCCATCCTGGAGTGGTTTAAGAACCTTATGATAACATGACAAAGTTAAGAGCTGGACTGTATCAATAATGCATCTTTGCCAGAACCATCTGGAAAAAAATACTTTTGTAAGCAGCTTCTAACTGTGGAGGCACTTATAAGGTTATGTTGATTAGCACTCCCAATGTGTTACGTAGCTTACTGGAGTGACTGAGTGGTTGAGGGTGTGAGGACAATGAGAGTCATTTAGGCTCTTGCAGATGTCAATCATTTCTTGCAGCAGCGGCAATTGACTCCACTAGTCTTGCACTGTATCTGGAGGGGGACAATATATTGAGGCTAAGAAAGATAACATTGCAAAACGTCTCATAATGTATTGACGAGCGCACTCATTGCTAGCACCAAATGTGTGGAAAGCTGTGTCCAAAATTTAAGCCAGGAGGAGACTGGCTAAGTGATTTAAAAATTAAGCCATATTTATGACTTTAGTGGTGCAGGGCAGCGCAGCAAGTCAACTTGCTGTGCTGCCTGCGTCACAGGGAAAGGGTTGGAATGTGCCGTATTTATCCAATATGACGCATTCTTGTCCTTTTCCTTTTCGCTGGTGCCATTTTGCCAGACTAGTGCCAACGCAGGCACCGTGGTTCAAGGGTGTCTCTGTTGTAGGCAGGATTGTTTTGGGCAGGAAGGGGCACCTTACTGCACAAAAAGAATCCTGATAGGCTTTTTCCTCTTTCTAGAAAGAGGAAATAATGAGAAGAAATTCTCCTTGTTACACCTCCCCTGTGGAGGCAAATTGTTTTGGCGCATTCCCAGGTTTACAGGGTCTTGTAAATCTGAGAATGCGTCAAAAACTATGGGAGATTCGTGGGAACACCCACGCATTGCCCACTGAACGCCTACCTAGGGCACAGTAACACAACGCAGCTATTGGCACTGCATTGAGGACTCCATATTTTTAGAACGACACAAAGTGACTTTGCGCAGCTTCAAAAATATAACTTAAGGTTTGAATTGCTCTTGCACTACGTTGCATGGTGCAAGAGCGACACATACCGGGTCATAAATATGGGTCTTAGCTTTGAAATTAACATGGGTTTTCCTTTTGGGGAGCCCGGTCAGTATGCAGAGCTGGCAATGGAGAGAGCAGCTGGACCTGAGTAATCCTTGTGAGACAGGGCTCTGGTGGTGCCCGGCGGACGTGAGCCTTCACCTCACTCCCGCCACCCCCATGAGTCAACCAAGAAGGTCCTAACTCTGTAGCTGTGGTGTTTCGGGCTGGGGGTGCGGCCTGCTGGCCATCCGGAGGCTTCAGAAACAGGAGGCTGAAGAGTGAGGTAGGGGGAGTGTCCTAGGGGTGCGGACATTGGCCCCGCACGGGAGTGGACCTGATCCGAGTTAGCTGCTGTCATGCTGAAGCTCCGGCCCGCGTGAGGGCTGGTCATCTCATCCTGCCAAACAACACATAAAAATTAAAGGCATTCCTGGAGGTTGGGTCTGGTATCCCTCTCCTAAGGCTGGGACACTGTGGAACAAAGCCCCCAGTAAACAGATTTGTAACTTGCTTGGCAGCCTGGTGGGGAGTGTGCTACCCGGGATAGCCCTGCCTCAAACAGAATGTTGTCATCTGTTGTGCGGACAGAACACAGGTTGACCGCGGAGTCCTCCCCATGAGTGGGGGCCTGCAAACTAGAAACACCGTGCGAAGCGGGAGGAGGGGCACCTGGGAGGGTGCTGAGTCCACCTGCTGCTGCACTGAATAACACCTATATCTCGATATTTGTAGGAGACTCCGAGTTGATTCATCCCCCATTTTCACTGTCATCTATGTGCCTGCCAGTAGCTTCCTTCCAGCAAGGTGTGTGGTGTCATTGGTAGACATGTGGCTGCTGGTAGAGGCCTTATGGGGAAAGATAAGGTGGCTAGGTCCACACAGTCCATCAAAATTGACAATTACACCCAGATCGTTCCACCAGCGGGGACCATGGGAGAAATAAGTACTTCAACAACTGAGCAACCACCAGCGCCAGTTCAACCAAAAGATCCCACCCACCCTGTCTGATCTCATGGCGGCCATCCAGGGTACTTGTATGCAACTAGTCACTAAAATAGACTCCGTGGCCATTGATTTCAACCTGTTGCGTGCAGACCTGCGTGGAGTGGCAGATCATGTGAATTAAGCAGAGGGCATTGGGTCAGACCTGCAGACGAAGGTAGCGCCCTCCACGAGACGGTATCCTCTCTTCATAAATTGATTATCCGCCTAGAGGACGGTGTTGAAGAAGAAGCAGAGGATCACTCCAGAAGGACTAACCTCCGTTTTGTTGGGTTTTTGGAAAAAGTAGAGGGACAGTTAGTGGAGCTGTTCCTTGAAGAATTGATCAGTGAGTTCATGCGCCCACAGTCTCTATCTAAGGTTTTCATGGTGGAACGAGTGCACCAAGCATTGGTGCTGACTCCCCATCCTGGTGCCCTACCAAGAGCCATTATTTCTTGGATGTTCGAGAAAGAGAAGCAATACTGCAGCTCATCTGTGCGAAGGACTCGCCAAACTATGAGGGTCATCCAATCTCTTTATTCCCAGACTACACCATGAAGGTAGAGGAACAACAACAAACTTTTTTAGCTGTCAGGGGAAGGCTTTGAGACCATAACCTACGCCACAGCTTTCCAAACTTTTCATGTTGGTGACACACTTTTTGGAGATGCATCATTTTGGGACACAGGAAGGCAGAGTAGGGAGAGAGAGTAGCGAGTGATCCTGAACCACTTGAGGGGGATTCGGTGGGGTGCTCCCCCTGGAAGAAAATGTTGAAATAAAAGTGGGTAAATGGTGCATTTTCAAGCAAATCTGAAACCATGAGGTTGAACAAAGGCCCCTGCTGTGGATGCCTTTGTCCACTGAGCCACCAGATCCGGCATACACACATCTTTTTTTCTCTCTCTTTATCTCTTCTCCCTCTCTCTATCTCTCCCTCACTCTCTTTGTCTCCCTCTCCCTCCCTCTCTCCATCTCCCTCCCTCTCTATCTCCCTCTCTCCATCTCCCTTCTCTATCTCCCTCCCTCTCACCCTCTCTCTATCTCCCTCTGTCTCACTCACTCTGTCTCCCTCTCAACAGTCTCCCTCTCTCTGTCTCCCTCCCTCTCTCCCCCTCCCTCTCTCTCCTTCTGTCTCCCTCCCTCTCTCCCCCTCTGTCTGGCTACCTCCCTCTGTCTCCCTCTATCGGTCTCGCTCCCTCTGTCACCCTCCTGCCTCTGTCTGTCTCCCTCTGTATGTCTCCCTCCCTCTGTCTCCCACTCTCTGTCTCCCTCTGTTTCCGTCCCTCTGTCTCCCTCCCTCTGTCTCCATCCCTCTGTCTCCCTACCTCTATCTCCCTCCCTCACCCCCTCTCTCCCTCTGTCTCCCTCTGTCTCTCTCTCTCTGTATCTCTCCCTCTGTCTCCCTCTCTCTGTCCCCCTCTCTCTCTCTCTGTCTCCCTCTCTCTCTGTCTCCCTCCCTCTGTCTGTCTGTCTCCCTCTCCTTCCCACTGTCTCCCTCTGCCTCCCTCTCTCTCTGTCTCCCTCCCTCTGTCACCCTCTCTCTCTCTCCTTGTCTCCCTCCGTCTCCCTCTCCTTCTCCGTCTCACTCTCTGTCTCTCTGGCTCTGTCTGTCTCAGTCTCTGCCTCTATCTGTCTGTCTGTCCCTTTATGTCCCTGTCTCCCTCCTTCTGTCTCCCTCTCCGTCTCTCTGTCTCTGCCTCTATCTGTCTGTCCCCGTCTCTGTCTCTGCCTGTCCCTGTCTCTGTCTGTCTCTGTCTCTATCCCTGTCTGTCTCTGTCTCCCTCCCTCGCTTGTCTCTCTCTCTCTCCCCCTCTCTCTGTCTCCCTCACTCTGTCTGTCTCCCTCTCTCTCTGTCTCCCTCTCTCTGTCTCCCTCCCTCTCACTCTCTGTCTCCCTCCCTCTGTCTGTCTCCCTCTTGTCTGTCTCCCTCCCTTTGCCTCCCTCCCTTTGTCTCCCCCCATCTGTCTCCCTCCCTCTGTCTCCCTCTCTGTCTCTCTCCCTCTATCTCCCTCTGTCTGTCTCCCTCTCTCTCTGTCTCCTCTGTCTCCCTCGCTCTCTGTCTCCCTCTCCCTCCGTCTCCCTGGTACTGTCTCCCTCCCTCTGTCTGTCTCCCTCTGTCTCCCTCTCTCTGTCTCCCTTTCTCTGTCTCTCTCTCCTTCCCTCTGTCTATCCCGGACACCCTCCCTCTGTCTCCCTCTCTCTCTCTGTCACCCACGGTTTCCCTCTCTCTCTGTCTCGCTCCCTCTGTCTGTCTCCCTCCCTCTGTCTCCCTCTATCTGTCTCCCTCCCTCCCTCTGTCTGTCTCCCTCCCTCTGTCGTCCTCCTCCCTCTGTCTGTTGCCCTCTGTCTCCGTCTCTCTGTCTCCCTCCCTCTTTGCCTCCCTCTCTCCTTCTCCGTCTCCCTCCCTCTGTCACCCTCTCTCTCTGTCTCCCTCCCTCTGTCTTCCTCCCTCTATCTCCCTCTGTCGGTCTCCCTCTGGCTGTCACCCTCTGTCACCTCACCCCTGCTTCCCAGGCACACACACAGCTGCATGGAGTACTTCGCTGGTCTTTAAAAGACCATTTACTGGGAGACGTTATGCAATAAAGGAGGCATAGTGAGAACAAAGATTTCAAAGGAATGCCTCTTAATTAGCAGCAGTTATGTGCTAAGTGGCCGTTTATACCGGTGTCATCCCACGACACACCCACCATTTGCAGGCGACACAGTACTGTGTCGGGACACACAGTTTGGAAAGCTCTGACCTACGCTATAGTCTTATGTTCCCAGAAAAACTCAGAGTAATACACCAAGGAAAGGTATGCTTCATCATATCGGCTGTCGAGGCATCGGTCTGAGTGGACGCGCTCCCGGGTCCTGTCTCCCAATGCTCTGGGGTTATGAACCCTCGTGGCCAGGTGCAAATCCTCACGACAGAGACGCCAAGCTGCAAACCCTGCGCGAATTGTTTCACAAATGGATCGGGGTCGCTTTGAGGTCTGCACGGATGGAACACTGCGTGACACAAATGCCCGGCCAATAACCTCAAATGATCAAGAGGACAGACATAGCGGCCCAGAGTACCACTCCGATAGCACAGATGATGGCCGTTCCTAGTTCTCCTTCTCTCTACTACATCAGGATACATGGATCGGGGGCTCTGATGGATGGCGATATGGACAGGACTGCCTACAGACATTTGTATAATTAAGTTTTGTTTTTACTGTCACCTGATCTGGTATGATATGGTGAATTTAGGTGCTGAGACAGAATATCAAGTTGGAAATGTCGACTAACACACATATCGAGTTGGAAATATCGTGATTCAGAAATATCTACGGCAAGAATATCGTGGTCCAGAATATAGAAGTCATTAATATTGTTTGCAGAAACTATAGATGTTTAAAATATCGATTTTTTTTTAATTAGTGTTATGTATTTTAGTTTATATTTTAAATGTATGCTTTTTCGTATAAGTATTGTTTATGTTTTTTAATATATGTGTTCAATTTTTAGTAGTCAGGAATTTTATTTTAATTACATTTTGCATTTTTTTAGTTCTGTAGTGGGTTGTGGGTTTATCAGGGAATAGGGTGGGGAGTTATTTATTAATAATAAATTAATGATTTTTATTTATTTATTTAACTTAGATTTTATAGCATTAATTGTGGAAAGTAATGTATTTGTAATTAATTATTACTTGGTTGTTAATTAATATTAATTCCATCATTGATAATTAATTATGGTTATTGTGTAATTTGTTTAGGTTCGGGTTGTGGGGTTTATACGGGTAAAGGGTGGGAAGTAATTTATTTTTGATTATTTGATAATTAGTTGTTAATTTATATTAATTAATTGGTTGAAAACTAATTATGGAAATTGTGTTATTACTTTTAGGTGTGGGTTGTGGGGTTTATAGGGGTAAAGGGTGGGAAGTAATTTATGTTTAATGAATTAATAATTAGTTGTTAATTTATATTAACTAATTAATTGATAATTAATTATGGTAATTGTGTGATTTTCTTTTAGGTGTGAGTTGTGGGGTTTATGGGGTAAAGGGTGGAAAGTAAGTTATGTTGAATTAATTAATAATTAGTTGCTAATTAATATTAATTAATTAATTGAAAATTAAATATGAAATGTGTGTAATTACTTTTAGGTGTGGTTTGTGGGATTTATACGGGTAAAGGGTGGGAAGTGATTTTTGTTAACTTAAAAAATTAGTTGGTCATTAATATTAATTAATGTATATTTAATTAGGGTGTTTGTTCATTTTTTTATGTGTGGGTTATATTGTTATAGGGGTACAGTGTGGGGAGTAAATTAATTTTACATACTTTAAAATTAGTTATTAAATACTATTAGGTTTTTTTTCATATGATACTCTCACTCTTTATGTTATGTTGATTCATTATCTTTAATAAAATTCTTTTGAACTCGAAAAAAAAATACTATTCGTTTTTTAATTGACAATAAGTTTTAATCATGTAATTCATTTTTTACAGATTAATTTTAGCTGTGGGTTGTGGGGATTATAGGGGTGACGGGTGGAAAGGTAAATCATTTTTATGAGTTTTAATTTGTTTTTAATTAATAATATTTCTGTAATTGGTAATTAATTATGTGAGTTGAGGAAATATGTATTTGTTTTCATTTAGATGTGGGTTGTGAATTGTGTGGAGTTATAGGGTAGAAAATAAGAAAAAGTAAATTTTTGTAATAATTAATGTTTTTGTTTCTAAATATGTTTTAAATAAAAATATTTATTTGTTTGGAAATTCTTCTTTATTATAATTAATATAATATTTGTAGGTATTTGTTATATGTATTTAACGTTATAATATGTTCTACAGTTTTTTAATATTAAATATATTTGTATTTGAATTTGTAACATATTTATATATTTTTTAATTAATTTGGTTTTTTAAATATTTTTATTGTTAACATTTTGTTTGTTTTTAATTTTGAACTGACTGAAGTGAGAATAGTAATTTTTACCCCTCCGCTATCCAACACTTTCCCTACTGTGGCGCTCACTAGAATGGGAATAGTCATTTTTACCCCTCCACTGTCTAACACTTTCCCTACTGTTGCACTCACTGGAGTGGGAATAGTAATTTTTACCCCTCCGCTGTCAAACAGTTTCCCTACTGTTATACTCACTGGAGTGGGAATAGTCATTTTTACCCCTCCGCTATCAAACAGTTTCCCTACTGTTGCACTCTCTGGAGTGGGTATAGTAATTTGTACCCCTCCGCTGTCCAACAGTTTCCCTACTGTTATATATTTTTTAATTTATTTTACCCCTCCGCTATCCAACACTTTCCCTACTGTGGCGCTCACTAGAATGGGAATAGTCATTTTTACCCCTCCACTGTCTAACACTTTCCCTACTGTTGCACTCACTGGAGTGGGAATAGTCATTTTTACCCCTCCGCTGTCCAACAGTTTCCCTACTGTTATATATTTTTTAATTTATTTTACCCCTCCGCTATCCAACACTTTCCCTACTGTGGCGCTCACTAGAATGGGAATAGTCATTTTTACCCCTCCACTGTCTAACACTTTCCCTACTGTTGCACTCACTGGAGTGGGAATAGTCATTTTTACCCCTCCGCTGTCCAACAGTTTCCCTACTGTTATATATTTTTTAATTTATTTTACCCCTCCGCTATCCAACACTTTCCCTACTGTGGCGCTCACTAGAATGGGAATAGTCATTTTTACCCCTCCACTGTCTAACACTTTCCCTACTGTTGCACTCACTGGAGTGGGAATAGTCATTTTTACCCCTCCGCTGTCCAACAGTTTCCCCACTTTTATATATTTTTTCATTTATATTAAATCTACTTTACTTTTTTATATTAATTTCATTATTTAACATAGTTAATATTTATTTTATTTTATATATATATAACGGACGCATTCTAATTTGGCAAGGAGACACTTTACCCTGACCTGATTCTACAGCGGCTCCTTTTCCTTCACCGCCCACATCTCGCCGCACCCGCTTCGCGGGTGCCGCAGCGCATTGTGAGGCGCAGGGGCAAACCAGGGAGACTTTCCAGCTGCAGGGCGGCTCCGGGTGAGAGGCGCTAGCGGGGCTGCGAGCGTGCAGGGACTCCAGGAACCAGGAGTCCCTGCGAGACCGAACTCCACCTTCCGGTCCGCTCTCCCTGGTGGCCCGCCCACCGCCCTCTGGAGGATTCAAAACCTTCCCTCGCTACCTTCCCAGCGGGACGCATTCTAATTTGGCACGGAGACACTTTACCCTGACCTGATTCTACAGCGGCTCCTTTTCCTTCACCGCCCACATCTCGCCGCACCCGCTTCGCGGGTGCCGCAGCGCATTGTGAGGCGCAGGGGCAAACCAGGGAGACTTTCCAGCTGCAGGGCGGCTCCGGGTGAGAGGCGCTAGCGGGGCTGCGAGCGTGCAGGGACCCCAGGAACCAGGAGTCCCTGCGAGACCGAACTCCACCTTCCGGTCCGCTCTCCCTGCTGGCCCGCCCACCGCCCCCCACGCCCACTATATCTTACCACAATCTTCCCGCAGCGCGGGACGCAGCTCGGGCGAAGACCGGGCAAAGAGCGGGCAGTTTTAGGCCGTTAGAGGCCGGACAGAGCCGGGCCAGGCCACCCCCCTAACATTTGGCCCAATAAACTCTCCGATTATATCTCCAGCGGTATAAATATGTCTCCAAGGGGAACAAGAACTAGAAGTAAGACTGCAGCAAAAAAAGGACAACTAACTGGCCCCTTAGATAGTTTCATTACAAAGGCTAACACCTTCATAGATCAGAGTATTTCACTCATAGAGCGGAGAGTATCACAAGACCTTATGGAGGCCCGACGATCCTCACTGGGACACTTAGCAACTGCCAGAACACCTGTTCCAACCAAAGGTCAAAGACATAGCGAGGGTGGGATTAACAATAGACAGAGCCTCCCAAATATAGTTGACTTATCGGTGTCACAACTTTCAGAATCCCAACTAATAGCTGACTCTGACTTAGAAAAAACTCCCGATCTAAATTCAAACCCTACCCCAGAAGAGGTAAGACAGACAAGTGGGAGAAGGGAGGGAGCCATAAAAAAGTGAAAAAACCACGTAGTTACAAATGAAACACCTACGAGTAAACAAACTACACCTGGAATAGAGGAAACAGGAATCATACTTAGTCCCCCCATGCTGGCAAACCAGAGTAGGCACATCGTTAGTATACACCATGATGCTTCATTCGCGACGAATCTAGTAGCAGAACCTGAGGGCCCACCACCAAATGACATTGTTGGTAACTGCAATTTAGATCTGCTGGGGAAAATTGAAATTCTCCTACTTAATTCTCTTTCACCCATCCGCGACACCCTGGCCAAACTAGAAAAGACCGTAGCCGAACTTACAGCGTCGGTGAAAACTAATTCTTTAACCCACGTACAAGATTCACATAAAGTACACAAACCCGGGGCGCCAAAACCGGCAAATATAATCCCAGCGGCCCAAGTAAACAGCTCGATACCTGTGCCCACCTCAGCCCCGAAATCCTCAGCCACAATACCAATAAAGAGCAAACCATCAGACCCTTTGGTCTCAACAATCCCGCTAGAAAAAAATAGTACCCCCTGTAATGGTCCCATTACAGCCACAAATAATAAACAACCACCAATTAAACAATCCCAGACATATCGACCGAGGGAAAGACAACAACAGGGCGAAACACGACCTGTAACACGACCAGTAACACTTCCACCAGAAGCGAGTCCTTTTGTCGCCATATTGACAGGTGTTCCAGAGCTGACAGACCAAAAATTTGAACCAAATTGGTCACTAAAAAACAAGACACAACATTGGCTCAGCATAAATCGTCCACCACCACCCCCCTATTGTTCCACTAGAATTCTGATGATTAGAAGAGCCCCCTGGGTCGGCCATGGTAGAAAAACAATACATGGGGACTGCGTCCTAATTACTTTTGAGGACCCCAGAATAGTGGAACACATTTGTTCAGAAGATGACCACACCTCAAATGGGGGGGTAGGAATAAAACGTCTTTCCTTCTTTTATCCACCCATACCCCAAGATGGTCCCTCGCAGATAGAGGGACCCTGGTACACAGTAGGCCCTCGTTATCGAGGTAGAGAAAGGGATGAATGGAGAGGGCAAGAACAGTGGAAAAAATACAGAGAACCCCCACGCTGGGACAGCTGGAATGGACTACCATTAACAAACATGTATAGTGGTCTAGAATGTGTGGACTGACCACCACAGCCAGAAGAACAGACACCTCAAACTCCACCTATCCCGCCAGCTCCAGTAAATCTTTTAATCCCTGAAGATCCACCCATTCTCAATAACTCACAAATAGTAACTGCCCCCATCATTAATCAGCCAGCTTTGAGCGTGATCTCCTGGAACATCGCGGGATTACGACCAAAGCTGGAGGATGGAACCATCATGCACCATGCACACAGACACCAAATAGTCTGTCTGCAGGAGACTTGGTCACAATCAGAACTCCACCTGCAGGGATATAAGACATACTTGTCCCCTGCATTAAAGGGAAAAAAGGGTAGACCAAAGGGAGGACTAAATATATATATAGCCAACACTATCCAAAACACAAAAATAAAAATCATCGAACTGGAGCCTAACTTCCAAATCATTGGCCTCTCTTTACCTAAAAATGAGTTTGTAGTCCTCATCAACTTTTATAATAATCTTGAGGAAATACAGCTCCAGAGAGTTTTGGCCCACCTTTACGAAAAGTTAACTTCCCTCAGACAAAAACAAGGACCAAGGGGTGCACTCTCTATAATCTGGGCAGGAGACTTCAATCTCCATCACTGCACCCAGCCAGACCAACAATGTCCTGGTATGGTGACAGAAGAAGGAGTTTTCCTCACCCATTTTTCCCACAACAATTTGGGTGGTACAATGAATGATCTCCTATTTATTTATTTATTTATTTGTTTACATTTGTAATGCACACAGCTACCCAACAAAGGGTTTCCCGGCGCGGCAGATCCCAATAGCAATGCGGTTACAGAAAACTAGATGTTAAAGAGCCATGTTTTCAGGGCTTTTCTGAATTTGATGTAATTCGACTCAGACCGCAATGTATGTGGCATTGAGTTCCAGAGAGAAGGTCCTAGGAATGAGAAGGACTTGCCACCCATGCGTGACAGCCTGGTCCTTGGAATTTCAAAATGATTTGCCGTGGAAGACCGAAGAGATCTGGAAGGACGATAGGGGCGCACCAGGTTTTGCAGATATTTAGGAGCGGTGTTGGTGGAAATCCTGTGCATAAAACATAGAGATTTGAATTTAACTCGGTTTTCAATTTTTAGCCAGTGTAACTTCCTGATGTATTTAGTAGTTGGAGTAGAGATGGGAATTTTACAAAGTAGTCTGGCTGCTGCATTTTGCACTGATTGCAACCTGCGGACAGTAGTTTTGTTCGCCCCCAGGTACAAAACGTTGCCATAATCTAGCCTAGATGTTATTAGGGCATTGACAACTGTTTTCTTGGTGTTTTCAGGAAGCATCCAACAGATCTTTTTTAGCCATTTTAATATGGCAAAGCAGGTGGCTGAAGTCTTTACCGCTTGCTGATGTAAACTGAGTGAGTCGTCAATAATGACGCCCAGGTTGCGAGCATGAGTAACCGGGGTAGGGGGGGTGCCCATTTCAGTTGGCCAATGTTGGGGTCCCCAGAGTTCTTTATTTTTGCCCAACACGATTAACTCGTTTTTTTCGCCGTTAAGTTTTAGGAAGTTTTTTTGCATCCAGTCGGCGATTTTACAGAGTCCGAGTTGTAGGGTGGAGGAATTGTCAGAATCTGCAGCTGATAAAGAAAAAAGCAGCTGGGAATCATCAGCGTAAGAAAACATTAAAAGCCCTGTTTCCTCCACTATTTTGGTCAGGGGGCTCATATACACGTTGAAAAGCAACGGGCTAAGGATAGAGCCCTGTGGAACTCCGTGTTTGAATGTCATGGTATCGGAGCAGGCAGTTTGTGAGAAGACCTGGAACGTGCGGTTTTCCAATAATGATCTAATCCAGTTGAGAGCTGCCCCACGGATGCCCAGGGAGTGGAGTGTTTGGGCGAGGACCGCATGCGACACGGTGTCGAATGCCGCGCTGAGGTCGAGCAGCACAAGTGCCACTGTTTCGCCCTAGTCCACCATGCGGCGGATATTTTCGGTTACCCCCAGCAAGGTAGTTTCTGTGGAAAAGCCAGCACGAAATCCCGACTGGTGGGTTGGTAATAGGTCATGAGTGGTGATGAAATCAGTGAGGCAACGATGTACATGTTTCTCCAATATTTTTGCAAAGGTGGGCAGCAAGGATATTGGGCGGAAGTTAGCTGGCAAATTGGGGTCTGCGCCAGCTTTCTTCAGGAGCGGATGAATCATTGCATGCTTCCATTCACTGGGTACAAATTGTTCCAGTAACGAAGCATTGAGAAGATCAGTGATGGTAACCAAGACGTTGCTGTTAAGTTGCTTTAAGACTGAGCATGGCAATGGGTCCTTAGGCGAGCCAGATTTAATAGTTTTTAGCAGCCTTTGAACCATATCAGGGTTCAGCAAGGGCCAACTATCAAGTGTGACAGAAGATGCATTAACCGGAGTAGAGCAATCCGGAATGCCTGGGGTATTACCCGAGGTAGGTAATGCACATTGTGGGGTAGCTTCAGTGGTTAACTTATATTTATTAGAAGCTTGATTAATGTCTTGATGAATTTGGTCGACTTTATTGATGAAGAAGGCAGCTAGTAGGTCACATTGAGTTTTATTAAGTTCAGGTGGAAGTTGAGACGTATTAGAGCCAGCCAGCTCTTTTACTAGCTTAAAAAGTGTTTTGGAGTGGTCTAAGGCATTTGTGATTTTTGTGCAGATGAATTCTGCTTTAGCCTTGCTACACTGCTTTTGATACGCTGTTAACTGAATTTTGTATTTTTCCTTGATTACAGGTGAGTAACTCCTCCTCCATTGACGTTCAAGATTTTTACATCTAGTTTTTTCATTTTGTAAAATATCGTTGAACCAGGGCGCAGGAGAGCGGTGGGTGTTAGGTTTAAGCTTTGTTTTGGGCAGGGTGGAGTCAATGGCTGCAAGAAGCCAGTTTTGTACTGTGGAGGAAAGCTGTTGAACAGAGGTCTTAGTGCAAGGCCTATGTTCTTCCAGGAGGGTATTGAGACTGTCAATGTCAAGTTGTTTCCACTTTCTTATAAACTGGGTGGGTAGGGGAGTATTATCTTTATTTATTGGGTCAACCTGAAGGGCAAATTTAACCAAATAGTGGTCGGACCAGGGCAGAGGCTGGGCAGAATGCGTCACAATATTGTTAAGATTGGAAAAGATGGGATCTAGCAGGTGTCCAGCTCGATGTGTAGGCCCTGAGTTCTTTAAGGTTAGATTGAGAGCTGCTAAGTCCTTATGAAGTCTTTAGCTAAAGAGCATTCCTCATCCTCTAGATGCAAGTTTATGTCGCCTAAGATTGTGAAATTGGCAGTTCTCATGGCTAACGGTCCGATAAGTGCAGACATATTTGTCACCCATTTGGACGCTGCCCCCGGAGGCCGATACACAAGGACTCCGGCTAAAGTGAAATAAGGGGCTAGCGTAAGTTTAAATGTCGCCGCTTGGCAGCCATCACATAGAAGAGGTTTAAATTCGCAATTAACAATCTTTTTGAAGATGATGGCAATTCCTCCGCCAGGTATCTTTTCCCTGTCAAGTCTAGTGATAGCGTAGGAGTCCGGAAGTGCCATAGCTATGTCTGGACCCGAACTTTCTTTGAGCCAGGTTTCAGTAATAAACAATGCATCGGGTGCTTCATCTAAGAGTAGGTTAAAAATTTCTAGTTTATGCATTGGTAAAGAGCGACAGTTGAGGCTAATAAAGGAAAAGGATTTTGTCTTTGATTTTGAGGAGTTCTTGAGGGAATCAGACAGCGTAGATTTGATCCCTACAGGGTCAATGTGTAATTGACAGGTTTGACAGGAATCCTTCTCCCACCCCAATTTTAACAACCTGCAGGAGGGTTTTGTTGCCGGTTGTAGAGCCTTCAAATCGACAGACGTATATTTGATGTAGGGGGATTCTATTGAATGTATTGCTACATCGGCTATAGGTACCTGTTGTAGGTTGGGGACTGAACCATATGGTGGTGCCATAGCCCTGAGACACGTCCGAGGCGCGGACGGTCGCAGACGGGCTGACTCTGGCGTGACTCAGGCGCTGAGGAGGCGCTTCCGCAAACGCGACCGCTAGCGCGGAGATAGACCGTTTCCTTAAATACCGGACACTAGAGCGCTCTCACCGCTCTCGCCCCCTCACTCAAGATGGCCGCCGTAAATGCTGTTGTCACTAGCCCTCGATCTACAGCCCTAAAATCGGCTGGGAATGTCAGGAACAAAGCGAAAATAGTGGCAAGTGAGTGCCAAGTATGCCAGGTATGCTGTATGCAAACAGTATGAAAATTCGAGCAGTTTTAAAATTCGGCGTTTTTAAAATAAAATAAGTTGCACAGTAGCTGGAAATTGCTCCTAGCGTGATCAGGAGTCAAACATTATGTAGGCAAAGCGCTGGGATCTCGCGCCTGCTTCCTAGGGGCTCCTTAAATACCGGACACTAGAGCGCTCTCACCGCTCTCGCCCCCTCACTCAAGATGGCCGCCGTAAATGCTGTTGTCACTAGCCCTCGATCTACAGCCCTAAAATCGGCTGGGAATGTCAGGAACAAAGCGAAAATAGTGGCAAGTGAGTGCCAAGTATGCCAGGTATGCTGTATGCAAACAGTATGAAAATTCGAGCAGTTTTAAAATTCGGCGTTTTTAAAATAAAATAAGTTGCACAGTAGCTGGAAATTGCTCCTAGCGTGATCAGGAGTCAAACATTATGTAGGCAAAGCGCTGGGATCTCGCGCCTGCTTCCTAGGGGCTCCTTAAATACCGGACACTAGAGCGCTCTCACCGCTCTCGCCCCCTCACTCAAGATGGCCGCCGTAAATGCTGTTGTCACTAGCCCTCGATCTACAGCCCTGAAATCGGCTGGGAATGTCAGGAACAAAGCGAAAATAGTGGCAAGTGAGTGCCAAGTATGCCAGGTATGCTGTATGCAAACAGTATGAAAATTCGAGCAGTTTTAAAATTCGGCGTTTTTAAAATAAAATAAGTTGCACAGTAGCTGGAAATTGCTCCTAGCGTGATCAGGAGTCAAACATTATGTAGGCAAAGCGCTGGGATCTCGCGCCTGCTTCCTAGGGGCTCCTTAAATACCGGACACTAGAGCGCTCTCACCGCTCTCGCCCCCTCACTCAAGATGGCCGCCGTAAATGCTGTTGTCACTAGCCCTCGATCTACAGCCCTAAAATCGGCTGGGAATGTCAGGAACAAAGCGAAAATAGTGGCAAGTGAGTGCCAAGTATGCCAGGTATGCTGTATGCAAACAGTATGAAAATTCGAGCAGTTTTAAAATTCGGCGTTTTTAAAATAAAATAAGTTGCACAGTAGCTGGAAATTGCTCCTAGCGTGATCGGGAGTCAAACATTATGTAGGCAAAGCGCTGGGATCTCGCGCCTGCTTCCTAGGGGCTCCTTAAATACCGGACACTAGAGCGCTCTCACCGCTCTCGCCCCCTCACTCAAGATGGCCGCCGTAAATGCTGTTGTCACTAGCCCTCGATCTACAGCCCTGAAATCGGCTGGGAATGTCAGGAACAAAGCGAAAATAGTGGCAAGTGAGTGCCAAGTATGCCAGGTATGCTGTATGCAAACAGTATGAAAATTCGAGCAGTTTTAAAATTCGGCGTTTTTAAAATTAAAATAAGTTGCACAGTAGCTGGAAATTGCTCCTAGCGTGATCAGGAGTCAAACATTATCAGATTTGGACCTCCAAATAGCAAATACCCTGGATCACAGAACTAGCTTATTAGAACCGACTTTTATAGGAAGAGGCTTCAGTACTACGGTAGATTATTTTATAATTTCAGCCAGTCTACAACCAAAAGTAAACAGTTTTGAAATCATACCTAACACCCAGAGTGATCACGCTATTCTAAAATTGGAATTGACTACGAATCAGCAGCAATCTCTCCCTTTGACGATAGCTAGTGTACTGACCCAGGACAACATGAACTTGGGCCAACTGAATGGATATTCAATAAAATGGGGGAAAATTAATCCAGAGGAACTCACTAAAGACTTGATACAATCAGTGTACCCCCAAATCAAGAAATGCTTAGATACACGGATAGAAGATGAGCAACTTCTTAATAACTTCGCCCAAATTATGCAAAAAGCAAAGTCCCTACTTACAGTAAAACATAAAACTGGATCATCTCGCCCTAGAGGTTGGTTTAACCAAGAATGTACTCAGGCTCACTCAAAACTGAAACTGGCACTAAATAAAGATGTAAGGGATCCTCATACTATATCCGCTCTAAGAAAAGAATATCTTACAGCTAGGAAAAAAAGAAAAGCGGAATTAAAGCAAGTCTTATGGGATGAACTCCATGCTAGTGCACAGGAAAAGAATAGCCAGTCTTTCTGGAGAGTAATAAGAACCCCTTTTTTGGCTGACGACACAAATCCAAAAATTGAAGTCGCGATAGACAAGTCAGAATGGGTATCGCATTTTTCTAAAATCTTTCAAAAACCATCCTCTGAGAAAGAAATTGAAGATGAGAATCAAACACCTCCGCTCTACCCTATTCAAATAGACTTTGAAATTTCCGAGATCCTCCTGGCCCTGAATTCAACCAAAAATGGTAAAGCGCCTGGCCCGGACGGAGTCCCGGCGGACCTCTTTAAGTACAACACAGATCTTTGGGCCCCAATCATCACCAGGGTGTGCACGGCAGCAGCAAAGAAAGGAATCCTTGAATCTTGGACAAGGTCGGTCATGGTACCGATATTCAAGAAAGGCAATCGTCAGGACCCCGCTTGCTACCGCCCAATATCACTGTTGGACTCATTGGGAAAGATGACAGGTAGGGTTATTCTGGAGCGACTTCAGGACTGGGTGGGCGAGAGAGGCATTCTGTCCGATCTGCAATTTGGCTTCAGAGAGGGTTTTGGAACTGTGGAGCAAGCCCTAAATCTTTCTGTGATCATGGGAAAATACATACACGCCAAAAAAGACAAACTTTATATGGTTTACGTGGATTTATCCGCGGCATTTGACTGTGTTTCCCACACCAAACTATGGTCCCTCTTAGCCCAAATGGGGGTAGAGCCGCCCCTCCTGAATTTTTTAAGGGAAATGTACTCCAAGCCCTCTGCCAGAGTACGTTTTGGCATAAAGGGAGAGCTGTCGACGTCCTTTAGAGTGGAGCGTGGAGTGAGACAAGGATGTGTCCTGGCGCCCTTTCTTTTCTCCCTCTATACTAACAACCTGGAGGTTGAGCTTTTGAAGGGCGCCCGGGACCTCCCACAGGCAAAACAACGCCCGATTCCCGCTCTGCTCTATGCGGACGACGCTGTCCTCCTGGCACGGACCCCCTGCGAACTCCAAAAGATTCTTGACAGGTATTCTCAGTACATGGGTACCTTAGATCTTCACGTAGACGTGAAAAAGACTTTCGTGATGACGGCAGGTGCAGGGAGTAAACATCTGAAAAACATTACCCTTAACAACCAAAAAATAGACTCTGCAACCAAATATTGCTATCTGGGAATTACAATAGACAACAAACTGTCCTGGAAAAAGGCAGTGGAGGCGAGGAAACACTGCTTTAAAAGAGCGACAGCGGCATTGGTGACGTTCTCACAAAAACTGGGAAAGCGACCGCCCATGGAACTCCTAACGATATATAGGGCCAAATGCATACCAACAGCCCTGTATGGAGCAAGTTTATGGGGGTCATACAGACGTCACCTCTTTGCAAATAGCAGAAAACAACTTTCTAAGATTTCTTCTGATGGCCCCAAAGCGATCCTCAACCTTTGCTTGCCGCGCCGAATTAGGTGTTCCACACATTGAGGATCTTGCAAAAATCCAACCGCTACTTTTATGGCGCCGGATCTGGTCTTCGGAGAAAAATGACCTTACCAAAACGATCGTGGCAGACGCGATGGCATTAGATCATGCCCTGAAAATCAAATGGTTAGCCTACATCAGGAATTTTTGCATTGACCTTGGGGCAGAGCAATACTACTCAAATCCTGGAAAAATCAGAGAACTTACAAAAAAACAACTAAAAACATTAGCCCTGGGACATTTGGAAAACTTGAGAGTACATTCTGAAGTAGGTAAACCGTCCGTGCAACACGCGATAATGGTCCAATCCACTTTTTTAATTCAGCCCTATTTAAAACTTAACATTGGTATCTATGATCGCTTTTTATTGACAAGATTCAGACTAAATACATTCCACAGACTGGTAGCCTTTCCAACAGCAAATGCGTGGGACCCGAGCCCACCCTCATGTCCCTGTGACGAAAAGTCAACACAAACTACTCCCCATACTGTTTTGTTTTGTAAGTTCTATCAGGAACATCGCAAGATCTGGCTGTTGACCCTATTAAAAACCTGGGGTCTCAGACAATGTCGCCCTGCCATGCTGTGTTTACAGCTTTTGGACACTGAAGCAACTTGCTACCATGTTCTTAATTTCCTGAAGTGTATACATAGACACAGAAAAAATCTCTAAAAAGCAATCTCCGCAAATAATGTATCGTCTTTTTTAGATGTGGAACTTATTGTTATATGTAACTACCCTGCACTTTCTCATACGAATTGTTTTACTAGGTATCAGCACGCTTCGATGGATGCCTCCTAAACTTTTTAGACGTGGAAATTATTGCTATATGTAACTACCTTTCACTTATCTCACATGAATTGTTTTACTATGTATTAACATGCTTTTATGGATTTCCAATTTTGAAATTCCGAATAAAGAAAGAATTAATATATATATATATATATATATATAACGCTCCGATTCCTCTTGATTTTCAAAAGAAGACAACAGCACTCGAGAGGTACTATCAAACATGCAGGTTTATTTCACACAGGCACTCTCCACAGACGCGTTTCGGCGTGTCGCCTTCGTCAGTGTGGTAACAGTGATTTTTACTTTTAGGTGGATTAAATACACCATTTTCACTTTCTTATTCTATGCATCGAGATAGACAGAGGACAACCCCACTATGGTCACTCTAGGCGCCATCTTGGAATATCAGTATGTACAACCTTAGAATTATCACAGATTGTGCAATAGAGCCCCTAGATGGGCCAATCCATACAATTAGTGGGTATAAACAATGGATTGTATGTTTCTGATGTAAACAACAAAAATAAAGCCGTGGATCGGCTAGAGTCCTCTATCTAATAGATCACATAATGGTCCACCAATATCTGCAGACATTCAACATCTCTTGTTACCGTATAAGTCGCAAAGCAGTACAACTCACATTTGTTTGAATCTCAGTTCATCAGCATTCTTATATAAGTAAGAAAGAGTTCTAAAATTCTTAGAACACAACGTTATTAAATGCTGAGTCATATGAAGGTTCTAGGCAAGGAAGGAAGCTCTAGAGAAATGATCAAAGTCCATTCGACATAATGTTGTGATTCGATCTAGTGAGTGTTGTGCATATTAAGCGACAATAGTACACAAAAGGTATGTGCTCAATAAACAGTTGTCAATACCTTCGCAAAGCAAGCAGACAGGCACTACCAGTGAACATCGGATTCTACATCACATTACAACTGTATTAAAACTATATTCATAGTTGTTTGTGGGCTCTCCAGTCATCCAAGTATCTTATTACTGTACTTTCCTGTTGATTCATACAGATGGGGAAGTATCTTGGACGATACAAAGTCTTGACGGGACTATGTAATCCTATTTTATTTACCCAGGTGAAAAGCCATCTCCTCCCCAGCATTCAAGCCCCTGGGAAACTTCGTAGAGAGGTCTATAATGAACCTCGATTCAAGTCTACGGAGTTGTCTGAGGCGATCTCCGCCCCTCACGTTAGGTGGTATGGTGTCAAGACCGAAATATTGTAACAATTTCCGGTCTCGTCCATGGACCTCCGCGAAGTGGCGGGCCACTGGGTAGCTAGAGTCTGCCTTGTCGATGGCTCTCAAATGTTCCATAACCCTTAGCTTCAGTTCTTTAATGGTGCTGCCTATGTAGCGGAGGCCACATGGGCAGTGCAGACAGTAGACAGCATATTGTGTGCTGCAGGTGATGAACTTTTTAATTGGTATGCTCATTCCTGTATCTGGTATAGTGTACGACAGGACTCTTCTGCTACTCGCACACGCTTTACATCTCCCACAGGGAAAAAACCCTTTTTGATCTTTCAAGGTATTCGCCCTAGGGGGAGGTTTTTCCAGATGGCTCCTGACGAGCATATCACCCACAGACCTTGCTTTACTGAATGTAACTAATGGATTGGGAGGAAGGTCATCCTTTAATACAGTGTCCGTTTGCAGAATGTGCCAGTTCTTTTTAAGCCTTCTTTTCAGGTCATTTGCTCCGGTGGAATAGGGAGTGATCAACCTAAATTTATTAATGGTGGTGGTTCTGTTTTTGTCACGGCCTGATCCATCTGATCTGGCAGTGAGTAAGCTTCCTCTCGGTATCTTTTTTACCCTACTCAGCGTGTCATGCAATAGATCTTCGCCATATCCCCTTACCTTAAAGTGGGATATACATTCAGAGGCAGCCGCCTCGAAATCCGAATCCCTGGAACAGTTTCTACGAATTCTCAACAGCTCTCCGTAGGGGATGCTGTTGATTAGTTGTGGTGGGTGGCTACTGCTGGCAAAGAGTGTAGAATTGCCAGCAGTCTTTTTCCTAAATAGGCTCGTGTGTAGTTGCCCATCTTCAACAAACACCTTCAGGTCCAAATACTCCGCTGCCACAGGAGAAATAGATCCTGAAAAGTGTAAGTTGAGATTGTTGTAATTGAGCAATTTGATGTATTCAGTGGCTGTTGTAGCATTACCATTCCAAATATATATATATAATTCAATATTTTTTTACAACTATATTTTTTACATTGATATTTTTGTGCTTACCTGTTTAAGTATAGGGAGTCGATATTTTAGCATTCTATAGTTTTTGCATCAATACTTTTTACTTCTATATTTTGTCAGTGAACCGTGAATTTATTTTTGTTGTGCTGGTGGGTTGGGGGTGGGACCCGGTGTTCATCCCTCTGGCTCCCTTGGGTTTACTCCCCGGGGAAGTAACTAATATGTTTTGGGGCCGTACTATGCTTGTTTTCTTCCTTCCTAGGATAATGTATTGTAATGCACAGCTTGTACATGCAGGGTCCAGTGATTGTATGACTGTGGCCGGGTTGCAGGAGGGAGAGGTATCCCCTTTGGGCCCTTTCGTCCTCTGGTATCAGTCACAGAGCACCAACTCCTAGGGGTCGATTCCGATTCGGGAAAAAAAACGTCCGTACGATTTGTATCCGGAGCCCTCTCCGTAAGAATTGTACCCGTCCGTCCGAGTCGCGTAGTACGATCCGTATTCCGTGAATCCGTCCGAATCGTCGCGATCCGTATGTATTGCAAGGCTGAAACCGTGAACCGTACGACTCGTACACATGCCGTACGACTTGTACACATGCCGTATGACCCGACAAGTACGACCCGGACCGGGGTATGAGGACGCGATTCGTACGGTCCACGTCAGGTAAGGGCGAGTTGTACGGAAAAGCACACAAACACATACACACGTACGGTGCGTACACCCCATAATCGCAGGGGTACCCATCGTACATGGGGTACGATGCGTACACCCATCGTACATGGGGTACAGTGCGTACACTGCGCACTGTACCCGGGCGGGCCGTTCCGTACCTGTTTCGGCGTGAACTCTGCTTTTACGGCTGTTTTCAGCTCCCGTAGAAAAAGGGTCCTACGGTGCGTACCCGACACGTATCGTACTTGCTGGGTCGTAAAAACCAGCCGCGAACCGTACAGATGTCGCGTACAGCGGGTTCCGAGGGAGAATCGTACGGAGATTAGAGTCGTACGGTCTCTGTACGACTCGTATGGAGTACGTCTCCTGGTACGAATCATACTTCGTCGTACGTACGGGGGACGTTGCAGGGTACGATTCGTACAGGAAAAACGCTCCGAACGGCTATTCGGAGCGGTTTTTCCCGTATCGGAATCGGCCCCCTAATGTTGCATTCTAGATTGTTCACGCTGTTATCTTGATATATTTCTGAACACAGAACTGGATATGGGGGCGGGACTAGCAGTTTCTAGTATTGCTTGGTATGAGGCGGTTTGGGTTGGTGATGTTGCCCAGTAAGTGGGGGAAGTTGCGGAGTTGGGAAGTTTGTTTATTTTTTCAAGACTCTGGGGCGGGAGACTACTCAGATGGAAGAAAGAATGATTATGTGATTGGACAATACACAGAGGCTTATCGCTTTAGAAATCTTACCTTACAGACACATCAAAATGATGGATAGACCATTTAAATTCCTGACGTGGAATGTCAGAGGACTGGCGCAGCCCAGGAAACAACAGAGAGTGCATGCCTATCTCATACGATATCATATAGCAGTCGCCTTCTTACAGGAGACACATGTCTGGGGAGATTGTTGTCAGAACTGGTAAAATTCTGTTGGGTTCCTCAGGAGCAGTACCCTCAAGAAGCTCACCTTCCAGCAGCCTTGACTCAAGCTTAACTGCACTGAGTATCAAAGTGGCTAGATGGGGGGAGGGAATTATGGTGGGTAATGGGGGGAGGGAGACCTGGAACAAGACGTTGTCCTTGATTAACTTTCCTTTTGTGCTTCATAAACTCTTTGACTATATTTAACATGGGTTAAGCAATGACAACATCCCTGTAAAAGAAAAGCAGGTTATGCATAGAACAGTAGTTGTGTTCGTCTTCTCAGGCTTTACTGGCAATTTCTGTTCCTATAATTCTCAAGGATACAATATTTCAAAAGGAAGCACACATTCATATAAAAAGTCACTTGGCTTTTAGACACAATGTTTTTGTAATGATGTGCTTTAACCCGTGTTAAATATCACTGTGGTACTTCCAACAACCTTTTTACAATACAAAACATGGTACATATGCAAATGAGGCAGATTAATATTCCAACGCCCAAGGGAGCGCTCAGCGCTATGCATCAGAGTTCAAAATGTCCAGGAAGCACTTCAGCGAGTTGTGACACAATGCAAAAGTCATCAGGTATGTAAATGCCCCCAAGAGTTCTCCAGCTCAATGTGCCCAAAATGCCTGAGTCATCAATATGTAAATGTCCAAAGAGCGCTTCAGCGTGATGTGCCAAGTTGCCAAAATCACCAAACATAAATGACAAAGAGGCGCTTCAGCGCGATGTTTAAAAATGCCAAAATCACCAAACATGTAAATAACTAAAGAGCGCTTCAGCATGATGTACAACGGTGCCAAAATGAACAAACAAGTAAATGACTAAAGAGCGCTTCTGCGCGATGTACAACAGTGCCAAAATTACTAAACATGTAAATGCTCAAAAAGCACTTCAGCACGATATGCAACTTTCTTTCAAAAGGAAAATTAATAAAAACAGCTTGTAGTTCCTTTCACAATGCTGTTGGTTAAAAAAGGAATGATCCTACTTGATTGTAGATGAGAGAAGATATACAACCTGGGAAAAGAAAACAGAAGTCTTCTTGCTGCAACCAGAATCTGCTTTCAGCAACCGGAGAACAGGAACAGCTGCTGCTCAAGCTCAGGGTTCTCAATAACCAGCAATGAGAACAGGGTGTGGCCCCTATTTAAAGGGCTCAGGAAGAAGCTTCCAGAACAGGGTGTGGTCCCTATTAGCTTCCAGATTCCAGCTCACAGGTAAACTACTGGAGCTGAGAAGGGACAATAGGCCTTGATAACATCATAGTCTGCAACAAGCATTGGCACAGACAAGTGTCAAAGTCACATCACGCATTGGCAAAAACAAGAAAAAAACAGCAAACAGATGACATCATACTCTGCAACAAGCATTGGCACAGACAAGTGGCAAAATCACAACAAGCATTGGTAAAAACAATAGAAAACAGTAAACAGGTGCCAGACAAGGTGCACCAGGACTCTGACGTGGCAGAATCATGACATTTGTCTCCCGGCGTTACATAAGCGATAGAGGGGACAGTTATATGCAACATCATATACTGTGTTTGCACAGGTGCTTTAATTTGGGTGGCCCCAGGGATACCGTTTCAACACAAAGGACATGTAATGGACGCGGAGGGGTGGTTTGTGGCCCTATCTGGGGTATTGGATGGTTGCAAACTCGGCTGTATTTCAATTATTCCCCAAATGAGGATAACCCCCAGTTTTTTGCTGACATGATGAAAGTGGCGGCCCCCTACCTAGCTGGGGACTTACTCCTTGCGGGTGACTGTAATTGTGTATTGAGCCCGTTGTTAGACCGTAAACCCCCCAGGCTACGCTCCAAGCCCCATATGATGTCACGACTACAAACAATAATGAAAAACTTAGGGTTAAATTACATATGGCTTATATGTAATGTCAGTGGCAACGATAGCTCCCAACCGGATAATGCTCAAGGCTGATTTGACCAGAGACTAAATCCTTGCGTCCCTAAAATACCAAAAGCCGGCAAAAACACTGGGCGTAGTCGGCCTGCCTGCAGAATTTTATCACAAATTTGTTGATCTAATTGTGGATAAACTATTGGAGGTATATAATGAGACCATTTAAGTGGGGGTCCTCCCGGACTCTATGCGGGAGGCAGTGGTGGTACTAGTACCCAAGCCAGGCAAACCAGTTGATGAGGTGAAGTCAAACAGATCTCTGTGGATGCTCAATGAAGATACTAAAATACTGAGTGGCCTACTAGCCTCCTGGATGCTCCCCCACCGACCTGTGCTCATACATGAGGACCAGTGTGGGTTTATACCTAAGAGGAGCATGATGTTAAACCTCCATAGACTATTTCATGTTCTCCAGGCCCCTGAAGTGCAACAGGGTCCATGTGTGCTTGTGTTTCAAGGCATAGAACAAGCCTTTGATTTAGTAGTATGGCCGTATATATATGGCAGGTAATGGAAAAAATGGGGTTTGGACCCAAATTCATCGCAAGTGTAAAACTGATGCACACCATACCGATTGCCAAAGTTAAGACTGGCAACTGTGTCTCCAAGGCTTTCCACTATGCCACGGCACATGGCAGAGATGCCCCTTATCGCAGCTGCTATTTGCAGTGGCAATGGAACCACTTTCTGTGTTATTGCGACACAGGCTCATGGACTGGGGTATTAAGGTGGGGGGGGCCCGTGCATGTGGTATCGCTCTACAATGATGATGCACTAGTGTACCATCAAAAACCGGCAGTAGGCCTGCCCATACTGCAAACAGAACTGTCGGAGCTTGAAATGATTTCTGGCTTGGTGGTGAACCCACAGAAAACGCAACTTATACTACTCGGGACACTGGTGGATGTAGACCCGTTAATGCTCTTGCAACTACCATTGCCGTGGTGCAATGACAGGATCCGCTATCTGGATATTAGAATAGCCACAGAAAAACACTGGTTCCTTGGATCTGAATATCCGAAGAGCCATGATGGGTCTTCAGGTGTCAGTCCAAGTTTGGAAGGACCTCCCAATGACACTGATGGGTAGGTCAGCGTTAGTCAAGATGGTAATACTGCCCCGCTGCTAATATGTTATGCAGAGCTCTCTGTATGAAATCCCTCGCACTAGCTTCCGCGAGCTTGATGGCCTCCTCATGGAAATACTATGGTCCACAAAATGGAAAAGAATCAGACTCTGTATGCTGCAACAGTCCTGGGACAGAGGGGTCATTGAACTCCCTAATCTAGAGTATTGCTATCTAGCAGCAAACCTCCAACATGCGATCCATTGGTTGGATGAGCGGGATAATTGGGAAAAGAGATTATGGAGGCCTCTAGATTGTCAAGGAGGCCTACCAGAGCTCCTAATGATAGGGGAGCGCATCTCACACACTTTCTCATTTTAAATTAGACAGGTGTGAACATATAGGAACAGTCGGTCACAACGGTCCTACGCAGGGCTCCATACACTCGTGACATGCCAATATGGGCAATTAAACCCTTTGCAGATATAGAGCAAGTCAGTGAGTAAATGGAAAGCTGGTGGCTGCGAAGTGTTGGGAGATCTGTATCTTGGTGGTCAATTTATGACTCCGGATGATGCAGCAGAATCATTTGCCCTTGGCGTAGGGCAATACCTACAGTATAGTAAGATGTCAGCCACTGCACGCAACTCTAGGCTGGTTTCCTGGAGGAGCCAGCCCCCTCCCAGATACTCAATAGACTACTGGACATAATGGGGGCGGAAAACTCATCACCCACTTATACAAAGCACTACGTGGGGATTCTCTGCTGATCATTCCAAAAGCCCAAATTAGATGGGAGTAAGGTTTGGAGCTAGATAATTCCCCACGGGACTGGCAAAAGGTCCATGAACAAGTGCGTAAGATTAGCACCAATGCCCGATTTAAACTAATAGAGTACAATTATGTCCACCAATTATATCTAACTCCTAAAACCCTGCATGTTATCTAGCCAGTGAGGTACTGGGTTTTTAAGAACCGGCACAGAACCGGTAACCCAGCGGTGTCAGGGTACACCCAGAGACCTCGGGTTCTTCCTGATCCAGACCACAGAAACTCAGAGTCTTCTAGGTGAAGTCAAAGATCGATTTAATGGCTGCAACCAAGGTAACAAGTGTCCTAGAAGTACAACACACGGGGAAGTATATTCTCAGGAGACTGCTCGAATTTACAAAGTCAGGCTTCTCTCTTTATACAGAATATTCGGCTTCAGGCAAACATTCTTCGAATTTGAAATATATCATTTACAGGTTTTGGTTACAAAGGAAAAGCAGAGTCATGATGACATGAACATATTTCATGTCGTGCTGCCCACAACAAATCACCCGGCAGGGCCCAACATTTCATCAGATATCGGTGGACCCCCCAATAAAACAGGCACCTCCCCACCATAAAGTAAGTGAAGCAAAAAGAGTAGAGACAGATGGGAGCAAGATACGGCAGGTGTGCGCGCTGAAATGGTTTTATGGCTTATTGAGCCTTGATGCTATCTTATTCGGCCACTGGGAGGGGAACTGACCTAACGAGTTCGGCCTGGGGCAATGGTTCCAACTTGCACAGGTCATAGGAAAGTCGATTAAGGGGTATGTGTCCTTGTGAAATTGAATTCAGCTGGATTAAGGCCTATGTAAAGGGCAACACATAAATGGAGGCCAAGGGTTCAGAACACAAACGACGATTTCGAGGTGAAATCGTCGCTCGAATAGGCTGAAAATATATGTACATGGTGTGCTCGTCATTCTCGGTCTTTTGATACCAAATTCGTCATGTTTCGACGAAGTTTTAATTCTCGAGTCCAGAGCGATTAGGTGAATCCAGAATCTTCAGAACCACAAACCCTCCTTTTGCCCTTACATAGGCAATTAATCTATCCTCATGTTAATCTGAGTCCAGATCTATATTCCTAAAGTCATTGAGATGTTGCTGTAACATCATTCTAGTACTTAGTTCATCTCTTGACACAGGCTTCCTTACACATGATGTAACACAGAGGCCACATATTGCAGGAGCACACTGTATGCACAGACAGAACAGGAAAAGAATGGCTAAGACCATCCCAATGACCATCAGAATTTTCCATCCCCAGGCGGATATCAGTTCCCAGAACCATCCCATTAACGACCAATCTCCTTTGTCCACATGAATAGATTCGGAAATCTTATGTAGTTTGGAGATGGCCTGGTACACTGTTGGAGCGTTATCAGGGATGAAGATACAGCAACTGGATTGGATCAATCTGCATACCCCACCTCGGTCTGCAAGTATGACATCTAAAGCGACCCTGTTCTGAAGGGTCATAAGTCGATCCGACTGGAGCTCAGCAGTCAGGTTACTAAGGGCACCAGTAGTTTCTATCACGGTGGACTCAACTACCCTTGTCAATTGCCTAATGTTCCTGCTGTTGGCCATGGATCCCCAGAACGGCAGAAAACCCTTTGCAAAGTCCCCAAATTCTTGACCTGCAGTGTCTTCTTCACTCAAAACACCTCTAGCTATCCTTGTCCTGTGGTAGTCTGCCGCTGCTGTGTAGGTGGGAGGCAACAGAAATGAAACAAAACATGAGCCCGAAAAGTCAGGGGGCAACCATGTATAGGCTATATCGTGGCAGATGAAATAGGTACCCTTAGCTGCTAAAAACGCAGGGGAAGTCTGAGATCCAAAAACATACGTTTCAGCACAGACACTCTTCCCTAACTGAGCCCTGGGATTCGTGCCATTACCTTGCAGACACAAATGACCCTGATGGGGTACAATCGAGATCGGGGATGATCTCTTGGCTTGCTGTTTCTCACTCAGAGTAGCTCCATATCCAGTCATGTTCCATCCTATGTATAATAGTGTCTCATCTCTAGGGATAGTCTCATAAGAAATACCTTCCTTAATCATGTCTACTATACCTTTGACTAGAGCACTTTTCCTAGGATTGTCTGTTACAGAACGCAGGGGGTAGATTTCGTGTGCATATATGAACATTGTCCTATATGCCCATACAGAACCATTGTGACTGAATGGCAGGACCAGATAAGGGATACATTTATCCGTGGTGTGAGGCATAAGGCCACATACCCAACAGTTAGTTTTGTTCATTACAAGTTGGTGTTGGTGTAACAACTGAACAAAGGAGTTATTGATGAACTCCAATCTCCTATTTGATTCGTGGTCAGGCAGAGGGTGGAAAGAATGAGAGGAAACAGTAGGAGGAGGTATGGGTGATGCAGTGGGTGCAAATGTTACACGAAAAGAAAGTAAAACATAGCTGATCAAGAATATCATTACACTGAATAGCATAAAAATACACAATATTATAAAACTTTTCCTCGTCATCACTTGCACAATTTGTGCTTAAAATTCATCCGTTTGGCAGGTCTCTCGACATCGGGAAACTCCATCCTCTCTAAAGTGCTGCCCGCGGTGGGAGGTTGCCTCTGCTAAGGGATGCTTCTGTCAGTCCAGGGCAACTCCCTTGGACCAACCAGAACTACCGACCTAACGTCGTCAGCTGCACCCCAAAGACTTTAATCAACCGCGGCCCTAGCAGCGGAACCCGGATGGCGGTTCGAAAAACAACAATAAGCAAGTTTCCTAGATGGGAGAGCTGCACTTTCAAAAATAGTACTTGGGGGAAAAGGGTATATCTGTTTTATTAGTCCATGGATCTTAGTCTCAAATTACAAAGGAAATTGTTTTATTAGTTCGTTTTTCTTGGTCTCAAATTGTATCGTTGTTTCCCCGGTATTGTCTGATCCTGGAACAAAAGGTCAGGCTCTGTAGTGTTCAATAGCTTGGATGGTGGCACAGCCTTGTGCGAAATGTTCTCATTTTCTTGTTCAGAGTCAGTTCTTTTTACAGGTAAGTCATGAAAAGGGACGGCATGTGACACGGTATCAGGTTCTGGGTCAGCGACACCCTTCTGGACCCACTGGTCATAGGGCAGAGGGAAAGGTATTTTCTTACAATGGATCCCGTGGACCCAGTTGGCCTTCCCCTCCACCCGAACGGCTGACCTTGTAGACAGAAGGACGAGATGAGGCCCGGTCCACCTGGGCTGGTCGTTCTTTGGAAGTTCCTGACAAGTACCCAGGAACCAGGGTCAATGGCGTGACCCAGAGTCTCAGAAACCGGAGGCAGGGTGTTGTGGACCTGTTGATGCAAAACACGCAATTTAGCCGTCAATTCATACAGATAATTAAGCAAAATAGGGTGTTCTAGCTCGCTGAACTTAGTGGGTCTAGGCACTCCCCATATGTTGGCTGGCCGGCCAAAAACTATTTCATATGGACTAAGTTTCACTCGTGAATGCACAGTCATTCTAGTGGACAGGAGTGCTAAGGGTAGAGCGTCAGGCCATTTAAGACCTGTGCTCGCTTGGATTTTGGCCAGTTTAAGTTTTAAAGTGCCATTGTAACATTCTACTAATCCAGCTGATTGGGGGTGATTTGCAGCATGTAACTTCTGCCGGATACCTAGCCCTTCACACACTCTTTTCATCACACGACCCACAAATTCACTCCCATTATCAGACCAGACCATTCTAGGCATTCCGAACCTGGGGAAGTACTCTTTCACAAGGGCTTTCGCTGTGGACAAGGCAGTATTGTCTTTTAGGGGATAGGCTTCTACCCATCTTGAGAAGGCACAAACAACAACGAGTACGTATTTTAAGTTGTTGCACCTCTCCATGTGGATGAAATCTAGCTGCAAAACCTCGAACGGATACGTAGGAGGTGCAAAATGACCAGCTGGAGTTGGGGTTCCCCTACCAGGATTGTGTTTCAGACATACCATGCAATTCTTGACAACATTCTCTGCACACTTGGGAATCTCTGAATTCTTCCATACTGGAAAATACAGCATTGCTCTCGCACCCAAAAAAAACATTTAAAGGTTCCGCAGGCGGCGAACCAAAATAGTTTAAAGCACCACAAACAGTATCATAAGAAGAGCAGATGCAGATTCTTGAGTATGTGTTCCACGACGAGTTGTTTATTCAGTCCACAAAAAAGGGGCCACAATCAGCCGACACGTGTTTCGTCGTATGAGTGTGGTACAACACGACTTTTCAGGGCTTGTGGCTAGCCTGTATAATTCCAGGTCTAGAAAGGTGGATGTTTTCAGAAGGACATCCATCAAGTGTGGACGGGATTCGTTAGATCAGACAGCGGTTATTCAAGAAACGAGTGGAAGACAAGTGTGTATGTTTCCGCTTTAAGTTTGAACTTCAAGGCGTTGGCTTACGTAACAAGCGTTTACTTGACACGTGTGCGTGTAAGTCAGTAACCGGGAGGGGATCCTTATGGTGAATACGACTGCCGACCAGTCTCGGCGTATCTATCAGAAGTGTGTGATCCCTCCTCTTGAGTTTCCCGGTCGCCGTTTACCAAGATAAAGCCTTGATGCTATCTTGTTCGGCCATTGGGAGGGGAACTGACCTAACGGGTTCGGCCTGGGGCAATGGTTCCAACTTGCACAGGTCATAGGAAAGTCGATTAAGGGGTATGTGTCCTTGTGAAATTGAATTCAGCTGGATTAAGGCCTATGTAAAGGGCAACACATAAATGGAGGCCAAGGGTTCAGAACGCAAACGACGATTTCGAGGTGAAATCGTCGCTTGAATAGGCTGAAAATATATGTACATGGTGTGCTCGTCATTCTCGGTCTTTTGATAACAAATTCGTCATGTTTCGACGAAGTTTTAATTCTCGAGTCCAGAGCGATTACGTGAATCCAGAATCTTCAGAACCACACCAGCCTGGCCTGATGATTGCCCTAGATCATGGGTACTCACAAACTTTCTCTCGGGGGCCAAATTTACAGTGTGGTTTGTGGCCGAGGGCCGCACTGGTGGAGGCGGGGTCAGTGGGGGAGGGGGAAGGGGCTAGAAAGAAAAAAACTGTGACCATAAAGTTGAACACAGGCCCCTGCAGCTGACGCGTTCATCCACTGAGCCAACAGACCAGCATACACCCACATCTCTCTTTCTCTCTCTCTCTCGCTCCCTCCTTCCCTCTCTCTGTTTCCCTCTGTCTCTCTCTCTCTGTCTTACCTCTCTTTCTCTCTCTCCCTGTCTCCCTCCCTCTCTTTCCTTCCCTCTCTCCGTCTCCCTCCATCTGTCTCCCTCTATATGTGTCCCACTGTCCATCTCCCTCTGTCTCCCTCCCTCCGTCTGCCCTCTGTCTGTCTCCCTCCCTCCCTATGTCTGTCTCCATCCCTCCCTCTGTCTCCCTCCCTCCGTTTCCCTCCCTCCCTCTGTCTCCCTTCCTCCCTCTGTCTGTCTCCCTCCCTCCCTCTGTCTTTCTGTCGCCCTCCCTCTGTCTGTCTCACTCTGTCTGTCTGTCTCCCTCTGTCTTTCTCCCTCCCTCCCTCTGCCTGTCTGTCTCTGTCTGTCTGTCTGTCTCTGTCTCCCTCTGTCTGTCTCCCTCTGTCTCCCTCCCTATCTCCCTCTGTCTCCCTCCCTCAGTCTGTCTCCCTCCCTCCCTCTGTCTGTCTGTCTCCATCCCTCCCTCTGTCTCCCTCCCTCCCTCTGTTTCCCTCCCTCCCTCTGTCTGTCTGTCTCCCTCCCTC